>NC_086247.1:149970173-150270173 GCF_021018805.1 Prinia subflava | reverse complement strand
GCTACTCTTTTATAATAATTGAGACTGGGACAATGGAGAATTTCCAATCTGTGCCCTGGTGAGAAGCTGCAGAAGCAGCCTGACACAAAAACCAATCTGTGCCTCAGGAACTGTGTTCTCATTCTTGCTGTGTGGCTATTTGGTGTGAAAACTGCCCAGACTGGGAGTGCCTGCCCCACGCAGCTGGCAGCTGAGCCCAGAGAGCACAAGGGGAGCGGGACAAGGTGGAAAGTGAGTCAATTGAAAAGAAAAAATAAAAACAAGGATAAACCAGCCTCAGATGCGCTAACTTAAACACAAAATCTCTCTCCTTGAGATCTGCACTTCTTTATCACCCTCTCAAACTGTGGCATGGCACAGTGGACTAGAAATTGTAAGATTTGGGTTCCCTGGTGGAACAGTTCTCAGGGATGCATGAGAACATCATTCTCTGGATAACTCTCCTTTGCCCTTGTGATAGCTTCTCAGGGAGAAAAAAGAGGCAAAGGCAGGTGCAGAAAGAGAAATCCATTAAATTATGTTTCTGCAGCTTGCTGGAGCAGAATGGAGCAGACACAGCACCATTTCATTCCCTGGAGCTTGGGCAGGATGCAGAAAGATCAGCCCTGCTGAGGAGCTGCAAGGACCACAGGCTACCCCAGCACATCCTGTTGGCCTTTCTCTCCCTGTTTGCCATCCTGCTCTATCATGGGGATTTTTTGACCTCTTCTACCCTGCTCTGCTCTCAGCCAGGCACCACTTGGGAAAGGAAGCGTGGGTGCCTCCATTTCCCCAAACCCATCAGTTTTCTGCACTCTCCAGTCTCTGGGAGCCTGGGCAGGCCACAGGAGGCTCCACAAAGGAGCTGTTCACCTCCAGTGGCAGCATGAGGTTGTGTTTCACGCTAAAAGGAGTGTGAACGCACCCATGTGCAAACGTGCAAGAAGAAGCATTCACCTGAGCTGGCCTCTTCATGCTCAGAATAAATCATCTCCACGCTGCCCTTGTCACTTGTGGCTGTGGGGCCTGGAGCAATTGTCCCTCTGGGTTATGCTCTTTGGGATGTGCTTGCTAGGAGGGAATTCTTGGGTGGGCCGTGACACGCTGGACGTGGTGCCAAGACTGAGCTGCAGCCTTGGAGAGGGTGTGTGGTCTCTGGGGTGGGTGGTTGTTGCAGCAGCCCTCTTATTAGAGGATAGAAATGAGCTGAGCCACAGACTTCTTGTTAAACACAGCATAAAAAGGACCTTAGTCATCTAAACTCCAACCATTCACTGGCTCTGGCTGCAGCATGCTCCTGCTGTGGGTTTCCCTTGCAGCCTCTGACTGCTGCTTATTTCCTGCTGAACTCTGACAGCAGGGATCAGTGTGCAGAGTGTGACTGCAGCTTTTACCCAGCCAGACTGTGACTGCAGGGATCAGTGTGCAGGCTGTGACTGCAGCTTTTACCCAGCCAGACTGTGACTGCAGGGATTGGTGTGCAGGCTGTGACTGCAGCTTTTACCCAGCCAGACTGTGACTGCAGGGATCAGTGTACAGGCTGTGACTGCAGCTTTTACCCAGCTAGACTGTGACTGCAGCTTTTACCCAGCCAGACTGTGACTGCAGGTTCCAATAACAAGCTCCAACTACAGACCCAGACTGACCTCACTGCAGGGATTCTCTCCTTCACACTCCTCAAGGTTCCTCCTCCGTGATAATCCTCACCAGCTCACCCCCTCTTTTATCTCACTCATCCTTATTAGATACAGCTTTGACTCATCAAGGATGAGGGTTTATTGGTTAATTAACACAGCTGTTACTTTTCAGGGTTAAGGTCACCTGTACCCCCTTCTCCTACAGGAAGTTTTGTCCCACAGTGCCCTAGAAGAGGAATGGCTACCTGAAACACAGGCTAGACAAGATTAAGAGAATAAAAGTGGGTATTTATTAAAGGCCTTCAATAAATACACCTTGGGCAGTCAGAAGCCTCTGAGGAGCTACATCCAAGATGGAAAATGGTCACGAGTTTTTCATACAGTTTTAAGTTTGGTTCTTTTACACACCAGGGGTTAATACTCCAATTACAGTTTCAGGTAATTAAGTCCTTTACTGCAAGATTTCTCCCCCCAGTTCACTGCTGTTGACATCTCTTGTAGCCTGAGACAGTGAGGTGCCCTTGAGTTTCAGGCCCAGAGAGGAATTTGTTTGAATAAAATGGGAGAACAGCAGCTGACAGGCTATGGGGATTTAGAGTTATACACTACAGCAGTACAAGATCTGAAAAATACAAAATCTAAAATCCCAAGGCATCAGCTGTAGTGCCCTTCTGCTGTTCCCCCTGCAGACAACCCGTGGTGCATCCCAGCCTCCCAACAAACAGAACACACCTTAACCCACACACAGGGAAAGGGCCTGGGAGTGGGGAATGCTGCCCTGGAGTGTGGAAAGCTTCCTCAGAATGCCACGTTTTCATTCCATTATTAGCACTGAAGTTTTTAACAGCAAACAACCGCTTGGATGCACTTCCATCACCGTGTAATAATTCTGCTGTTTCGTCTCGATGGATCTCGTTTCATTTTCAAGCACTGCACTGAAAGCAGCCACTTGGAGTATAACCATTTCATTCTCTCAATAATTTCTTTTATGTGAGGCATAACTGCCACCAATTTTGTCATAAACGTTAAAAAACTTGTTCCTGGGAAGTTAGGAATTACAGAAATCACGTTTTTTAATGTTTTGAAACATCAGGCTTCACCACCCTTGTTGCAATTTTCTTTGGTTGTAATGTTTTTCTGTCACTGCTATTTATGCACAACAGTGTTTTGAGAGGGAGGAATCACTTTTTTAAAAACAGTTTTTTTGGGGTTAGGCTCCTTGACATGTCTCATTTCTTCAATTCCTTCAACTGTTTCATCCCCAAGTCTGTCATTTCTGTTTGAGAAAACTGTGTTTTCTAAATAATTTATATCTTGGTTTGGCTATTATCATACTCAAATAATAAATAGGAACAAATTGTGTTATCACTTGAAAACAATCATGTTTATGGTGGGATATGGTCAAGTGAGATGTTAATATTTGGCCAGAGAGTGTTTTCTTGATGCCACATGAACCCTCATTCTGCTCTAAGGCCACTTTTGAGTAGATGTAGAAAATGGATGCCTGGGTTTGCATCAAGGGACACATTAGGTATTTTTCTGAATATAGTTGCTCTAACCCTTCTGATGAAGGAGAAAATAATCAGATTTTTAGTACAGTTCTGAGGAAATAGGTTGTTACAACTCAAATTTTAGTAAAATTTTGCTGCTGCAAGATGAGATAGCTCTCAGGTTGCATTAAAAGAAAAAAAAAATAAGGGGGAGGGGAATCCAGTAGTTTTTGCAAGGATGAACTGGTGGCCAATTTCTTACCAAATCTGGGAGATCAAATTCCAGGCTGCGTGGAGAACAGTGATTATGAAGAGGAGAGAAAATTACCAGCACTAATTCAATTGCAGCTCACACCTAAAGGCAGGATTAGCACTGACATAGTTACCTCAGCTATTCCAGACCTAAACCCTTCCTCAGCTATTCCAGACCTCCTAAAACGTCAGAGGGTCACAGGGTGGGTACAGAGGTGTTTTTTCCTGCAGAGGAATTTGAGATGAGGCTGTGGCTGGTGTGTGAAGCAGTGCTGGGGTGATGATGTTTCTGGGGCTGTGGTGGGGAGCAGTCTCTGTGTTGTGGCTGTTTTCAGACACTTCCACGTATTGTATGGAGGCTTCAGGCTGTAAAAGAAGGAATTTTCTGTCTGACTTGAGCAAAAACAGAGTAAAAAAGGTTTGCCAGATTGATGCCAAGGACAAAGAGCCTGTAGCTGTGCTCTGAAGAGACCAAAGATGTCTGGACTCTGTTCTCAGCCTGAAAGATTCTTTGGTCACACTTTGCAGAATCCTTTTAATCATTTTGCCCCTTGAGTCTGCCAGTATAAAACAAAAATAACTGTCCCTGTCTCGCTCTCCTTCACTCTTTTCTTTTGGCACCATCTCCAAAGGATGCTACAGCAACCCGAGCAACAAAGCCCCATCTCGGCAAGACCCCTGATGCTGACAAAATTAGGAGAATTAATTTTCATCTTTCCCTGGAACTGTTTAAATTTTACAGCACACTTTGGAAGGGACCTTCACCAGTAGCAGTGGTGGTAGTGCTATTTTTTAAATATATATATTCTTTAAATTATTTCAATTGCTACCAATTTTATTGCCTCAAAAGAGGTTTTGCCAGGTAACTCAGGGCACCAGTGCTGGGTGTAAAACTGACCAACATGGGTGAAAAACTTGAGGCTGAATGAGCATGGAAATGATGAGGCTTCTGCTTTCAGGGAAAATGTGCTATTTGTTGCACAGAAATGTCTAAGTAGCTCTAAGAGCAGCTGTTGAAGCACTTATTGAAGAACCAGTGTTACCTCAGTGCTCTTGGTGCTGAAAAATCAGTCCTACCACAGACTGTACTGGGCAGACACAGAGATGATGCAAATTCCAGGTATCATCCTCTCAGCAAGGAAGGTTAAATAGCTGCTAAATACCTAGAAAATGGAAAAAGAATCAATGCAGTGGCTTTGTCTTCAGCAGATGTGTATAATTCTGCCCTATTGTCAATATACTTGTGATAATGAGCTTCTCTGAATTTCATTTCTATTCTCTCCCAAGTAGTTACCTAAATATATACTTTTAAAATTGCTTATTTTTTGGGAGTGAATGCATTCACGGCTCTAACAACGTGTGGGGTCAGTATAATTTCTTGTCCTTGTTTCAAAATTACTCAGAAAAATGGAATATTAGCTCCACCTTTCTACAAGGACAGGCTGAGAGAGTTGGGGTGGTTCAGCCTGGAGATGAGAAGGCTCCAGAGAGAACTTAGAGCTCTTTTCAGTGCCCAAAGGGGCTCCAGGAGAGCTGGAGAGGGACTTGGGAAAAGGTCATGCATGGGGTGATGGGACAAGGAGGAATGGCTTTAAACTGAAAGAGGAGAAGTTTAGATGAGGTATTAGGAAGAAATTCCTCAGTGGTCAGATCCTGGCAGAGGTTTCCAGAGCAGCTGTGGCTGCCTCTGGATCCCTGGAAGTGTCCAAGGCCAGGCTGGACAGGGCTTGGAGCACCCTGGGATGGTGGAAGGTGTCCCTGCCCATGGCAGGGGGTGGAACAAGTGAGTCTTTGATCTTCCAACCCAAACTGTCCTGGAGGGAAACAGCCAATAATTCAAAGCCTATCAGTGTTTCTGGGGAAATGCCCTGGTACTGACACAAACAAGACAGGTGTGGGCCACCTGGGCCACTCTTCCAAGAGCAGCTGACAGCAGGGAACAAAATTAAGAACTTTTAGGTAGAACTTAAGCTTTTTCATGTTTAAGACTTACCATAAACTTTCACAGTAATCCCATTTTACAGTGCTTTTGGGTCATGGTGAGTCCGAATCCAGATGTTCACCCAACCTCACCCTGCTCACATGCACAAATTTAAGGTCGTGCACCCCTCCAGGTGGTTCCTCACAGTGGCACACACGTCAGATGCAGGACCCCAGCTGTCTGCTCTGCATCATTCTCTTACTTTGCACATGTTTCTCATCCATTTCTGGTTTTAAAAAAACATAATACCGTGCACTTACAGCTAAAAGGCACATGGGAAGTTGGAGTTCATGAACTTAAAGTGATACAAAAAGTAGGACAGAAAGTTAAGGATCAAGGTGGTGATGGGGAAGTCACTGGAGTGAAATTTGGGAAATGGAGCTAGTTCTTGATATGTTGCTGCCAGGAATGAGTGTAGAAGAATCTCCTAACTCTGCATTTTTTTGTTTTTCATAGCAATAAAAATGCCTTATTTTATTTTAGCTGGAGTCTGTCTTATCTAATGAACTTTTGAATTCATAAAGCTAGAGCCTTGACACATCTGTGATCATCATTTGGAAAATCATGAAACTCTTTGGGTTGGAAGTGACCCCTAGATTGTCTGTTCCCAAAATCTTGCCCAGAGCAGTGCTGGCTTCTGTCCCAGACCAGGCTGCTCAGGTTTTAATGCAGTTCTGAAAATCTCCAGCAATGGATTGTTGGTTGAACATTGGAACACCTTGGCTCAAGAGGTTGTGGAGTCTCTATCTTTGGACATATTCAAAACCCATCTGGACATGGTCCTGGGCAACCTTTTGTCACTGACCCTGCTTAAAAAAAGGGGTTGGGCTAGAAGGTGTGGAGAAATCCCTGCTAATCCAAACCAATCCATGATTCTGTGGGGTTTCACAGCCTCTCAGAGGCTCTGTTACCATGCTCCACCACTGTCATGGCAAAACCAGTTTTCATTTTTCAGGTGGGAATTTCCCTTCCTTCCCTCTGTAACTGCTGTTTCATGTCCATCTGCTGTGCTCTCAGCAGTCTGGCTCCTCATCTCTATTTTCCCCGACTTGAGAGTTAAGAGAAGTCATTTAGATCCCCCTTGGCCTTCTCCAGGCTGAAAAAACTCTTCCAGGCTCTCCTCATGCATCACACCCCCAGGCTGGCAGACCCCAAGCCACCTTCATGTCCCTCACTCAAATTTCTCAACGTCTTGCTTGTGCAGGAGGACACACACAGCATCCCAGAAGTTTTGTGCCACATGGAAAGGAACCATGCCTTTCCACAGCCTTCCCAAAGCAGGCAGCATTTTACCTGAGCATCATTTGCTGTCCCTGTACCTGTCCAAGCCTGCCAGCAATCTAAGATGTGAGCCCAAAGGTGGCTGCAGCGAGGTGAAATCCATCTCCATCTCCATCTCCAAAGGAATAACAGATGCTGGGCTGGGCCCAGTTTCTCCTCAATCACTCTGGCATCTCTCTGGGTGTGCAGGGTTTACCTAACACACATGTGCAGCCCAAGGCAAAATCCTGATGCTGTCCTGTGACAGCTGGTAAAAAATCCAATATATCCGGAAAACCTGGATATAATGTTGGCAGGAGGAGCCAAAGGGGAACCAGAGATAGGGGGAAATTGCTTCCAGTTACAGGCAAGGTCATTTGTGAAACATCTGGGGGAGAAGGAAGAGTAATTTATTGAGTTATTTCATTATTGTTATTATTACTATTGTTGTTGTTGTTTGTACTATTACTGTTATTTATTTGGCTGTATCACAATGCTCATTTCTACTGTGCTCACCTGAACCACTCATCATTTTTAACTACACCTCCCAGTTTCTCCCACAGCCCACTTTGCCTGGGGGCAATCTCCTTTCTGGGTTGAGCTTTCTTGTCCTGTGAGAGAGAGGGAAGACCTGCAGAAGGGAAAAGGATAAATTTGAGAAAGTCAATCTTCCCCTGCAAAGTAAACTTTTTATATTGCTTCAGGTATTTCAGGAAGGAAAATGTTTGGAAACAATTCAGATTTTTCCAGCTGGAAAGAATAGCTGCTGAGCTCATGGAGGAGGGAGTTGACAAGCACAGGCTTCCTCTGGCAACTCCTGCCCAGTGTCTTGACTGAACACGGAGTTTGCAGAGCGATCAAACCAACCTGGAGAATAAATCAAGATGATAAAACTCAGTGGATCATGGTACACTTTCATGAGCCAGAGTGGATCTGGTTCCAACCCCCATACCATGGGCTTTAATGCCATTAATTAGTCATAAATCAAAGCACTGAGGAGAAAATCAACAATTTCAAAAGTCATTGAATTTGTTGAATTTTGAAATGAGAGTAATGCCTGCAATATTGTATAATTTACTATATGCAGGGAAATAGGGACTTCATGCCTACTGGGAAAACTGAAGGCTCTTTCTCACATAGAAAATTACTTTTATAAGCCTGTTTTCTGCATGTGTGCCCTCAGGACTGTGCTTCCTTCAGGATTTCCACAGAGGAGGTTTGATCCACTCTCTGGGCCAATATTCCAGAGTACCATTGCAAAAGATACCACAGGGAACAACCCCCTGAATTATGGACAGTCTGGAACTGTGGGCAGGCAGGTTCCTGACAGGGCTGCCCGTGTGGCTCAGGCTCTTGGGGTCACACGAGGATTTTCCAACACGTGGCCCATTTCCAACATTAATGTGGAGTTCAGGATTAACAAGGTATCTGGGGGACTAAAGGTCATTTCTTCTCCCCCCACACCTCCACTGGACACTGCCACAAGTCCCTGCCACCTGTCCCAGGATCTGCCACTTCCATACAACAGTTTTAGACCTAGAACTTGCTGGGGAAGGATCACAGAGTTACCTGCTGGAAGGTAGATCTTAGCTCCCAAATTACTTCAATATTCTGGGCTTTCCACCACTTTCCTCTTCAAGAGTTCCACGCCCAGCCTAGATTCCAGTGGGATTTCATTCCTGCTGACTGCTGAGAGGAAAACAGGCTGCCATGGATTTGGCTGGAGCTGGGTTTGTCTGTCATTAAGTCTAAATCTGCCCAGAGGCATCTGTGGCACTCAGATCTCAGAGCTCGTTTCTGTCACAGTCTACTTATTCAGAGATTGGCCCTCAAAGTAAGGCTAACAGATTAGGAACGGGTTTAAATGCTTATCCATTAGAAAGAGGAATTAAAACTGAATGTTTTGGTGTTCTCAGACGTCTGAGAAATTATACAAAGCCAGAAAATGATGCAGTCCTTGACGCAGAAATAATAAAAGATTAAGAAACACTTAGAACAGACATGGTGAATTGCAGGGATACATTAACATGAAATATAGAGGACCTGATATTCATCTGGCAAACCTAGATGTGGCTCCACTGGGTTTTGGGGAGCTGTTTCCATCAGCTAAGATCCAGATCAGGTTTGATAGAGGCTGGGGTACAGGTTTTGTAGCCGGGAAGTGTCTGAGGGGCCGACTTGGGTGATGGTTAAAGCAATAAATTCAACCCCAAGGTCACCCCTTGTGACCCTTGTCTGTGGCTTTTCCAAGAGCAAGGTGGGAGATGCTGCACAAATCAATGGTTCTGCAGTTTCTGATTGTGTAAATCAGAAAAAAAAAAAAAAAGGGCTGTCTTTGAGGTCTCCTGATAAAAAGACAGCTTATAAAAATTAAATGACTTGAACATTTCTTTCTCACAGCGTGTGAACAGCTACAAAACTTCACACTGCTCTTTGTGAATATCACATGTGTACCTTAAACACTTGCTGTGTTTCTAAAACTTATACAAAAGGCAGGAAAAGACTGAACAACTTCAGGGACAAAAGCTCTTGACATTAAGAAAACTCCAAAAGATTTTAAATCCTTGACTTTGTCAGACACTCTTCTTACATCAGACTTGTGTATTTTGTTCAGTTCTGTACTTACAGTGCAAATTTGAGATGACATTGATGAGATCAGATTGTTTCATTGTTGTTTGGTTGGGTTTTTTTTAATTGTTTATGGATCCTGTAGTTGCTCTGACCATAATCGAAACCCACGGTGACATTTCTGAATACACTTCAGCAAAATAATCCTGAAAACAGTATGTTCCTGGTGCTGATTAAAGCCAAGCTCAGGTAATCCCAATTAACCTATTACCAGAACCTGCAGAGCACTGCCCTGTGGCAACCAGGTCCCATTTTTTCCTTTACAGCAGCCTCAAATCAGTGCCAAGGGTAACTTCAGTTCCCATCTATCAAAGGTGAAATAGCAGCCCTGTGCCCTTGGCTTCTGGCTCTTCAGCAGTGCCTGGCATTGAGCCAAACCCAACAAATGGAAAGATCTGAGCCAGGAAATAAAGACAAAAGAGAGGGGAGAGGTGCTCAGCCATCCCAGCCATGTGTGACACAGTGGCACTGTTGGGGACAGCCCCGGAGCTGCCTGGGCTCTGGTTTGGGCAGGGGTGGGTGTCTGTCTGCAGGAGCAGGTTTGGGGGAGTGGACAGTGGCTGTCAGCTTTGAGGAACAGCCAGCAGCTGTCTCCTGTGCCAAGCTGCTCACATCACCATCAGATGTGTGATTTTGGGATGGAGAGCTGCTCTGGTGGAACCCAAGGGAGCGCAAGGGGCCATCAGCCTGTGGTTGCTGGTGGTGGGAATGACCCCTGGCAGAGGAAGCTGCCAGCATCTGGGTGGAAAATAAGTGTTAGGGGGAGGGTGTCAGTGCTGGCAGGGAAGTGTGCCTGCAGTGAAATCAGCTCTCACCCAGCTGGGCCGGGGCCAGGGGGGCAGGTGGCTCTGTCCATGGTGGTGCTACCTGGAACTGGTTAAGCAGGAGGGTTTGGCCACTGTGGACAGAAACGCTGACAGGAAAAGTGCCCTGCTGATGGGAATGAGCAAGTCAGAACCCAGGAGATGCCCTTTGGTGTTGGTTTTTCACAGTGGTTGCTAATGCTGACACGTGTCAGCAGTTGGTCCTGTGCCGGGGCTTCAGCTGCTCCCCTCCCCACAGCATCCCTGACCTCCTGCCCTCATCTCATCCCTCTGCTCTCTGTGCATATTTCATCTGGAATTCTTCTTGCAATATGCCTGCATCCTTTAATAGCCCTCTTTTTAATCCTTTATTCCCTAAATTTCTCCTATTTTTTCATTATTTCTCTTCGCAGTGCCCTTTGTATTGTAGATCTGCTGTAACAATGAGGGATTATGGATCATGTTGAGGGTAAAACATGCTGGAACAAATGGGGTCACAATCTGGCAGGTGTGGAACTCTCTTTCCAAGCTCAGGAATAAGGACCTGGAGTCTCTTTCCTGACCCAATGATGACAGATGGTGCTGTGTGTCTCATTTTGGCCCTAGTTACAGTGCTCAGAACTCTAATCCCTGTTTGCAGTGGTTCAAAACTCACAAACCAACGTTGGGGTCACATGTCCAGTTTGGGGTGTTGGAACGAGGTGATCTTTAAGGTCATGCTCAACCCAAACCTCCCTCCAATTCTGGGATTCTATGAAGCAAGCTTTAAACCAGTGTTAATCTGGATTTCTGAACTACAGAAAGATCTGCCCTTTTCCAAGTCTTGCTGTTTCCAGGACCACCTTTGAGAGGAGGTCACAGGCCTGGGCTGGGTTGAAGAACCAGCAGATCACCCAGAAATCAAAATGCAGACCAAGGTAAAGCATGTTCATACCCACAGGGACTGGCACAAAGGGCAAGATTACAACTTCTGAAGGCCATTTTTTTCCGTTTAATATTTCACTGCACTCCAGCTAACGCAAATTATTTAAAGTGTCTTTTACTGAGGGCTTTTGTGCCTTCTTCCTGCTCAGTATGATTATGCAGTCATGCAGGCTGACATTTATTTTTAAAGTGCTTGCTGGAGAGGTACTGAAAGCAGGATCAAAGGCTGTGCACAGTGAGCTCTGGGGCAAGGGCACGGTGTCTGCTGGGCATGGCTCAGAGCTTGCCTAATCCCAGCAGCTTTGTTTTACACAGCATGTAAGGCTCTTTATCCAGATTTTACAGATGTCAGGAATGAAAATTCTACCATGAAATACCTTGAGTGAGAACTGCTGGTACAGAGTTTTGGCTTAGCTGAGGATTTGTCTTCTCCTCCTGGTGGATGTGGGTGTGCCAGCTGTGTCTAGACTGGAGAGAGGTGAGAGGATGGCTTTCAGTTCTGCCTCTTTATGTAGGATCAAATGCATCTTTTAATGTTTGAGAGAGTGTAGGGCCTAAATGAGCCTTTCCTGGGTTCTCATCCTGGTTGTGACTCCAGCCATGTGTGTGCTGTTTGCCTCCCTTTAGAGTCACTGAGAGATTATCTGATGATTTTTGCACTTTCCTCTCTAATTAGACAGAGGGTGTTGCCTCGGGAAGGCTGAGCTGGAGCAGAGACTGGACAGAGCTAGAGAATAAAGTAAATATTTATTCAAAGCCCTTGAAGGACACACCTTGGGCAGCACAAGAGCCTGGCCAGGGCTGCACCCAAGGGGGGCCCAAAATGGGCCCCAAATGGACAAACGCTGCCCAGGCCTCCCCCTTGGATCAGTTTGGGTCCATTGGCACTTTGGGGTTGGATTGTCCAATGCCAGCTGCAGGTGATGCAGTCCCATCCTTCTTGTTTTCTCCTGCAGCCACCGCTGGTTGTGCTCTGGGGCCTGAGAACTTGTGCCAGCTGTCCTTGGTGTGCAGCAGGAGAAGGATTTGTTTTGTGTGGCTGCTGTGTGCAGAGAGCTGAGTGAGCCTGGGTGTGAGCTCAGGGGCTGGGATACAGGGAAGGGAAAACTGAAGGCTTCAAGGCCACATTAAAAACTGCAGTTTGAGTCAAGAAGTTTAGAGACAATATGTTCCAAAGATGCTTTTTCCCTCCTTTTTCCTTTTTCCTAAGCCTCAACTTTTAGCCACTCTTGGTTTTCATCTGGATTTTGGAAGGTAGTGGCTTCTGGAGATGCTCAGTCCTTGTGATGCTCTGAGAGTGGAGCAGGTCTGCTCTGGGGACAGGCTGAGAGAGTTGGGATTGTTCAGCCTGGAGAAGAGAAGGCTCCTGGGAGAGATTATTGTGGCCATCCAGTACCTAAAAGGGCTCACAAAAAAGCAGAAGAGCAGCTTTTTACACAGGCACATAATGATAGGATGAAGGGAAACAGGATTTAAACTAAAAGAGGAGAGATTTAGGTTGGGTTTTAGGAAGAAGAAGTTCTTTACCCAGAGGATGCTGAGGCCCTGGCACAGGTGCCCAGAGAAGCTGTGGCTGCCCCTGGATCCCTGGAAGTGCCCAAGGCCAGGTTGGGCAGGGCTTGGAGAGACCTGGGATAGGAACCATGGAAGGGGTTTGGAACTGGATGATCTTTCAGGTCCCTTTCAACCCAAACTATTCTGTGACAATCTTGGCCATAATGGCCATGAAATAATAGAGTCCAGGACCCTAACACAGCACACTACAAATGCTGGATTGAGTGGAATTCAATTATAGTAATATAAATCCTTTCTTTTGTACTGTTTCTAGCTCTGGACTTCATCTACAGAGCTGAAATTTTTCTGTTTAAAAAATTAAAATAAAGATCCACACAAATACCAAAAAAAAAAAAAAAAGAGAAGAGAAGAGAAGAGAAGAGAAGAGAAGAGAAGAGAAGAGAAGAGAAGAGAAGAGAAGAGAAGAGAAGAGAAGAGAAGAGAAGAGAAGAGAAGAGAAGAGAAGAGAAGAGAAGAGAAGAGAAGAGAAGAGAAGAGAAGAGAAGAGAAGAGAAGAGAAGAGAAGAGAAGAGAAGAGAAGAGGAAAAAAGAAAAGAAAAGAAAAGAAAAGAAAAGAAAAGAAAAGAAAAGAAAAGAAAAGAAAAGAAAAGAAAAGAAAAGAAAAGAAAAGAAAAGAAAAGAAAAGAAAAGAAAAGAAAAGAAAAGAAAAGAAAAGAAAAGAAAAGAAAAGAAAAGAAAAGAAAAGAAAAGAAAAGAAAAGAAAAGAAAAGAAAAGAAAAAGAAAAGAAAAGAAAAGAAAAGAAAAGAAAAGAAAAGAAGAAAAAAAGAAGGTCACAAACACTTTTAATTTCCCAAGATGTGTTTCTGCTCTCTTGAGAGGGAGTGTCTAAATCCTGAGCTGTGAGCAGAGCTCCCTAAAGCTGTGAGACAAAACTGTTCACAGTGAGAGAAGCGGGCTAACTCATCCATAAATTCAAGTGGTAAGTGTCAGATATTTCTTGAAACCTCTTCTGTGGCTGTGAGTTCACACATTTGTGCTTCCTTGAGCTTGCAGCGTTAGTGTGAAGTGAGTGGCCGTGGGGATTAGTACAAAGCTAAGCAGGGACATTTCTGGGGGAAGATTCCTTCCAAATGCAGTTACTTGTGGTATGCTGAGGGATTGTACTTTGGTTGCTATGGTGACGAGCAGATTATAGAATTATATAGGTAGATAAACAAAGTTAGGTTTGTGTTAAGGTGTTTAAGTGGCTGAGGAGCTGGGAGCATCTTTTATTCAATCTCTGCAGCTCAGTCTGACAGAGCCCGTGTGTCACAGCATCTCTGAGAGGGGATTAAGCCCAAACAATTGGAAATGGTACATTTTGGGGGATTCAATGGCATGTGTCACAGCATTTTTTTGAGAATTCAACAAGAACCTAATTTTAGAAGTTTAAGTATCAAATAATCCAGTTAACTACATGCCAGTTTATTGGATTTCCAGCCCTGGGCATGATTATGGAAGAGCTGATATGGGATTTGATTAGTGAAGACACAATGCAATTATCCCGTGTGCCAGCGTGGCTTTATTGAACATGGGTCTGTTGGACACTTGATCAAGGGAAATTGGAAAGATTTGTGCATAAATACTCCAAAGCATCTTTCAAATGCTTTTAATTAATATTGAGCAATATTTTGGGCAATAATGAGTAATAGATCATGTGAATAGACATTCTTATCTATAGAAAAACTTTCAAATTATTAAGAACAAGGGCGACAGCATTCCTGTAGCTAATGAAATGACTTTTTGAGATGCTTTACTGGCATTTTACAAGATTGGCTCTGAGCCCAGCACTATCAACAGTGTCATTAATGATCCCAAAGTAAATATGCAATCACAGCCGATAAAATTTGTGGGTGTCAAAATGATGGAGCACCTATAAATAATAAAGAAGACAAGACATTTAGAGAGGGCAACTCTGCTTGTCAGAGAGCCTTGTGCAAATGGTCTTTTTATTGCAGACAAATGCAGTCTGCTGCCTCTAGGAATGCAGGTAGTTCTTGGAGAATACAGAGAGTTTTGAAAACAATGACTTTGAAGACAATCTTGTGGGTCTAAATCTGAGCAGTTCAGCCTGCCCTGGCAGTCACAGTTGTTTGTGTGGTTTGGAGGGAGGGGTTTGATCGAACTTTCAGGAGTTTGGGGAGAGGAGCACTTGGGTAAACCCCCCCCTTAACTGGGAGCACTGGTCAGACCCACGTGGTATCTTTTGGTGTCAGCATATGGATAAACTAATCAGGGAGGAGAAGCAATACACAAGATTATTAGAGGGCTGGGGAAAGCACTTTTGGTAAGTGATTTAATGAGCTCAGTCTCTTCAGTTTGTCAGAAAGATGATTGAGAGGTGACCTGATTGCAAGCCAGAACTGCAAGTTCCAAAAGAAAGAGCAAAGTATTTGAGAGGTTATTTAAACTAACACAAAACAGCAAGATCCAGTGTTGAATGGCAGAGAAAAACTCAGGCAGCGAGGCCCTTGGGTATTTTTAACCCCAGAAGAAAAAATTCCCATTGCGGCCGAGGAACTGAGGGTCTGAACTCCTGAGGTCTCCACACAACCTCCAGACCCTCTGTGTGAGAAATGCTGCTCCCAGGAGCTGCTGGGCTGTGACCCAGGGCAGCAGGGGACTGACAGATGCTCGGAAGTGACGGGTGATGGGTGATGGGTGACAAGCGCTGTCTGCTGTTCACACTTCCAGAGCCTCTGCACTTCAAGCCCTGCTTGAAGTCCTGGCCCAGGATCCTGAGACAATGTGAGTGTTTTTGGGCAATGTCACCTCTGCTGGAGCTGTGGCTTGTACAAAGAGTTTCTACAGTTCATTAAAAAGCTTAGAGGAGTGCTGTAAATGGTTATATGCTCACATTTCATCCTGAAACAACTTCCAAACCCATAGAGCGCGAAAGCCATGTGTGAAGCACCTGCCCATGAGGAGCAAGCCAGACCTGAAGCCCTCTTACCCAGATAAACCCCCCCTGAGCCTGAATGCAGCCTCTGCAGGGCTGCCTTGAGGCTGAGCTCTGCAGCCCTGGCCTTTGGACACCTTTCTTCTGCACATGTCCAACCCAGGTGCTCTCTCACCAGCCTGGTGCTCGTGTGCTGCTGCTTAACCTTCTCTCCAAAAGCAGAGAGGCTTTCAGTTGCTATTTCATTTTATATATCGGTGTAAAAGGCTTCTTTTTATAGCTGAAGCTGCTCAGCTTCACAGCAGTGCCAAGCTCCATCCTCCTATTTCACTGCTCGTTCCCCGGAGCCTGGATGTAAAACCTGCCTGTGAGCTGCTCTTAATGCAGTCGCAGTCTGTTGCACTGTGTTAACTTGTGAATGCATTGTCTGGCAGGCTCGTTCTTATGCTCAAAGAGGAGAGAAAGGAGCGGGGAAAGGAGGGGAAGAAATAGTGTTAATGGAAGCAGCAAGGTGGGAATGGCAGGAATCAGCATAAGCGGCCTTTATTTGCTGCACAGCTTTGGCTTTTGGCAAAACTCCCCCAGCTGGGGGTCAGGACAGACTTTTCAGTGACTCTGGGACCCTTGGGTGAGACTCTGTGCAGAGGTTGAGTCCCACATTCCTGCAGGTTAACCAGGTATTTGAAGTGCACCTCTGCTCCCCTGGAGGGCCACTGGGAACAACTCCACCTCCCAAATATAACCTGCTGCAGGTCATGGAGAATAAAGGCTGTGCTCTTTTGTGCTGGAGATAGCATGGAATTGTGGAATTTCCTCCGCTGGAAGGGGGCCAGAAGGTCGAGTCCAGCTCCTGGCCCTGCCCAGGACACTCCAGTTATCCTGCCCTGTGCATCCCTGGGAGCTTTACCCAAATGCTTTTGGAGCTCTGGCAGCCTTGGGGCTGTGCCCATTCCCTGGGGAGCCTCTTGAGTGCCCAGCACCCTCTGGGGGAAGAACCTTTTCCTGATATCCGACCCACAACTCCTCTGACACAACTTCAGGCCATTCCCTTGGGTCCTGTCACTGTCACCAGAAAGAAGAGATCAGTGCCTGCTCCTCCTCCTCCCCTCGGGAGGAAATTACAGGCAGGGCTGAGAGTCCAGGTCTTAAACACCTTGGAGGTTTGGAGGACTGAGGGTCAAGGTCTTAAACCTGGGTTTGGAGAGAAATGCAAGAGGACAGTGAGCAGGACATCCTTGATGGTGCCTGTTGCTCCTCACAGGCGTCCAGGGAGCCACTTGATGCCATCCTGTCATCACCTCCATGTCCCTCATCTGCTCTCCTCCTCTTGGTGCTTAGAGGACAAGTGTGGCAGGGTTGGGAAGGAGTCAGTGAGGTGATACCACAGTTTTGGGTGGAGAGGAGGTGAGTGGAGAGGGGAGCAGAGCCAGGATCAGAAGTGCAGGGAGAAGCCAGAGAGAAGAACCACAACTGGGAACATCCAAGGTCTCAGCCTGGAGCAGAAACAACCTAAATCAGCAGCTGAACCTTCTGTCACAGGCACCTTCAAGTGTGGAGGCAAGAGGGGAGTAACACCTCAGAAAAAGCCAAATCCTTCCCTCCATCCCCCAAGGAGACACTGGGCCTTGTGTTTACAGCTTAAAAAAAAAGAGGATGGAGGAAATGGAAAAAGCTCTGAGTGATTTCAGCAGATCAGTCCCAAAGGCACTTTTAGAGACACATCCTCTGCAAAGACTTCAAAGAGCAGCGTTTAGGAGGAGCACACTGCACACAGCTTTGGCCCCAAGCTCCCTGCAGGCTGGGCCAGCAGCTTTACTGCCAGGCAAGGCTGGGGGATTGCCATAACCCAGCCCAGGGTGGACTTTTATGTGCACCTTGTTGGGAAGGGGCCAGTTCTCCCAGCACAGCTCCAAAACAACGAGTCCCTTCGGCAAAAACTTGGCTCTTCCCACTCTGTTATTTTTATTAGTTTCCTAAAATACTGAGCACTTCAGAGGAGAAACAGATGGGCAAAGATACCCAGCGCTACAAGCTCTCATTTTAATGTTAAATATAATGCATATTTTGGAGAATGAGAAGAAAAGACAGCTTGGAGGGTGCAAAGGACAGTCTTTGCAGGAACATAACAACATCTGTGTGCTGCTGCTGCTCTGTCATTTTATCCACTTAACTACCTACTTTGGGTTTTTCTAATTCACTTTAAGCCAAAAACTACAGGATTTTACATTGAAGGCTTAAGGTCAGAGAGCTACTAACAGACACAGCTAATTTATACCCTCTAAATATGACCTTAACGTGGGAGCTCTGAGACAGGATACAGTTTAGCCTTTAGGCACTTAATTTTCCCCAGAAATCTTTCTAAAGCTGGGATGGTTATAAAGGTATTACCAAGGTTCATGACCTTTCCCGAGAAAGCTGCATCCAATTTGAAGCACACCTGGGCTGCTCAACAGATTTGGAAGGAACTGGAGCTCAACAGAAAGTTCATGATTCTAATGAACATCACATTTTGGAAACTTATCTCCAAAGGAAATCCTAGTAATTTTTTTTTGTGGTAAAAATTGATGAAAGTGGGAACACCAAAACAGGTGAGTGTAACTCTAACTTACACAGTCCAGACTTCTGCTTTTAACTTTGGAATCCAAAGCTTCAAGTGAAGTTTGGCTATTTCATAATATTATTTATGAATCCACTGCAGTAACATGTGTTTAACAGTTCAAGGAAATGATATTCTGGGCAATACAGAGAGCTGACAACTATTTCCAGATGGGTCATCTGGAAATGGCACCAGATGTGGCATTTCCTCTGTCGAGATGGAGGGGACACAGAGATGAGGTGAAGCCTCATGGGGTCTCACACAAAAATCTGTGTTAGGTTAGGGGTTAATTCTGAATCTGGTGTGTTAAATCCACTGGGTTGTTGTTAGCTGGAGTGTTTGTGGCAGGCCAGCCTGTGGGTCTGTGTATAATGTGGGAAGCCTGACATTTTCAGGAAGGATTGGGCTTAATTCTTACCTGGTGTAGACAGATCCAACATTTCTGGTTGTACTGAGCACCAGCACATCTACAGCTGTGGTAAAGCCTCACATTCCAATAGGTTAAAAACCCCAGGAAGAAACTCAGGGCATCTCCAGTGAAACCTGGGCTTGATCAGGGCCCCATCAAACCTTGAGCATCCTGGCTTGCCAAAGCAAAGGCATCAGGATGTTACAGGGGGCCACTGATGGGGCAACACCAGCCACATTCAGCACCTCCTCTGTGGCTGCTCCCTGCAGCTTCACCAGCCTCTGCCAGAGGATGCTGCAGTTCAGAGCACTTGAAGCTGTCAGTGCTGAGGTGCTTCAAGGACTCATCAGCTGGGACTCTTCTCTTTAATTGGTTTTGTGTTTTTAAACAGTTCTATGCCAGGCCCTGGCTGCTCTCCCTCTGAGAGGGAAGTTCAGCTCTCAGAGACAAAGACACAGCCTTGTCCTCTTGCTCACAGTGCTCTCTCCTTGTCTCCAGGCAATGCTGGAGGCTGGCAGGCACAGAAGAGCTGTCCTTGACTTCACACCAGCAAAGCCAGCAGCCTCTGGGGGCTTTGCTCTGTCCCTGCCCCTTCCAGGAGTGCTGCACTGGGACCTCAGCAGCCTCAAGGCTGCAGCAGAGCCCTTTCCCATCCCACGAAATCTCTGGGTTCAGCACAAACCCCACAGTCCAAAATAACTCAGGGAAGGATGCCAGAGGATCAGAGGAATGTTTTGGGTGGCAAAGAACCTTGAAGATCCCCCAGTTCCAACCCCCCTGCCATGGTTTGGCAGTTCAGCTGACGAGATTTAAAGGTCTGGTTTAGGGTGAGCTGAACAGGGCTGCAGGTTGCAGTGAGATCAATTCCATTGCAGTCAGTACAACCCGAGCTCAAACAGAGTTAGGGAAACCTGACTGGCACTGAAGGATCTTTAGGAGTGAAGTGGAGATACAGATCAAACACCTCTCTCCAATCTACATGCCTAATACCTTTAAATCCTGAAGTAACCCTCCTTAAGGGATTTCAGAGGACTGCACAAGGACCACTTGAGGGTCGGGGATGCCTTTTAGCAGTTCAACACCTCCCTTTTAGCAGGTCAACATCTGCTGAATTCAAGCCTGAGCTCTCTGGGTGCCTCTGGCCCAGCTCTCACACAAGTTTCCATTTGCATGGCATCACCTTCCACTTCACGGGGATGAAGGAGGATGAGGATGAGGCAGCTCTGTGCTTATCCAAGTGAAAATTTAAAATCTGAACAGCGACAGGGAGCTCAACTGCCTTCGACTCTTGGATTGATTTTTGCTCCTCTCAGAACTGCTGCTCCTAAACTCCCTGAGCTCTCACTGCACACAGAGATTGATGCTCTGCCCTTTCCTTCCTGCTCTGTGCCAAAATCCTGGGAAGGCTCTGGCTGTGGAAGGGAGCTGAGCAGTGCCCCGTTGATAAAGTCTTACAGGTTACTCTTACAGAGTGTAATAAACCTCATGAAGATGTACCAGGCTCTGAGGGTTGACCTGCAGCCTCCCAGAGTGGCTTAATAATATTGTGAGAGGGCTCCTTGGGTGTGTTTTGTAAACTAAAGGTTTTAATAAATGAGAAATAACAAATGACAAGACATTAAGAAATGACAAAAGAACAAAAGCTCTGTGCAAGTGACAGAGAAGCATCTGACACCTGACTAGACACCCCAAAAAGCACTGAGCACCTCTGTGCTCCTTCTTAAACACTTAATGTTTGAGGAGGGACAGTTTGGCTTGCTGCTAACAGAAACAGCTGCAGGTTTTGAGCAACATTTCCAAAGCCCAACCAGTGTCCCTGTGCTGGCACTGAGCCAATGCTGATGAAAAGGGCACAGAACTTTTTAGCTTAGCTTCCTTATATGTTTAAAGGTAAACTGGAACTCTTTTCTTTATATAAATACTCATTTTCTTAGTGCAGTGCAACACCCTATAACGCCCCTCACTGTGCTGACTGAGGGTCACCTGCCCTAATGCTGGGTTTGCCCCCTGAGGCAGCTGTGATGGGGTGGGCAGTGTTTTGTTTGTTCTCTAAAAGCTGTTTCTCTCCCAGATTCTCTTCCTTTCACACTGAGTTGGCTTCCTGTTATTCCAGCAGCAGTAATTACGTGACAGGTACAAAGGAATCTCAGGGTAACACACCTTTGGGCCAGGAAGGAATAAGAAAACACAACTTGAGTGGTAACTCCACAAGAAACGCCCCTTTTTAATATCACTCTTCATTTTCACAGGAGATTTACAATGCTGGTGTGTCCTGACAAGAAAAGAAAACTCCAAAAGAAATTCAGCTGTGGTTCATGCTGATAAATCCATGAGTACAAATGTTATTTTCCTGCAGGACTCACTTGGGAGGAGAAAGGCAGGCTGTTTTGAGGGAGCTGATGGCAAATGAATTTCCCACCTAGGTGAGTACAATGTAATTGTGTGTTTGGTGCCAGAGAAGGAAAGGCTTTGCACTTAAAATTAAAGGTGTTGTATTGAGGGGTTAGAGCATCCAAGAACTCTGATCCTCCCACTGTGGCTTTCTGGAATTAACACCCAAAGGGACAAATGGTGACTTGATCCTGTTTGCTGTTTTTGTTCTTATTATTCCACTGACTGACTAAGAGATAATTTAATCCAGCACACATTATGCCTGAAAACTGTGATCTGTGGAGGCATAAAAGATGCCATATGGGTCCTCTCTCACTTTATGACCTCTCTGAAGTTCTGTGCTTTGCACATGCATCTTCCAGTCAATTTATTGCAATCAGATTTTATAGATGTGAAACCCTGCACAAGATCAAAGAGCTTGAACAAAATGGCTTGTGGTGATTCTGGTGAAAATTCCAAATATTTTACAATTGTGGTAAATTCCACTTCAAAGTGCTTGCAGTGAGGAAATCACTCAACAAATACATAATGATGGAGCTTGGGCAGAACTGCAAGGTCTACCAAAACTGAAATTGCTGTTGTTAATGTTAGAGTTGGGATATATTTGCAAATATGAGTGAAGCTGACTCCCCTTCTCCCTGTCTAGAGTATCACCTGCTTTAGGGACACAAATGTGCTTAGAGTAGGGAAAGAAGGGAAAGAGGTCAAAATGTGTTTCCCTTTGAATTACAAACCAACCATGGATGCTGATACAAACTACTGAATTCTAAATCCTTTAGGGGTCCTGTTGTGTTTGTTCCAGAGGCCACTCCTGTGCTGGCAATGCTCCCAGGAGCTCCAGGGCTGTCTCAAACCAAA
This sequence comes from Prinia subflava, assembly GCF_021018805.1. Classification (NCBI taxonomy): domain Eukaryota; kingdom Metazoa; phylum Chordata; class Aves; order Passeriformes; family Cisticolidae; genus Prinia; species Prinia subflava. Next base: position 150,248,511 of record NC_086247.1, on the reverse strand, counting down.
GCAGAGGAGGTCGAGGCAATCTCCACATCTTGCTGTGTCCATGGATCCAAAAAGCTTCATCCAGCTGGAGAAGAGGAAGGTGATGATGGGCAGACAGCTCCTGGAACCCAGTTCCACTCTGGTGAGAGCCACTGTGTGTTTCCTGTGGCACTGGTTGTTCCTCCAAGGGATTCTGGCGCTGGCACAGGAGATCTCTGTCCCCTGTCACCTCCCATGGCCTTTCCAGAGATGTCCAACCCTCCCTCTAATGAGGTTTTGATAAGGGAGCCCCCTGGTTTGTGCTAAGGGAGGTGTGAACCCACACTGCAGCTGGGCTGCCCTCCCCTGTCCCATGGTGTGCACATCTGGCTTTGGTTCCGTGCAGAAACAAGAACAGAATTTCACCTGTCTCAGGTGGAAATGTTTGCTGCCAGCTCCAAGAGTGGCTAGGAGGCAGAGTGACAGCAGAGAGAGTGCCTGCTGCAGTTTAAATCCCCACCTGGAATGCACCCAGACTGTTTGCAAGCCCACAGTTAATGGGCTGGTGTCAAGAGGTGATGATGAGTGTGCTCACTCTGCTGAAGGTGCCTTGTTACTCATAATTTGTGTGTTTTAAACCTGAGACAATATCAGTTAAGTTAAACATGTTGGTTCAGTGGAATCTGGTACCCAGCAGAAATGTAGCTCTTGGATGAAGCACTCCAAAAATAAATTAACAGCTTTTCTTTGACACTGACATTTCCTGCTGGCTAATAGCAAAATCCAAACAATAACATTGGGTTTTGTCAGAGTGAAACAGCTGGCACCAGAGCAGCCTGAAATGGAATTTTAAAATGTTTTCCTTAGGATGAAAAACTCTAATTTTCAGCGACCTCATTCATACTTTTTTAATGATAACTTGAATGAAAATTAGAATGTTGCAACAAGCCCTACATACAAAATCCCTATTTACCTGGTGAATATGAATGTATTTGAATGCCAGAATGGAAACATCTGATTTTATTAGTCACTCTGTGGAGAGTATGACAAATGCTGAAGTCTAGCCAAGTTCTGTTAGTGCTGATAGGCTTATCTGGGCTTAGTCTGATTGGTGTCTTAAATGTGCCAGAGAGATGCAGAGAATTCAAGAGGCTCTGACCTAATTTGTTCTATTCCACCTGGACTGCACTCGCATGCGTTTGAGCTCAGAGAAAGATTTAACAATTTATCAGTGTGCCAGTTAGAGACAGTTTTACAATGCCTGTTTCCATCACTTTGGACCAAAATGTTGTGAGATTTGCACAACTCTCAGCCTCGATTCAGCTCGGAGTGAAAATTCACAATCTGCTCGAGGGCCCAGATGCTTCCCTCTGCCTTTGGCACTGAGAATTCCTTCTCCTGCTTAAAATACTTCCCGTGTTCCCACAGACTCCTGCAACTTGCTGAAAGTTTGCTGAAATCTGGGTATCCCAGAATGCTCAGGCAGTCCTTAAATAATCCCCATTTAACTCAAGGAGCTGAATTCCCTGAGCTCCAGGGCTCTCCAGGGCTGGACTCAGCTCCCTGAACGGAGGCATCTGGTGGCACTGCCCCACATGGGCACCTGTGGGTGGCTTCCAGGGAGGTGACAGGGTTTAGGAGAAGCAGCAGAGGCTCCTGAGGCTGGGCAGGATCCACCCAGAGTGCCTGAGATTACAATAGATGCCAAACTGGGAGCTGAATTGGGCTGCACATTCCCACATCTTCCTGTTAAAACCTTTCTGGAAAGGCCTTTTCCCTCCCATCTCCTCTTTTCTCTTTATTTGCTCTTGCAGAGCTCCTGAAGCCAAATTTTCCTTTCTGCATCCCCTAAGAGTGAGATTTATTTTCAGAGCCTGTAACTGGATCTGGCTGGGAACAAAGAAGTTTGGGAGCGAGTTTACACTGGAGAGTTTTTTTCCAGGTTTGTTTTTGGGTCTGTCTTTCTTAAATTATCAGTAGCATCAAACCAAACCCCAGAATGAGGATATTTCATGGTTAAAACTTGACCAAATATGGTTTTCACTCATAACTGTGTGACTCATCTGTGATTCTCTGGAAGTGAAGAGCAAGTGAGGTGGCAGCTCTGCCACCTCTTCCACCTCACCCAGCTTGTTTGTCTTGATTCTTTTTTTTTTTTGTTTTGAGTGTTAATTAGAGGCAGAGAGACTCTTCCAATGAGTGATTAATTCTTCTCCCTCCCATTTTAGCATCAACTGAACCTCTCCTTGGAGAAAGCTTCCTCTTTCCATTGCCTGGGAAACTCATTTAGGCCAAAGTCTAAACTTAGGGTAGCTAAATATCATTTAAGTGATTTGACCAGGGTTTTCCAGGGGGGCAGTGGCAGAGGAAGGAGTGAAACTCTTACCTCTTACAATCCAATGCACTTTATCAACCATTTCTGCTTGAAATCAGCCTAACTTGTACATAGAGCATGATCAAAACTCTTGGAAAGATCTTTCTCATGGCAATTCTAGTCAAGAGAGCGAAAACTAGAGAGGAGGTTGGGGGTTTATTTATCTATTTATTTGTCCATTTATTTATTTATGCATTTTTTAATATGCCAGGGTCATTTAATGGAAAGAAGTCAGTGGCAAAACAAAGGGGAAATTCCATTCAGGAATGGAGTCTGATTCTATGTGGGATCAACACCTGGGTACAAGACAAGTGATCGAACACCAGGCAATTTCAGTTCATTAATAATGTATGTGCACCCTCCAAAACACACAAAAATTAGCAAGTATGTCAACAAACTCATCAGGAGTGCTGCTGTAATTGAGTAAAGGATCCTGTTGTTCATCTGAAACACAAAACTAATTCAGAAAGAAACGTCACAGCCAGGCACTGAGGATGGTGTGATTAGCACATCTAAATGTGCACTCAGACTCATTTCTAGGCTGACTCTTTCCATTTAAACACTCTCAGCTATCTCCTCATCCCTCAAAGGTGACATTCACACCTTCTTAATCGTGTCTGGTTAAGCAAGAGTCAATGGTAAGGTGATTTATCAAAGCTGTAAGGCAGGAAAAGGATCAATTTTGTTACTTGTGCAGTTCACCCAGGCTGGCCCCAGGGCCCAGCTCAGCTCTAAAGGATATTGTCGGGTGTTGGATATTGTCAGGTGTTGGATATTGTCAGGTGTTGGATATTGTCAGGTGTTGGATACTGGGATGCCAGAGTTGTCCCTCTTCACTTGTAGAATTCATGACTTAATTTCCAAAGTGATTCACTCAGAATTGTAGAATCCCAGAATGTTTTGGGTTGGAAAAGACTTTAAAGATCAGTTAGTCCCACACCCTGGCATGTGCAGGGACACCTTCCACTATCCCAGGTTTCTCCAAGCCTGTCCAGCCTGGCCTTGGGCACTTCCAGGGATCCAGGGGCAGCCACAGCTTCTCTGGGCACCCTGTGCCAGGGCCTGCCCACCCTCACAGGGAAGAATTTATTCCCAATATCTAAAGTAAACTTGCCCTTCTTCAGACCCATGTCTGCACAGGAGTAAATTAAATTTCCCCAGGCATGGCTCTGCTGTGGGAAACCAGCCTCCAATACCCAGTGGGTTTTAAACTGCTCAGCTCATTGCTCTTTATTCCTCAGTGACCAGGTTTGGGAATGGCACTGTGAGGTGAGCCAGAGCTGCCCTGGAGGAAAAGGGGCTCTGCTTCATGCTTAAATTACTAATTAAACTCCTGCCACTAGTTCAGGCTTAAATATCTAGAATCATAGGATAGAATCACAGAATCATAGGCTCATTAATGTTGGCAAAGGTCTCCAAGGTCCTCAGTCCTTCCAACTGGGATAAAACTCTCCCCACTCCTGTCAAGAGAGTTGCAGTGCTGTAGGAAGGCTGTGAACTACTCTCGAAATTGTGTGGGAGATGTTGCCCTGAACTTTTATTGATGCCTGGTGGGGTTTTTGCAAACTGTCTTTGAAGCTCTGCAGAGGCTTTGCATAGCCAGTAACCAAGATTTCATCACGTCCAGTCCAAATTCTCACTGCTAGTAAGCAAAAAAGACCTGATTGCAGTTCCTGGCCATCAGGCAAAGAGTCCTGTCCATATGAGAAACAGCAAATAGCCCTAAAAATGCCTTGTTAAGGTCAACTCTTTGGCTGCTGGAAATTAGCACAGCTTGATTATTACTTACATGCTTTGAGTGTCAAACACCAGCTGAGACCCTGTAGCTGGAAGCTCCTTGTTCTTCTGGCTTTTTCTGGGCTGTTAGAAATGTGTCAAGCTGAGCAGAGCCAGCTAATGAAGGCATCTCTCTCTAGAGGGGGTGATGCCTTTCTGGTGAAAGAAATCTGTTCCTGTGCATGAAGAGAGCCATCCTTATTGCTTCCTGATGTCCGGGTGAAATGGGTTCACCTGCCCCAGGGACGGAGCTTCCTGAGCCACTCATGCATTGGCAAATGCTTCAGGTGGAGGGACAGCAATAAAAATGCAGCCAGGAGAGGTCAAGGGGAAGGAAATGAGCTGCCACCACCCCTGTGTGCTCTCCATGAAGTGGGACACCTGGACAGACCTGTTTCCCCTCTGAGGGGATGTTACAACCCAGCCACTTCTTCCCCGGGGAATTAATTTGGGTTTTTTTTTTAAGCTGGAATATACTGAATCTGGGTTTTTTCCCCCTACCCACAGCCTTTGACCTTGTGTTATTTTCCCATTAACCTTATTTTTTCATGATCCCAAATCACCCTATGGAGAAAGATCCAGAATTTTCCTGCTGCCAGGATCTGCAGCTCCAAACTGCCTCTCCTCCTGCACATGGCAAATCCCAGCCCCTGACTGCACCACCCATTGAATCTGAAATATGATTCAGTCTTAATTTCCCAGCTCATCTTATTAATTACATCTTCATTATTTAGACCAGTAAATCATCCCCATTGGATGCAAAAATGCCAACACATGCAACCATGATGGTTTTCAAATATTAACCCATAGGGGCAGCTAAAATCCCCAAATAACAGCTCTGTCCACCTGAAATTGCCTCTCCCATCCTGCAATGACCTCTTTTCTCCTTCCCTCTGCTCTGGGCTGGCACTGGGCACAGTTTGTCACCTGCCCTTGCAGTGTATTTGGGAAGAAATCAATGTTTCATGGGCAAAGAAGCATCTTGTAACCCTATTTCATATTGACTGGGAAATGCTGGAGCAATACTCAGTGGAAGGTGTCTGAGAGAAGTCTTCTGCTGGTGACCATCACAATTCATGTACCACTGGGACCACAGTAATTAGGCAAGAGTCAATGTTAAGGTGATTTATCAAAGCTGTAAGGCAGGAAAAGGATCAATTAGGAGGTGCCACGAGACAACATCTCTGTGATCCAAATGGCTTCTGGCTGAATTCCACAAGTGGTCCTCTTTTGTCACTTGAGTGGAGTGGCTCAGAGAATTGGGAAGGGGTTGTGTAATTATCCCTTCTTCTCTCTCACCCCCACTCCTTCTGCTCGTAATGCAAATTCAAAGTGGGCCAGAAGAGAATTACTAGATCTCTCATGTTTTATTGATTTATTTCATTTATTCCTACTGCTTAGCATCCAAGGCTCTTACTTTATCATAGAAATATGATCCAGATTGCTTTTTTGTCCAAGAACTGATTAATTTTTGAGGCATAGGACTGCTCTTCTGTGGGCCTTTGACATCTTTGATTTGTGATTAGATTTGTGATCCAATATTGCAGATAATGAACCCCAGTGACACCATGGCTTGGCAGTGGCTGCAATTTTCTTAAAAAGTCTTCAAATCCTTCCCAGTTTTCCTGGGATGACTTCAGATGGAAGCCACTTTTTGTTTTCATGTCCTCCTTCTGGAAAAAAAAAAAGCACCAGGGTGACCATAAAGCTGCCAGCTCCAGTTTTCTAGCCCTGTACCTCCTCCACAGAAGTGCTTATTTCCTTTTCACATATATTTTTATTATCCTGTGTTTTACATCTGGTTTGTAGTTTTGAGCTGCCCCACTGAAAGGAACAAAGCCTAGGGAAGTGACCTGTTACCTGTGGCTGCACACATTTTTTCTGGCCACTCCTTGACCTTGAGTCTCTTTTGTAGCATTCTCTGATAACCAGCATCAGTATTCAAACATCCCAGAGGCTCAGCTTTTGGGATGCCTTAAGTTTTATCTTCCATGTATTTCAGACTCTGTGCTGCCCAGGGATGTAGTTCTGAGCCTCATATTAAGTGTTAGTCAGCTCTCTTCACAAACAGGGACACAAAACAAATCCCTTTCCTGCTGAAAACCAAGGACAACTTTCAGGCCCAAAAGCACAAACCAGGGTGGCTGAAGGGAGGAACAAGAAGGATGGGACCTCACAACCTGAAGCTGTAATTGGACAATTAAACCCCAATATGCAAATGGACCAAAACTTATAAAAGTGTGAGACCTCCTGACCAATTAGCCATTTTGTGACCATTTTGGGTCCACCTTGGGTGTAGCCCTGGTCAGGCTCCTGTCCTGCCCCCTGGTCAGGCTAAAGGCCTTTTAATAAATCTCTACTTTTTTCTTTACCTCTGTCCAGTCTGTTCCAGCCCAGCCTTCCCAAGGCATCATCTGGGCCTGAAAAGTTGCTGTTCAATTGCCCTAAAACAGCTGTGAAATGGATTTTTGGTCTTTATAGCCTCAGAGGACTCTTTGGTCACCAGGTACAGCAGGTACATGAACAGCTTCCTTTGGGTTTTCCCACCCTAAGGGCATCCACACCAGGCTGCCCTTCACCCTGGAGTTGTTGGCCTGCACACAGGAAAAACTCAGAAATCTGACTGGTTACGGCATCTTTAAAAGTTATGACTCCTCAGTTACTTTATTTTCCATGATTTCTGCTAATTTTGATGTCGCTTTGCTGGCCCCATCCTCTCATGGCCTTTGTGGTGCATCTTTGCCTCAGAGCTTGGGGGAAATAACCGCAGTAGGTCTGTGAGGAGGCTGTGAAAACTTCCCTCAGCTCAGCAGCTGCCCCAAAATTCTGCTTTCTAGCAGACATCTCCAGGGAAGCAAGATTATTGTTGGTGACTCACTGTGAAGAGGCTCTCAAGAAGTCCCAGGAAATGGTCTTTGAAGAGCTGGGAGCATCCAACAGCTGCAAGAGAAAATGAGCACATTTAGCTTTGATGTGTTGTGATGCAGGACCAGTAATTTCATTTTTGGCATTGTTATGGAAGCAAAACATGTATTAACAGGGCGTAATTTATTTTAAAAAGGAGAGCAAGAATGTTTACTGCCTTCCTGGTAATGCAATTGGGCTGTCCCATGATCATCTGTCAGGCATGACAGCATCTCCCAGTTTTATGCAGATTTGTTATTTAAGCAAATTTTCCGTAGGTGCGGAAGGGGAGGGGGTGTTCTTTCTTTTAGTGTACACCTATAATTTATTTAAATCAGAGCTTTCCTACAGGGAAGTGAAATTAAAATCTTTGTTTCTGCTGCGTGGCAGGGGCAGAGTTTGCAAAGACAGTCTCATTTCTTGTCTCCTTTGAGACAGCATTGGCAGGGTGGGACATTCTGTGCCCCTCTGAAATTACCACTGAGGCTTTGATCAGTAGAGCTAAAAAAATAGGGTTTGGAGGCTTTTTCTCTGAACTTAAATATTAACAAAGGCTATTCCAGTTTCTGACATTCCTTTCTCTTGGGAGGGCTGGTGAGGAGCAGGCAGAGGGCTTAGGGACACTCTAGAACCACAGAGGCATGGGAAAGGGTTGGAAAAAACCTCTCAGATCACTGAGTCCAACCCTTAACCCAGCACTCTCAAGGTTATTGTTTCTCTGAGATTCTCCTTGTGGTTGGTGGCTCCAAGGTAATAAGGTTTTTCCCCAGGGTTGCTGTTCTCTGAGGGTTTCCTCTGGGTTGCTGTTCTCAGAGGTAATCAGGTTTTCAGTCTTCTCTTTGCCCTCAGTGTTACACACCAGAGGTAGAGACGACAAGTTGAGTCTGCTGGTGCACATTTCTAAGGTTGTTTATTTTTCATTATCTCAGTCTTTTTTCAACTCTGCTAGGGCTCTCTGGCAGGGTACTTTATTTTACTTCTTTCTCAGCTCTGCAAGGTGTCTCTGCAGAGCAGGGCACACGGCAGACTGGGCGGATCAGAGAGCCCCACACCTTATGTACGGTCCCCTTGACCTAATTACTGTTTGAGACGTATTTTTTATTTACAAAATTTTACTAATACTTACTACCTTTACTAACATGTCAGTTCTACTCTAAGCTAATCTCCAAAACTTAACTCAGCACAAGATGGGGAGGAGAGCAAGAACAAGGAAGACCGGGGCCACTCCCCAATTCCTCCATCTTGTCTCTTCAGCCCCATATGCTAAGAATGCTAATTTCTATATTTATATTCTATAATAAACCATCTACTACTTATTTCAAATTCTTAGGATTTGTGATTCTTCCTGCATGTGAGTGTTCACTCCTATGGACAGGAATCAGAGTCAGTGTCCTCCTGGGATCTGTGTGGGTCTAACTGACCCCCCTGTACAGATCCCAGACCCCCCTGTCTGGTCTCTAAACCCTCTAGGGTGGCTAGAGGGATGTTTTAGACTCCGACACAGCACCACCCTGTTCACCCCTAAACCCTGTCCCCAAGTGCCACATCCATGTTTTTGAACATTTCCAGGGATAATGACTCCACCACCCTCCTGGGCAGCCTGTGCCAATGCCTGACCAGCCTTTCAGTGGAGAAATTTCTCCCTGTTTAAGAGCTGTCCTCACGCCCTGCTCACTCAGGCTCAGTTACCAAGAGAAATTCCCATAAAGGCCAACAAAGGCTTCACTAATTTTCTCTCCCACTTTTCCCTTTCCCTGCATCTCTGCACAAAGCCATGGAGTAAAATCCTTGTGCAATTAGTGGCAAAATTCCCATTGACTTCAGAGGGGCCAGGATTTCATCTTAGACCTAAAATTGCTTTTAAATTCCCTTCTAATTAAATTAGTGGGCTGAACTGTTCTCAGTGGTGCATTGAGAAAGAAAAGTTCTTTCCACTGCAGGAAATGGCAAATTCAGTCCTTCACTATTTATAGGGGACCCACATCCTCCATCCAGCCTTTAATACTGGTGAACTTCCATAACTTCTTACCAGTGGGAATCTCTTTCCACCTCAAGCTGCTGGAAAGGATTAGCCCATAATAAAATTTCTTCAGTGAAAGGCCATCTTCAGCATATGAAAAACCTCCCTTTTTGATCATTCCTCTTCTCTGTTACAGTGAACCTGCAGACACTAAATCAGAATAATTACACAGTGATGTACATACTTCTATTTTTTTTTTGGCCAACACGGAGTGAATTAAAAGGTTTAATTTTCTTTTGTGGCACCCAGGCTGGCTAATTGATGTTATCTGGGAAGCTTGCCCAGAGGTAGCATGTAAGACATGCTGCGTCTGTCAAACAAGAAATACCTACAAACAAACCCATCCCCTCTGTCCTCTGTGTCTGAGCTCACAAAGAGAACGTGTGCAGAGTGTGTCCAGAAATCTGATGAAGAACACGAGAAGCCTGAGCCTTAACCATCCAGAACAGGGGAATTCCAAAGATTTCTTCCTACCTTTTTTTCCCCCTCCAGAAATATTTATTGCTCAGCAATTACAGAAAGAGAAAGTGTTTTGCATGTTTTGCATCCCTAACATCTATTTCCCTTGGCACAGATTAAGAGGGCAGCAGAATTACCAGGCAGTTCTAATGAGCCAAGAGGTCATAATTTATAGATCTGCCTTGAGAGACACAGGCCTTGCCATCTGCTCTGCACTTTGCTGGGTGTGAAACTTAGCTCAGGAAATCTGATTTCACACTGCTGCAAGGTAAACAATCCCCTTCTGCTACCTCGTGGCACCGAGTCAGCCTGGTTCTTCCCCTGCTGCTCTTGGGTGCTGCCCTCAGAGCTCTCCTGGAGGCTGCAGGTACAGAAACACCTTGCTAAATCCACAGGGACCCCCTGGGAATTTTCTGTGTTCATTTGGCAGAATCCATTCTGTTCAGCCTGGATGTGGTGAGAGATGTAGAGAATGACAGAACCACTGGATGTCCTGAGTTGGAAGGGAGCCACAAGAATCATGGAGTCCAACTCATGGCCCTGCACAGGACACCCCAACAATCTCATCCTGTGCCTGAGAGCATTGTCCAAACACTTGCTGAACTCTGGACACTCAGAGATATTGCCCTGAGCTCACCCAAAAATGTTATCAACCTTGCTGGCTTCTGAGGAAAAAGGAAAAAAAAAAAGGGGTAGCAAGAAAATGTTGCATTTCAGAAGGTTCAATTCTACATTGGCTATTGGTGGATAAAACACATTTGCACTGTGAGGGAGTCCAGGCTCTGCCCATATCATCCACTCTGCTCACCAGAGATGTCATCCCAGCACATGGACAGAGAGCTCAGAAGCCTCACAGCAGATTTTTCACAGATTTCACAGATTATTCAGAGTTGGAAGGGGCCCACAAGGATCATCAAGTCCAACTCTCCACAGAATGGCCCCTGTGGGGATGGCACCTGTGACCTTGGTGACATCAGCACGGTGTTCTGACTGTGCTGATGGCACTGCAAGTTATTTGTGTGACAATGTGTGCCTGAGGTCCCAGCTGTGCTGGATTCATGCCCCCAAAATCTCAGAATCATGGAATTGTTAGGGTTGGAGAAGACCCTAAAATCATCCAGTCCAATCATTACCCCAACACCACCCTGCTCACCACTACACCCTGTCCCCAAGTGCCTCATCCACACAGCTTTTGAGCATCTCCAGGGATGGTGACTCCACCACTGCCCTGGGCAGCCTCTTTCAATGCCAGACCACCCTTTCAGGGAAGAAATTTTTCCTAATATCCAACCTAAATCTCTCATAGCACAACTTGAGGCTATCTCCTCTCACCCTGTCCCTTGTTATCTGTGAGTAGAGAAACAATCCCCACCTGGCTATGCTTTGTAAACAATTTCTGAGGGAAACAACTGTTCTAATTCCCTCCTTAAATAACATTAGTACCACATCCAGATTCTTCAGAGCTGTGGCCTTTGCTTATGGTGAATGTTTGAAGAGTCAGTGGGAGCCAGCTCACCCCATGGTGGAACAAGTTCCCAGTGGAATTGCCAGCAGAAACAACACAGTGCCAAGAAATGAGCCCACCAGGCTTCTGCTCTGTGAGGACTCCAGGGCACGTGTGCACTGGGAGACTGTTGGTATCTGATCCTGCTGGGAAAAAAGCATGGAAAAAAACCCCAGCTCCATCCCAGGAGCTGTGTCCAGCCAGACCATAACAAAAGTCCTCCCTCTGAGGTGAGGATTTGCTTTCCAGCAGGTGAATTGGCAGCTCTGAAAAGCCCAGACTGCCCTGGCTCCATGGGCAGCATTCCATCCCATAGGATGGGATACATCTTTCCCATTCCCACATATTTAAGGGAGGGCTGGGCTGGGGTCAGGCATGGAGGTGATTTGGACTGTTCATCCTTTCTCCTGCAGCACTCACAGAGCAGAAACCCACAGTGTGCTGTTCTATGTTATCCCAATTAAAAGGTTCTATGTTTACCCCAAAAGGAATTACAAACCTCAATCTGTGCTCTCTCTTTCTCTTTAGCACTGGAGGGAAATGATGCTCTATAACAAATCTGCTCCTTTAAAAAAAAGTTTTCCACTGGCTCAGTGGGTTCCTTGGCATGTTTTCTATATTCTGTATTTATTTTTCACTCCTGCCTGCAGCTTCAGTTGGAGATAATTGCTCTTTCTTTGTCATCATGCAAGGTGAGCTGGCTCCCCAGTGAGCTTGAGGACCTTCAAACACTTCCCAGCTAGTCCAGGAGCAAGACAGAATGCATTGTAAAACAGCTGCTTGCCAAGCCCAGCAGAATTTGAGCACAGGAGAGATAAGATGACAGATTATTCAACCCCTAGGTAGGCCAATTAAAGGGGAAAAAACCCAACTCAGCAGCAAAGGCTGTGCTGTTACAGCAGGGAAAGGATTGTTTGAGGAAAAGGACTTCAATGTCATCTAATTCTTGGAAATTGGTAGTTGCAGTGGGACTGGCTTAGAACAATGTCCCTTTTTTTTTTTCTTTTGAAAGGAAACTTTGGTCTTTGGTCTTTGGTCTTTTTAGAATTGCATCTTATGTGAGGGAGTGATGGGGGAATCATCCTGCAAGTCCCAGGCGAGTTTTGCTCATCAGCTGGAGATCCTGGTGTCAGTCAGTGTCAGCTCCAGGAACAGCTGAAGACATCCCTTGATCGTATGGATAAATGTGCCCCAGGAATTTGGAATTTGGAAGTATCCCAAAAACATGGGTTTGGGAAGTTCATGACCCAGGTGATTAAAAATCTGTGTAGAAACAGGAGCTGAAGCTTCTGGCTTGCCATCAGAGAGGTTAATGTTGTGCTCTCCCTTCACTGAAGGAGTGGTTAAGCTTTGGAACAGGCCCTCCAGGGAAGTGGTGCAGCCACCATCTCTGGAAGTGTTGAACAAACAAGTGGGTGTGGCACTTTGTGATTTGGAATTTTGGGCACTGTGGAATTAGGTGGAAGGTTGGACTTGGTCATCTTGGAGGTCTTTCCCAGCCTTAATGTTCCTGTGATTCTGTGAGTGGCTCAGCCATTGCCCTGTAAGCTGCCTCCCAAAATCTGAGCAGTGAAATGGGCCCTTATTTCCCATCTGAGAAGTGCAGAGGCCAGCCCTGACAGGATTTGCTGCAGTCCTGCATATCCTGGGAAAGAGAAGGATCCTTCCAAAGGCTGGGGCTGCTTTGGATGGAGGGACACAGCTGGGGCCCACCCACTCATCCCGGGGCAAACACCACATCAGCAGTGGCAGGGGGGTGTTGCTGTGCTCAGTAAAGAATCCATCGCTGCATTCCAGGCAGAGCATCCAACAAATGGGAAAACATTCTGCACTCATAAAACCCAGTGATAACTAAAACACAAAGCAACTGAGGCTGGAGCAGCTCTGCTCCAGCCCTATAAAACCAGGAGTCACACAGAGATTTGGAAAAAGCTGTTTTTTCCCCAGCCTGGCCAGTGCTGTCTCAAGCAGTAAATCCCAAAGCCAGGAAGCCCGGGGGGTACTGCCTTGGGAGCTGTAAGTTTGACTGTGATAGCCCAGAAAAGGGCAAAGCTCTGAGTTAATAGAGCCAGGCTCCTGCATTACACACTGCTCCCCATCCCTCAGACAGTTGAGGGGCAGAGCAATCACATTTACATTTGCCTTGCCAGCCACCAGAGGTGTCAGTGCTCCAGCTGCTGACCTGATCCTTCCAGTGCCCATTGCATCACTGCCCTCTGGCTCCCAGCTGCTCCATGTAAAAGTCATTACTGGGCTGCACAGACACTCTGGCTTTTCCTTTTTAGGCAAAAACAAACAAACAAATAAAATATTCAGCTTTGCCTGCGTGGTCTCTTTGTGGTTTTGAAGAGGTAGGGGAGTGGCAGGGAATTTTTTTCCCACTCCCTGCCATGAAGTGCTTCACTCGCTTTTCCCAAAGTGCTTGTGATTTGAGGCAAGACCAAAAAAAAAACCTATTAAAAAGTGCTAATCTTTCAGCCAGCCTGTCTGATAGACACAGGAAAGAGGGACATGTCTTTATTTGTCATCCAGTAGGGCCAGAAATTGCAATCCCTAGTGCAGAATTGATCTATTTTGCAAGTACTGGCAGGACAACAGAGAAACTTTTTAAAGCCTGTGGCTCAGTTTATAAGAATAAATGCAAAACATATAAGAAAGGTATGAAAAGGGATCTGGATTTTTCCTGCTGTTTAGCAGGGAAAGGTCACACCAGTGTTCCTGTGGTCTGATTCTGGTTTTGCCTCAGGGCTTTACAGCAGCAAGGCCTTGTAGTGTCCCACACCTTGAACTTCCATGTTAATGCTCTTCAGAAGTAGCACAAAGAGCCCTCCCCCCTTTTTCTTCAATAGACACCAGGGTTCTCAATGAAGACCTGAAATACCCCAGATATTTGAGACCTCTGGGACAGACCTGAGAAGCTGTGGCTGCCCCTGGATCCCTGGAAGTGTCCAAGGCCAGGTTGGACAGGGCTTGGAGCACCCTGGGATGGTGGAAAGTGTCCCTGCCATGGCTGGGGTGGGACTCGATGATCTTGAATGTCCCTTCCAACCCAAACCATTCTGTGATTTTATGATTCAAGCAAGAATGGGAGGCCTTAAACTACCACAGTTTTTCACATCTGGCCTAAATAAAGTCTCAGTTTTCCCAGTATCCCCACAGACGAGTATGAAAAAGTGCCTTGGTGAAGTCACCTGGTGCCAACACATCATCCTGACAGTCTGGCATTGCAAATGCAGCATCCTTGTCAAACTCTTGAGGAATTCCACCCACTGGCTTGATCATTGCTCACCGTGGGACTTATTTACTCACATTATCAGGAGCAACTCGTGACTTTAAAATTCAAGTTTTGCCATCCAAGCAAAGGATAAGTTACCACCATGGGAGACCTGGACCACAGAGGTGAATTCTCTAATCCTTCCCAATTCACACAACTGCACCTCTAGACTCTCAAGCTGACCACAAATATTTGAAATAACTAATTTGTCTCCTCAAATGAGCCATGGTGTACATTTCTCACCTACTTTTTTTTAAAAGATGTGATTTAATTTCATCAAACAGGCAAAAGAGGAAGAAGATTGAAACAAAATGGGATGCAGCAAAGTTTGCTGAGAAAGTTTTCCCAATGCAAATTGCCCCAGCACAGAAATTAATCTGGCCCACAGTTCACATCTACTATTTGTGAAATGTTTTAAAACCATTCCCACTAAATCAGGATGATAAATGAATTTAAACCTTGAGTAAATAGTTTTGAGGAATAGCAAGCATCTTGTTTTTAATGATGACACTGTCACTTGGGAGCCTGAAGGCTCCTATGCAAATGCACTCCTTCATCACCTGCTCCACACCTGTCTGAGTGTTTGTTTCTGCCTCCCAGGAGACAGTGAGAGTAAATAGGAGGTGTTTTGAATTTCTCCTCTCCTAAGGGATAAACTGCCTTCTGTTTACCCCCCAATGCTGTGCTCAGGAGCAGAAACATCCAGGCAGGGCATGCAGGGTGCAGGATCTTGCTGGTGGATCAAATCCTTGCAATATCAGCATGTGCAGGTCCCAGATCTTCAAAGGGACTTAACTCTTGTGATTGAATCCCATTTTGGGGCCTGGGACATTGTTGTAAATCAATGTTCCACTCCCACGCGCCTAAGCCACAAGTGAAAATTTGATTTAAGGTCTTACAGAATGTAACTCTTTTGAAAATGGTACCACTCAGAAACATGACTTATCTTGGCCAAACAGCCTTTAAAAATGATCACAGCCTGGCTCCATGCCTGGAACCAAAATGAAAGACAATCTCTTGGCCTGGGAAGAACCAGACAAGCCTTGCAAGGGTAATTTTCAGCCATTTTCATCTGCTGTGTAAAAAGAAGATAAGGGAAAGACAGGAATCGGGACTAATAACAACCTGTGTTTTCTTGAAGCTTCTAATCTCCCTGTTAAGTAAATTATTTTTTATATAGGGGGATTTATAAGAAAAGCATTAATGTTTAATTACACTTAGTGCTTTGCTGCTAGGGGCAATGCCAAAGCAGATGTTTTTGTTGATGTCTGTGGTTTTAATTGCACACATCTCAGACAGGAATATCTGATGGCTATAAGGGAGAAAGAACAGCCTTGCTTTTAGAAAAAGGGGAAGATCTGGACTTCTGGGGTACATCTGCAGTGCTTGAGGTCACCTGAGTGTGCTTGGACAGTGCTTTAGGAGCACCTGGAGTATTTGGGGTGTGATCCAATGTCTTGGTTTGGAGAGACAGGAATCTGTCAGGGAAAACTGGAGTTTCCCTTGGAATGGAGAATGTAAACCCCCTCCCTCTAAATTATTACAAGTTTGCAATTAGGAGCTTTCAGGCAAAAATATGGGAATAGGAATAACTGTTCTTTACTACGAATATAAAAAAATACAAATGCAGTAATGCCAAAACAAAACAAAGCAAAATAAAACAACCACCCCAGGACTCTGCTGTTTGGGGAGGCAGGAGGACAAACCCAGAGGCACCACTCCCTTAGAGATGCCTGCATTCAGTCAGATGAATTCCTGTCTAAGAACAGAGCGTTTTCACCAGCTGAGCTGGAAGCAAAGCAGATGCTCAGCCCAGCCAGGAGGCCATTACTCTGTGATTATTATTTCCATGTCCCTAATTTCCAGCTCTCTGGTGCCTGTCAGTGATGGATGCTGTGACAAAAAAGTCCTCAATCCTGCAGATAACTGAAAGCACACAGGGACGTAATCCTCTCCTTTTATTCTAGTAAATCTCTATTGTTCAGGTAAACCATCTGGTCATTATCCCACATCCACACTTAGGCCCTGGAGGAATAAGTCCAAGTGAGGATAATCCACTGCTGAGCTGACAATGAGGGGTGACACGTGGTAAAATTAATTCTTTTTTTATAGTTAGGAGCATTAAAAAGCCATTCAGTGAAATGAAGTTGTTGTTATCACAAATAAATTACAGTTCAGCAGGAAAGAATTACATTGAAAACTGATTGGCTGTAAAATTAATAATGTTTTGGGCAATGTGCCTGCTCTTGGCACTTCCCTGAAGTGTCAGCCTGTGGCAGGGCTCTCACCAGCCCTGGATATCCACACCCCACCTTCCAGGAGTGATGTGCTAAGCCTTGCCCCCAGGTATCTGGCAAAAATTCCCAAATATTGAGGAAGAAATGTGGGATCTGGGCAGAGCTCCACAGGGGACATTCACCCGTGTGGATGGCTGGCAAAATGCCCGTGTGCTTCTTCCACCCTCAAAACAGGAGGAGCAGACCTTGTAAAAGGTATTTCCGCATCAGCTCTCTCAGTTTTGATGTGTGGTCACACTGGCAGGAGGAGAGGAGGATTTTGTTTACCCAAAGGTGAAATTCAGCTTGAGAGCCTGCAGCTTCAGTGGAAGTGTTGTCTCTGAGGCAGCTGCCAATAACTTTTGGAACAGTGGCCACATCTCCCTGGTGCCAAGTGCCCTTATATAAACAATTCCAGCAGCAAATAAGAGCCAGGACAACCTCCTTCTCATGGAGAGCTGGAGGAAGCCATCCCAGGATCTGTCTGTTGATACAGGATGTGTCTTCATGCAAGGAAAACTTTGTTTTCTTATACAGACCCCGGAATCCTTGGGTTTCCGTGAGATGATCCAAGGGTGTCGTGGGTGCTCAAGTATTTTGATTTTTTTTTTTCCTCCTGTTCCATCAGAATGTGCCCATTTAGGATAATATGAGTAGGGTTTTTGCATGAGGATTTCTTTTAGTGATGAACTTTCACCCCAGGGTGGCTCTGGAAAGGAGCAGGAAAGGATGGACACAACCAATATCTTGCCCCAGCTTCCACATCAATAACTCCTGTCAAAAGTTTGGTCCCTTCCAGTCTCCCTGTCTGTCTCTCTGTCAGCTTTATCCTCCTGCCCATCCCATTAAGCAGGACTGATTTCCACCAAAAACTCCCCAGAGTGGTCTTGCTGATGTCAGAAAATCCAGTTCCTGCTCCAGATTGCACGGACACAGCAGTTAAATACCAGGGGTATGGTGTCATTAAAATTGTTCAGAAAAGGGAATGTGTCCTAACGAGGCTCTTTGGAATACATGTAACTGTGTCAGTTGATTCCTTTTCAGCAAATATCAAGCCATAAAAATGTCACTGAAGGTTATATATATATTCAAGGAAGAAACAGTAAGAACTGTCTGAGTTCACAAATCCTCTGCTCCACAATAAAAGTCTCATCCGTAGTAATCATTCATTTTTAAAGTTGTTCAAATCTAAAATTGACTCAAAGCTATTTCTTGTTTCTTCAGTTTCAGAACCAACTGCAAGAGATTTATCTACTTCCAAATTGTCTTTGCAAACTGTCAGTACCAAAAGGCAATTAAGCTGGAGCTCAGTGAGATATGATGAAATAAAAATTAATTAGAAGAGGCATGTTCCAAAAAAGAAGAGTTTTCTGGCAAAAATACATCTGTCTTTAACTTCAGATGTGCTTCAGGGATAGAGTTGTTTGACTCCCCCTGTGATTTTCTCATCAAACCCATGACACCACATGGGACAAAGCCAAGTTTGCAATTCTTATTTCAGTATTCCAGAGTATCCTGGAATTCCAGGGCATCCTATAAGTTCAGGTTATAGCTCAGACTTGCACCAACATCTGGAGCTGATGTACATCTTCTCAGCTTTTCAAAGGCCACAGTGTCCTGTGGCTCCAATTTTGTACAAGAAAACCAAAGCTGAGCAGGTTTTCCCAATGCTTTTTAAATAAATCCCCATCTCCTCGAGCTGCCATGCTGTGTGGTGACTGCACATGCTGCCTGTGACTATACACACATTTTTAAGCTGTTGGTGCCATTGCATAAATCCCAATCCAAACTATTCTGGGTGCTGACAACATGGGAAATGTGGGTTTTTTCCCTCAGCCTGATGATTTTGGTTCCAGCCTTTTCAGCTGTTGTCTTGAAAAGGTGAGCAGTGTGAGGTTCTGAGAGCACACACAGAGGTGTAAGAGGGAAGCAGGGAGGGCAGCAGGATGCATCCCCCTGAACGGGTTAGACTGGGTGATATTCCTGAGGACACTGGTGTTTCCTCAGTGTCATTTCTGGCTCCTGTAACTGCAGATCCAGGCAGCTCTGGAGGAGGCTGGAGCAAGGATCTGCCTTTGGATGTGCGTGAGATGGAAAATGAGCTCAGCAAAACCAGTTGTCACAGAGCAGTGGGGTGCTGGTGTCAAACTGGAGCCAGCTGTTGCCCCAGCTCACTGGAGCTCACCTCCCTCCTGGTGTTTTCCTTCTCCCTGTTCCTGTGCCAGGGCAGAGGGAGGAATCTTTCCAGCACACCCTCAGGGCTGCAGTGGGACCTGGAGTGACACACTCGGCTGATGTAGATGGAAAAGTGGCTGTCAAGGCTGACATCACACGTTGTTCTTGCATTGTTCCCAACAAACACAGCTCGTTCATGTGAAACCCCCAGTGCTGATCTTCCCCAGAGGCTGCTGCTCCCCTGGGACTGCAGGGATTCGTGCAAGGACCCATCCCTTGGGAGCACACAACAGCAGAGTGGTGGGAATGGCACTGGCTGCTCTCTCTGCTCCAGGGCTGCCACAGCTCATTTTCCATGTGTTACCTGCTCCCTTGAGTCTTGACATTTAGAGCCAGAGGCAAGAGAGGCTGTTGGCAGGGACAGGGACTGGAATTCCACGGGCTTTCAGCAGAGTGCTTGGATTGCTCATTTGTAGAGGCTGGTGCCAATGCCAGGCAGCTCTGGATCTATTTGTGTCCTTCCCTGAAGTGAGCTGCTGCTGTGGCATCCCTCACTCAACCCCTCATTCTGCACGGACCCCAGACAGACCTGACACCTCTGTCTGCTCTGCTCACACTTCCTGGAGCTCTTGGCTCCTCTCCTTCTTGATTTATTGGCTCTGTGGCCTCTCAGGTCTAAACCCCATGACCACTGTCTCGTGCTTCCCTCCAGACTCACACTTTGCCTTTCAGTTTGTGGCCTGTGTCCTCTGCGTGCTCCCATCCACACTCAGTGGATTTTGGGGTTGGTTTATTTTTTCTACTTTATCCTTGATATAAAAATCATTAGTGATTAAAACACCTCAACTCCAGCCCATAGAGATATCAGACTGTGATATAAAAATCATTAGTGATTAAAGCACCTCAGCTCCAGCCCATAGAGAGGTCAGACTGTGATATAAAAATCATTAGTGATTAAAACACCTCAGCTCCAGCCCATAGAGAGATCAGACTGCTGGCTCTGAAGTTCTATTGCTTCAGTTCCCCTTGATTGAAACATTTTCTCAGGGAGCTTTTGGCTGTGGAACTGCCCATATTTATATATTGTATATAAAGTGTATATTGTTCACCACACAGGAGAATAGGGAGGCTCCAGAGCTGCAGGATTATCACAGACACTTTTGCTGGAACCCACACTGGAATCCTCTAAAAACAACAGAGTTGAACAAAAATATGAAATTGCCCTGTTTATTCCCATATCGGGAAGTTTGTTTGTAGGGGAAAGGATCACACTGTGGCAGGAGCTGCAGTCAGATGTGCTGTCCCAGCTCCCTGATCCGTGCACGGCGCATCTTGGATTCAGTTATCCTTGGTCTCCTCTGTCTCTGCAGGCTGGAAATCCCAAAGTGGGCAAGGAGTGAAGAAAATTTGCTGTGACCAGCAGCAAAGCACTTTGCAAGAGGAAACGCTGATAAAAACCTGCCTGGTTGATTTATTAAATATGAATATCGATCTAATATCAATATCCAACTGTGACGGACAAAAACTCTCTAACAGTTAAAGTTAGAGAGTGTATGTTTATTGTGGTGTGGGATAGCTCCCTAATGGGCACTGCAAAGATCACAGGTAATTACAAAGCCTTTTATTCACAAAAGTGTTGAATACACAAAATACAAATGCATATTCATACCCCTGTCACTTCCTCTTCTTCGCTCTGTATTCTAATTGACAAAAGGTGATTAAGCATGCAGAGTTTGTTCCCTGAAATGGGTCAGGGGTCCTTTTGTGAGGAGTGGTCACCAAAAGGAGGAAGTAAAACGAGTCTTTCTCATTCTAAATTTCAACCTTTTCCATGCAGATGTGATTGATGAATGGTAGAATTCCCTGTTTCCTGTTTTCCAGGACTATTTCAGTGGTTTATAATTGTGTTCTATTGATTAGTTTCTCTGTTTTTCATAACACACAAACATAAAGTTGACAAGCAATGAGTTCTTAGATCCAGGCTAGCTTATCTTAAATCCAGTTTCTTTTAGCCGTCCTCTAACTTTTAACTGATTTCAGCAAAGCTTATCTATTCATTTCAGCTAAATCAGCAACATCTATTGTTAACTATAACCTTAGCTTTTCTCAAACCTTCAAAATTAGTGTCTCATGGTGTTACAGCCTGGATGGACACAACCACAATGAATGGTTCCTGTCTGGGATCCCCATCAAGCAGGCCCATGCTGGGTCTGTGTGCTGGAAATTGAGATAAAATCTCTCAGTCCCTGCCTTAGACCTGTGTATCCTGTCACTGCTTGCACCTAAACTGCATCCACACATGATGGGAGGATCCCAGGGTGATTGCTGGAGGTGCTTTAGGTGAGCTGGGCCATTTTCCTTGGCATTCCATTTATCACAGAACCATGGAATCGTTGGGGCTGGAAAAGATCACTGAGTCCAGATGTTAACCCAGCACTGCAAGGCCACCTCCAATCCACATCCCCAAGTGCCACACATCTTCTGAACACTGCTAGGGATGGCAATCCCACCAGCTTCCTGGGAAATGTTCCAATGCCTGACTACTCATTCAGTGAACAATTTTTTCCTTAGACCCAATCTAAACCTCCTCTGGTGCAGCTTGAGGCTGTTTCCCCCTGTTGTGGCCTGGTATTTTTGTTGACTCCATAAAACCCCTTCCCTTCTGCAGGGAATGTGCATCAGACTATTTGTGTTTAGGATGCTCCCTCGGGCTGGGAATTGCTGGCATTGTGCTCCCTTCGGAGCAGGAATGCTGCAGAGCCTTTTCCATCTGTGCAGTGTTTGCTGAGGAGGCTGAGCTCATATGTTACCCTGAATTAAAAGCAGGAGCCTCCCTGTAGCTGCACCATCTCCGTCTCACTGCCATGGAGCAGGTGAGAGGCAAACAGGCTGTGGGCAGCCTGTGGTCTGACAGAGACCATCTGTGTGACTGCTGATACAGAATTTAAGCACTTTTTGCACCGTTCCCAAGCTTTGTTGCAAGAAGGAGCATGCAGGAGATGCAGAGGAGCATGGTCGGGGGGCTGTGCCAGCAGACGTTCGCTGCTCCTGTGCTGAGGGTTTGTTATAAAAGTGCCCTGTGCTCTCCATGGACCAGTTATTTGTAATGAGCTGTCAGCATTTGGCACAGCAAGCCAATGAAGGATTAATAAAAAGCTGGTGCACGAGCAGGTTTGCAGAGCTCTGCTAAACATCAAACACCGGGAATGGGCGATATGGAATAAATTCACACCCAGGGTGGGCTCCTGCCAAGCACAAAGCCAAGCATGAAACACGGAGCTGTCTGCAGGTGCTGTGTTTGTTTAAAATCCAGCTTTTAAAACCTTTCTACTCCGAGGCCATTTCCCCTCTGATATCCCTGCTGGGATAAGGGATACATCAGATTCTTAGAACTCGGTGGCAGATGGAGCAGTGGAGGTGCTCCTGACACCCTTACAACCAATAAATGACTGGAGAACATATCCCAGCAGCTCCTGCTGGCTCCTGTGCTCCTCTCCGTCCCTTTCCATGGAAAGGGCACAGTCTTGTTGCATGAGCACTGCTCTGCAGAGCCTCTCCCTGGAGGACCAAGAAATTTAAGGTTTCAAATTTAAGGTCTCTGTTGATGCCTTGAGAAGGCTGGGCTGGAGCAGAGACTGGACAGAGCTGGAGAATAAAGCAGAGATTTATTCAAAGCCCTTGAAGGACACACCTTGGGCAGCACAAGAGCCTGGCCAGGGCTGCACCCAAGGTGGGCCCAAAATGGGCCCCAAATGGACAAACGCTGCCCAGGCCTCCCCCTTGGATCAGTTTGGGTCCATTGGCACTTTGGGGTGGGATTGTCCAATGCCAGCTGCAGGTGATGCAGTCCCATCCTTCTTGTTTTCTCCTGCAGCCACCGCTGGTTGTGCTCTGGGGCCTGAGAACTTGTGCCAGCTGTCCTTGGTGTGCAGCAGGAGAAGGATTTGTTTTGTGTGGCTGCTGTGTGCAGAGAGCTGAGTGAGCCTGGGTGTGAGCTCAGAGCTGCGCCCTGGGCAGTGCAGGGGCTGGGATACAGGGAAGGGAAAACTGAAGGCATCACCACCCTGCAAGCTGCTCAGAGCCCTGCCAGCACAAGGAGTAGAAGGAGTTTGGCCCTGTTGTTGTGTGTTTAGGACAGGGAGGAGGTTGGTGACAGATCAGGTGTCTGCACAGATTTTTCTTTGCTTTTCAGGTCTGTATCAAGGAAATTCTTCCAGAGCCTCTGGGGAGTTCAGTGTGTTGGTGACATTGTGGCACCCAGACAAATGGAAAACATTCCCTTTCAGCTTTCCAGACCAATCACAGCCTTACCCCAGCACATCTCTGGGGATTAATACCTGTCTGATTTACAAGGTAGCAGAAAAATCCCTGAGTTACTGATGGGACTCGCACAAGGTTGCAGAAAGAGACTTCAGAACAAGGGAGGCAACTCTGTCCCCACTGTGGCCAAAGCCAAGCCTGGCTGACATCCCCAGCTGTGCAGCAGATGTGGGGCAGGTGGCAGCACCTCCTCCAGGCTGAACTTGCTTCTCGAGCAGAAAGAACCTCCCTGGAGAGCTCAGCACACCAGATTAGCCAAAAACCCACCTGATTTTACACAGCTCAGGACATGGCAACCTCTACATCCAACCATCAGCAGATGCCTAAGCAGGTTCTGTGTCTTTGGCAAAATTTGGTGACATGAACAAATAAAAAAAAAAAAATCAATTCTCCCATTGCATCGCAACACAGAAAAAGCTGAGGTTGCAAGGAAAATGCTGTGCGTGCTGATTTTCAGCTTTAGTAGGATTGGGGATAAAATTCCTGTTCCCTGTGGTGTAAATTGCTGCTCAGGCCGCTTTTCCATCCGTGCCTCTCAAAAGGGGAGGAGGTCCTAGGAAAAGAGAACGAAGCAGCTTTCAATTTTGGCAACATCTGGTACCAGTGTGATCTTATGGCCTTACCAAGGCCAGGTTGGATGGGGCTTGGAGCAGCCTGGTCCAGTGGGAGGTGTCCCTGCCCATGGCAGAGGGGGTGGAGCTGGCTGAGCTTTAAGGTCCCTTCCAACACAAACCATTGTGTGATTCTATAACACTTCTTTGCTTGTACTTAGATCAAGGTGACAGCAACACTGGGATCCAGGGAGCAGCTGCTGGATGGAGTTTGTGTCTGAGCACAGCCTCTGGAGGAATTCACATTTTGTGCACGTGTTCTACTTAACAACAATCTATGAATGTGTATATATATATTTATCTATTTTTATGCATCTATTTCTGTATAAAAACATTACACAGACTCCCATCCTGATTAGAATCACAGAAGCACAGAATCACAGAAGCACAGAAGCACAGAATATCCTGTGTTGGAAGGGATCCATAGGGATCATCCAGTCCAACTCCTGGCCCTGCACAGACACCCCAACAATCCCACTTTGGGTATCCCTGGGAGCATCCAAACACTCCTGGAGCTGTGGCAGCCTCGGGGCTGTGCCCATTCCCTGGGAAGCCTGGGCAGTGCCAGCACCTCTGGGGAGGAACCTTTCCTGATTTCCAGCCTGAGCCTTCCCTGGAGCAGAGTTTGGTGAGAGGAGCAGCAAGGTGAGACCAAGCTGCTCTCAGTGAGTGAGGGCTGTGCTCTCTGCCTGCCCTGCCCCGTGTGAGCAGCCTGGGCACATCCATGTGGGCATTCCTGGAATGTCCCTGTGTCTGGGTGTGTTTCCATGGGGAATACAGGCTCAGCCTCACTGCAGGCAGGTTCTGAAGCTCTGTCAGCCTCACCTCTGCCAGGTGACTGGATTTGGCATTTCCCAGCCATGAGCACAGCAGTTTATACCTTCCTGAAAATGCACATGTGGTCTGGTCTCTGCAGAATGGCTTTGTGTTTGCCTATGATATTTTCATTCATTTTACTCTTCCTTTTCTTGCTTTCTCCCTGCAGTCCCTGTGGTATCTGCCTGGCAGTGTGGCTCTGTGCACAAGTGGTGGTGAGACACAGCTCCTGTTCCTCCAGACAAACCCCACTGGGCTCGAGTGCAGGAAAACTCAATTCACAGTTTTCTCCCCATAGTACTCCCACAGTATTTCCAGCCTACCAGAGCTAGAGGCAACTAAGTTCTCCCTGACAGCCACTATTTTTGATATAAAGGCCCTCACTTGCACATGCTACTTATACCAAATTGCATAAACTCAGCCCCAAAGTGACTTACAAGTTATGATGACAGCTTAATCACGAGAACAAACTGCAGCTTTAAAACCCTGTAATTTAAATTGTCTGTAAGTAGGATTTGAAACTAACAGTCTACCATTTGAGGCTCAACAGTGCAGTAATTGCAGCTGTACACAGAATACAATCAAAGCACCAGGGGAGGAAAAAAAAAAAAGAAGAAGGAAAGAAAAGAAAAGCCATGACAACAATGCCAGAAAAAGTAATTACCACATCAGCTCAGGCACTCTGAGGTGCTGGGCACTTCTGCAGCAACATGAGCTTTTCCCAGCTTGCTGTGCTTAACAGAGGTAAAATAGGGAAAAATAAAATCCAAGCCAATATAGGAATAAGAAGCACTAGTCCTCCTGATCCCAGAGAAGTTGTGGATTCCCCTTCCCTGGAAGTGTGCAAGGGAAGGTTGGATGGGGCTGGGAGCACTCTGGGATAGTGGAAGGTGTCCCTGCCCTGGCAGGGGGTGGAACTGGATAATCTTTAGGGCCCTTTCAAACACAAACCTTTCTAGGACTGGCTTTGATCACACTACAGTCATTTTAATTACACCAGAGATTTCGTATTTCTAGAAACAGCCCCTTGCTCAGGGCATAAGCTTAAAACTGGCTTTCCACAGTACTTATGTCAAAAAAAAATTGAGATTTTTACTTGAAAATGTTAAAGCTCCTGATTTCCTGGATTGCTAATAAAGATGTCCTGGGTCATACAGACTGATCTGCTCAATTCCTGCTGGGTGTCCTCTATGCCCAGCACCAAGGGTCAAAGTGAACCTTTTAACTCCCCAGGAGATGTTATTTGTGCAGGATATGACAGGAGGAGAGCCTCCAGTACATCTGAAAAGGAGAGTTTGAATGGGAGGCCCAGGTTATCCCATCAGGTGAGAAAACTTTTGCTCATGCATGGAGAAAAACCCAATAAAAGAGATCTCTGTCTTATGGGGAAGAAGAGTGGATGTTCCCAGTGCCAGCGTGCAGCAGAAAAGAGCATTAACAGATTAAGGATATGCAGCAGAGAAGCACGAAAATGAGGACAGGGCCTGGTTTTGATATCTAAGGATGACATAAATTCAACAGAGAAAAGCCTAACAGAGAAGAGCTGATACAAACACAGGAGTGGGGTGATGCAGTCTTACATGTGGCCAGAGTGAAATGAGCCCCCTGAAGATGGATCAGCTCTGAGGCCTGACCTGCAACCTCCCAGAGTGGCTTAATAATAGAGAGACAACTTCTCTGGATGTGCTTTGTAAAAGAAAAGGTTTAAATAATGACAAAAATACCAATCAGTATCAAAAGAGCCGAACACAGTGTAGAGAGAACTCTTGCACTGGTTAAGGCATTCCAAAATAATGCTGAGCACCTCTGTGCTCCTTCTTAAATACTTGATGATTTAGGGGGCTAATTTGGCTTGCTGCCAGTAGAAACAGCTCCAGGTTTTGACAAACATTTCCAAAGCTCAACCAGTGCCCCCGTGCTGGCACTGGGCCAGCCTCGGTGAGAGGGACACAGAAAGTTCTGGTGCTTTTCCATAAAAGTCAGGGGCAAAACCAAACCCACTTTTCCTTATTTGGAAATATTTGCTTGGTGCAGTGCAACAGTGGGGAGAGGGAAACTGAGCAGCTGTGAAATGCAGGTGGCAGTGGCCACTCTGCCCTGTGACCCCAGCCCTGCACAAGGAGGCAGGACCAAACACACCAGGAGCATCCCTGAAACATCTGCCCAGCTGTGAAAGGCCTCCCGTTCTCCTCAGAGCCATTTACCCTTGACAGCTTTCTCTTGAGTCCAATTCAAATGCTCACATGTCATTTTCCTTCCATTTTTTTTGGTTCTGTGTATTTGCCTTCCTTTCTGCTGCAGTGAAGTTTTCCACACCGGCACGTGGGTCAGGGAAAGGGCAAACTCCCAAGCCAAAATGGTTTTGAGACTGTTCAGTTCCAGACTTGTTTGAATATGCTGCAATTTGAGATTTTGTCATCACCTAAATTCAACAGATTTGGGGTGAACAGAGTGAAAGTGCTATTTCAGCTGAGTCCTTAAGCAAACTCAGCTTCTTGAGGCTCCACCTGTTCACCTCCATCCAACAACTTTTGAATATAAAGAAATTAAACAGAGAGCTTCTTCCAAGTATTGCAAAAATCAGCACCTGGGTGAGGGTGAGAAACCCAAATCAGTGGTCACTGAGGTAAAAAAAAAGCAGGAAGTTCTCAGTTTGACACTTTTTTTTGTCAGTGTCTGTGGCTTTCCAGCTGGCATGGGTGTGGCTCTGGCATCCCTGCAGTCTGGGGGCTGTGGGGGAGGACTGGGACACCTGGGGGGCTGTGGTGGGCTGGTGTAAGAGAAAACAGCCTGCAAAGCCTGGAGGAACTTGGGCTTCTCAGATCCCACTTCTTGATTTTCCCTCGCAGGACGTCTGCCCATCAGAGAGGCTGCCAGAGGAACGAAGCTGCCTCGAAAAGCAGAACAACACAAATAATTTGGGTTAATGAGCAGAATAACCCAAACAACCCAAGTCTGGAGATAATTCTGCTGGTTTCAGGAGGCAGAAACAGCTCCTGCACACCTTGGGGCTGCTCATGTTTCTCGAGAAGGCGGTGGGCAGAGGTTTGGCAGTGATCTGAAATGCACACACGTCCTTGAGCAAGCGGTGCAGAGTGGAGGGCAAAATGATGATGGAGGACAAAAGCACACAAAATTTGCCAAGCTGAAGGTCAGACCTGATATTTGGTTGAAAATAACCCCTTTTCAGGTCACTTCTGGTGGAGGGTTTATCAGCATGGGTTCATTTCAATTCCATCCTTCCAGTCTGTGGAATTGATGCTTCCAGCTCCCACTTACCACTTTTCAGCATGAATTAAAAATCTGACAGCTTGTCTTGTGTCTGCTCTTCCCTCTGCCTTGCCAGAGTGAGGTTAAGGAAGGCATCAAGGGTAGTTTAGAGGGCCAAGGACTGTAGTGCAGTGGGAGGAAATAATTTGCTGCTAATGCACACGATGAAGTGAGACATTAAATGTAAAGGTCATTTTGGGGGTTGGAAAGGAATCAGCGCATTTCTAAATCACTGCTTCATATCCTTTAAAATGACTGAATATCTCAGGAGACAAAAGGCATCTGGAATATTTTGCAAAAGTCTGCAGGAGAGCCTCATGGGTTGAGCAGGATAATGAAGATCTCCTTCTCCAGCCATCCTGGCTTGTGCTGGAGACCAAAAACAACATTACAGTATAGGGGAAATGTTTGGCCAAAGTCCTCTGAGGTAAGCAAGAGAAAAAAGGCTTTATTTACTGGACTTTTCCTGGGGGAAAATGGACAAGGATTCAAGTTCAAAGATGAAGACATTGATTCTGATGAGATGCAAAGAGTCCATGTGGTGTGAGTGGAAAATGCTCTTGTGTCAAGCAGTTTGAAAGCAGCTCTCAGGAACAAAAAGCATGGAAGATTTTAGGGGATTTTATAAGAGAGGAGCTGGCAAAAGTAATCAAATCATGAAGAGCATTTAAATCACTAATTAAAAACCATTTCTACAAAGCAGATAAAATCTAGATCACAAACTTCAGCTGGAAGGGGAGATTTTAGAGCACAAACTGTGCAGCATCCCTGAAACACAGCACAGTGACCCAGTCTAGTCCTGAGGGATGGGACCAGAATTTTTAGGTGGGAGCTCCAAGTGAGTGGAAGTCCCAAGCCAGGAGGGTTTTGACTTGTCAGAGAGAGGGAGCTGAGGGGAAGAGCCAGAATGTACTCAGTTTGTGGGTTATTTTTTATCATCTTTGAGAGGAGTTCTTAAAGAAGGAGACAGGCTGAACCACAATAGACAGATGCAGTAAAGAAGCATGCAAAATTTGGAGAACTGTGCAGAAGTGAGGCCAAGCTGTGGGCAACCTAACAAAGTAACTATTTTATCTGTTATTTTGAGCCCTTTCAGTTTATTTTTCTCTTTACCCAACACCTGCAATTCCTTTGTTTTTCCCTTATGCCCATATCTTTTTCTCTCTGCTTATTCTCATCACTCAGCTCTGGAACACTTCCAACAGGGCCACATTTTTCTTGACTTCTTGCTAATCCTGTGGGTTTTTTCTTGACATTTTGCTGAGGACTGTGGTTTGCTGAACAGGACTTTCAAAACCATGGTGCTCACTGGGTAGGAGGGGCTGTGACTAAAAGTTTGTTATGGACACCTGAGAATTGAACCCAGGCCCTTTCCACTGTCCACCTACACCTGTCTGCACAGTATTTTCTGTTAATTAAGGCCAGGTATGAGGGGAATATAAAGAAAAAGTCTATTAGATGAGAAATACGTAGGTTTTCACTTGGGTATTATTTTCTTTGCTTTATATCAACAGGTTTATTTGCATCTGTAGAGGTAAAGTGGAATTTCTCTCCATTCTGCCCCTCCAGTTTCAATCTCTTTTGTCAAGGCTCCTCATTTCTGTGCTCTGGGGGTTGTTTGGTGCCTGCTCTGAGCAATACAACACCCACACCCTCCCTTGCGACCTCGTGTTCTCACAAATTGAGACCACCAGCAGCACGAGGGGCTGCTGGTAACAAACAGGGGCTGTGGAATCGTTCATTTCCATCTCAGGTGAAAAATCTGAACTGTGTAGGCAGGCAGGGCTGGTGCTAGATTAATCAGACATGGAGATTTATTCACTCAGAGCAGCGTGGAGCTGCTGCTTTCCCCAGCCAGCCCCAGCCCAGCCGCCGTGTCTGCTCCCTCCCTCACCGTGCTCCCCACCACCACTCCCAGAATTAAATATCACCTCTCTGCTGAGTTCACCAGGCTCTGAATCATCCTCTGTGACCTGCCCAGGGCTGGCTGGAAAGTTTGCTGGCCAAGTGACACGACTGTGGGACAATGTCTTGGGTTGCAATGCAAGATGTATTCTATTTCCATCTTTTGAAACTGGTTGAAGAGATTTTTTCTTTGTCTCATAACTCTGGGGGGAGGGAGCAGGTGTTTCTCTGTTAATGGGC
Source organism: Prinia subflava (assembly GCF_021018805.1). Classification (NCBI taxonomy): domain Eukaryota; kingdom Metazoa; phylum Chordata; class Aves; order Passeriformes; family Cisticolidae; genus Prinia; species Prinia subflava. The sequence continues at coordinate 150,218,629 of NC_086247.1, read as the reverse complement.
CAGCTGTTAAACCCAGCTGGGGCAGGGTTCTTTATCCCTTCCAGGACCCATCCTCCCTCCAGGGGATCTCTGCTGTCCATGGGCCATCCAGGCTCACTGCAGGGCTGATCCAATTCCATCATCCATGGGAGATGCTGCACCCAGGGGAGGAGCCCGGCATTCCCACCTGGATAAAAACTGGGATTCAGAGCCCAGCACACCTGTGTGCACTGCATTCCCACCTGGATAAACCCTGGCATTCAGAGCCCAGCACAGCCTGTGTGCACTGCATTCCCACCTGGATAAACCCTGGCATTCAGAGCCCAGCACAGCCTGTGTGCACTGCATTCCCACCTGGATAAACCCTGGCATTCAGAGCCCAGCACAGCCTGTGTGCACTGCATTCCCACCTGGATAAACCCTGGCATTCAGAGCCCAGCACAGCCTGTGTGCACTGCATTCCCACCTGGATAAACCCTGGCATTCAGAGCCCAGCACAGCCTGTGTGCTCTGCATTCCCACCTGGATAAACCCTGGCATTCAGAGCCCAGCACAGCCTGTGTGCTCTGCATTCCCACCTGGATAAACCCTGGCATTCAGAGCCCAGCACAGCCTGTGTGCACTGCATTCCCACCTGGATAAACCCTGGCATTCAGAGCCCAGCACAGCCTGTGTGCTCTGCATTCCCAGAGGAAGAGCAGACCCATCCCAGCACCACTGGACCTTCAGAGGAAACTCCACCCTTCTACAGGATCATCTCTGCTCCAACAGAGCCACATCTGTCACTGCAGGAGGACTGGACTGGACTGCTGCCACCACCCTGACCAACAGGGTGTCAGGTTGTGTTCTGACTCTGTCAGGGTTTCTAGGATTTTTTGTTTGTTTGTTTGCTTGGGATCTTTTGGTACTACTACACTTGTATTTTTAATATTCCTAGTAAAGAACCGTTATTGCTATTTCCACATGTTTGCCTGAAAGCCCCCTTAATTTCAAAATTATAATAATTTGGAGGGAGGGGTCTTACATTCTCCATTCCCAGGAAATCTCCAGCTTTCCCTGGCAGACACCTGTCATTCCAAACCAAGACAGACAAGAGCTATAAATACTTGGGTAAAAGATGCTGCTGGGCTGAGCTCACTCTGCTTTTGTTGTGTGACAAAACTGTGATCCCACAGAGTTCCTGGGTGCTCTCCTATTTCAATTTTTAGCAAATTCTTCTTCAAGCCCCATGCTAATCCTGGAGCTCATGTTGGGAGCTCCTCTGGGGCTCTACCCAGTTTGCTCAGGATATTCTTGGTGCAGGACAAGACCTGCTGTTCACTCACCCCCTAAGCATGAACTATAAACAAACAGGATTACATCCTCCAGTCACCCATATGATTTTCCTAAAGTCCCTTATAGTGCTCTTCAGGGTCTGGTAGCAAAATCATTTTTTTATTTTTAGTTTGGAGTGTTTCTGGCTATTTTCCTTCTTTCAAAGAAACTAAAATAGTAGTGCTTCAGATTAGTAAATATAAAGGATATCCCATGCACAACACAGTTTATGATTATCTGCTGGTTGAGTTTCCAGGACATTATGAAAAGTACAATTTAAATACACATTAGCAGCTCTTCATGGTAAGCCTTCTCTTAATATTGTTTTGAAATCACACACAGAGAAAAATTACATTTTTCTTAAAGGCTTTGTTCAGCACAATTACAAATATGCCTGTAAAACACAAAGATGTATTAGCTCTAAAAGGAGATATTTTATTTTAAAAACCCTCAGAAGATGGGAATCTACTTGCTAATCTACTCTACAGGGTACTTGTTTATACAAGTACCCTGCCCCTCTCTCATAAAATACTCAACCAGTTAAAGGGGGGAAAAAATCCAGCAGATTTAAAGAAACTTTGGAATCCTCTTCAGAACTGTTCCACCAAAGTGGGTCAAGCTGTTTTCAGGCTGAAGTAGTGACAGATTTCAGCAGGAATATGAAACATTGATGTGGCCAGATGAACAAACATCATTGATTTGGAGAGTTGGGGCCAGGAGCTGGAGATGGGTGTAAAACTCTGTCCATGGCTCTCTTGTTTTCCTTGGAGGAAGCAGCTACTTCAGGAAGTCTTTACCTATTGAGAGAAGGACAGATTGTGTTAGATACCAGCATTTAACATGTTCCTATTTTAGAGGTTGTTATGACAATTTCAGAGGGCTGATTAAAGGTGTTGGCTGGATGGAAGATCCATGATATTGTAGGATTAGGGATTGGAGCAGGAGGTGAGGAGTGGCCAGTGCTGGGGGATCTGAGACTGGACTCAGAGTGGAGGGCTGAGAGATGGGAGATGGGAAAAAGGAGCACCACTTTAAACATTTCATTCCATTTTAACTCTCTCCACTTGTAAAAACTCTCTTAAATCTGAAACACTGGGTGCCTCATGCAACCATGAGCTCCAGTGGTGACTCAAATATTTTGTTTTAATTCATCCATTTAACTTTAGGAACTCAAATATTGAACATTTGGCCCCAAATTTAGCCTAACAGCTCATGCTATGCATGAGACATATATAAAATAGATCTTTGAAGAATACAGATATCTATTTACTAGGAAATGTGTATATTTGAAATTAAATTGTGATTGACTGGGACTATCCTTTTGTCAGGCTTTATAGTTAAGTATTATTATAACACTGTCTTGCCTTAATTGATATCCTCACCAAAATTTGCTAAAAATATATCACATTTGCAGCCCTTGGTTGTTTCTCCATGGAAATTTGTAAGCTCTTGGTTTAAAGAGAAAAAAAAAAAAAGCTTCATTGCATTTCTCCTGTCAGACACTGTGATGTGACCAAGAATAGCTGAGATGTGTAAGATTTAGCCCAGTGTGCCTTTTCCCTGGATATCATCCTTGGTGTTTCCCATTTGGTTTGCCCACATCATCCAGCCTCTACAGACTGAACCATGTTCCCTCTGCAGGAAGATTTCACATATTAGCACAGACAGAGAAAATCTGGAAAGGAGGGAAATCCCTTCCCTTGTGGTTTGTTCCTATTCTGGCTGTGTCACAGAATCACAGAGTGATTTGGGCTGGGAGGGACCTTAAAGATCATCCAATCCCAATCCACTTGTCCTTGCCCAAGAGCTGGATCCTGCTGCTGAAGGAACAGCCCCTTTATTCAACCCCAGATGACTGAAGTCTCAAACCTCAGCCTTGCAGATCCTTAGAGAGAGGTCCTGACTGGGAACTGAGAGCCTGAATGGCTTTTTGGGGTGGTTTTTGTGTGTCCAAGACACTCTGGAAGATGGAACAATCCCTCTCTCTGCTTTACAGATTGAAAATAACTGTTTTCATAAATGTCTAGACAGAAACTAGTTGGGTTAAGAAATTATTTAGATGTAGCATACATAGAAATTAAATTATTTGTCTGGTTACAGTTTATGGGAAAGAATTTTGCGTTGACCTGACTCTGAAGACAACAGGATAACTCAATCTCTCCATGTTCTTTACTTCATTCTCCTGTTTTTTAACCATCTGTCAGTGAATACCACATCTCAGCTCCACTAAAAGTGACCTTTCATTCTCAATCACCTGTCATTTGTAGGTACACAGCATTGATATTAAGAGCAGGAATTGTGGCAAACATGAAGCCACTTGCAGCATTAGGCACTTCAGGTCCCCAAAAGGTTTAGGAAGTAACTGGGTACCAAAGATGCTGGAAAAAACTCGCTTTATGGTGTTTTTTGTTTTTAGAAATCCTCCCTTAAAGAAGTTCTGTGACTGTGTGTGTGTGCTCTCCATATTTACCAGGGAAAAAAGACAGGCAATTTCCAGGGATGAAAGATGAGTGATGATTTTGGGTTCCTAAAATGAAACCTCCTCGGAGGTGAGCGACTTGCATTTCCTGAACATGTTTCCTGATAAAGATCTTTCTGTTCTTTGACATTCCCATACATTTTTCACTCTTGAATTTTATTCTTGGTGAGGACTGCCAGCATTCAGGGATTGCGTTTTGCATTCCATAAATCTCAGAATGTACAAAAATGACAACAGCACACATGGGTTTATGTGAGAGCACATGCACACATTATTCATGGCACTGGCTGGAGAGAGAGCTGTGCTTTTCACTCCCAGCAATTCCTAGCTGAGGCAATCTCACAGCCATAAATTCACTACAGAAAACATGCTAAAACTTAGGCGAGAAATGAAAAGCCTTTAATTCTGAAAGTGTAAATGTATTCAAGCTGAGCTGTGTGAGCAAAATATGGCTTTTGAATTCTTTACCCTATTTTATTGCAGGTGCTTCTGACTACAGGAGTTTTAATTGCTACAGGAAGACAATGCTGAGGCTCTCAGCTTTTACTAAACCATTCTGGCTGAGGCTGGGCTGAGCTACAGGACACCCTTGTGCCAGTCAAATGTCCTGGGAACAGGCTGTACAGAGAGGCTGTGGATTCTCCATCCCTGGAATCTTCAAGGACAAGTTCACGGGGCTCTGAGCAACCTGGTCTAGTGGAAAGTGTCCCTGCCCATGGCAGGGGGTTGGAATTAATGATCGTTGAGGTCCTTTCCAACCAATGCCATTCAGTGACTCTGTGATGCTGAGATCCTGTCCCCACCACCCCGTTTCTCTGCTGGTGTCACTGCACAGGCACTGCCATGGCTCCGTGGCACTGGTGCTGTGTGACATGCCAGGTGATGTGGCAGGGACTCAGGGGAAGAGCTCTTTGGAAAAGATCTCATTTCCATGCTCATCCCTGTTGCTCTTCCTTTCCTTATTCCCAGGGAATGCACCCATTCCTGCTTTAAAACTCTGCACACCTGCTTTAAAATGGATAAGAAAGCCACAATCCTCATTGCCATAAAGGAATTGCATTGTTCAGGGAGCAGTTACCCATTTCCATCATTAGGCCATGGTTTTAATGAATTTTCAGCGCTTTACCCAGGGCTCATCTGCAAAGCAGGTTGCTCCTTTCACTGCCTCTCTCCCAGGATCGTGGTCTCACCACAGGCAGGCATGGGGTCAATTTGGGTAGCATTTATTGGAGCAGGGGATTTCAACGCAGCTCCACCATTTCTGAGGCCAGACCTTGCAGTTCCATTTGTCTGTGCTGCTCTCTGATGACACAGACAAGCTCCACTCCTCTCTCAGAACAGAAATCTTCAGAAGTTTAATTTAGAATCAGCTCCATCTGACATGGAAAGCAGGGAGGCAGGGTGCCTGAAAGGCAAAGGCACAGACCTCTCCCATGTGGTTTGGAAGAGCCCTGTCTGCTCTTGGCTGGTCAGACCCCACACGAGGCAGTGTGAGACAGGTGCCTGAAGGTCTTTCTTGGAGCAAAGCAGGAAACAAGTGGTACTGAACACAACAGAAAATAGAGAGAGATGCTCCTTTTTCTCCATGAATAACGATCAGTGCAAATGCCACTGAGAACAATGTGATTTTGCAGAACTCATTTCCCAGTTAGGAAAAGTCATTACCATGCGACTTCAGGCAGCACTGTTAACTCCCCTATGGTTGTGGACTGATTTTAATGGTTGGAGCTGTCAGTTTTCACCTGCTGGCATCAGGAGAACAGTGATGGTAGAGGATGCCATTCACTGACAGGTATTGTCTTCAGGGCAAGGCCATGCAGCCAGCCCTCTGTGAAGGGATGGATGTCAGCAATCCAGGCACCTCAGTGCCCTCTCCAGCCCCTGGGCTTGAGGCAGCTGCTCCTCTTTCCATGAAAAGATTTGATTTCAGTGCAGGGAGGAATGACTCAAATCTCCTGGAGAATGAACTCACCTGTGCATTGCTCAGCCCTCAGCAATCCCTTTGGCTTTCCGGGCTCAGCAGCAATTACTGTGTGAGCTGATTTGGGGCAAATCACTGATATTAATTAGCATAACCTCCATGGGCAACTGTCTAATTTAGGCACCGTTTCTATTTCCTTTTGTGCCTTTATGAAAATGTTAGGACATCTTTCTCCTTCTGCCTGCATTGGTGTTCATTAAAGTACTCCAAAAAGGAACTGAAATATATTTTCACTCTCCATAATTGCTCTCATCAATAACAAGTCACTGCCTGGATTCCAGCACATCACCCTGAGCCACAGAAATGCATAAGCAGGAGAAGGAGCAGATGGAATTACAATATTTAAACCCAGTTCTGTGGGGAGTTCTCAAGTGACAGCAACCTTTGCTACTGCCATTCATTATGGAGGCTTTTTGTTGAATGTGTAAAGAGAGCCGTAATTATTGATTGCTCAGCAGGCTGCAGCTGACAGCTTAGGAAGAAGTATTAATAACTGGGATAAAGAAGTGACTAAGAAATTTTTTTTTTTTTCCAGCAATTGGGTTTATTCCGGAGATAAATTGCAGTTTTATAGCCCTGGAGAAAATCAAGTGTGGGAGCAAAAAAGGTCTGCTCACACTTTCCGCCCAAGGAAACGCAGAGGTGGAGCAGATTGGTTGTAAGTTAGCATTCATCAGAGGATGCTGAGCATTAACACTGAGCTGTTTTGGTGTTATTTCACTTTTCCCAAGCCATTGCAGCCAGTGAATTTACAACTCATTTATGTTTTCATAAACAAGTTCTAAGTGCTTTAGTAACGCTCTGTACGAATCATAATTATTGTGAACGTTAGGAAAGAGAGAAGTGGCTTTAGGTCTTGCAAATATTTCAGTAAACTAGGCAGTGAATTTATTGGAAAATAAAGTTTAGGGAGACTAGCTATGTCTGGCTCTTGGTCAAATTTGGTAAATAACTTCAAATGAAAAAATCTTGAAAAAGAGCATGACAAACAAAGCGTTGCTCTCAGATTTGCTAAACAAAATATTCTGCTATTTCATTTTGAAAGCAGTGCTTTAGATTGAAAAATGACCCAAAAAATAATTGGTTTAATCCCCTTACACTCATGGAACATTTAATTTCACTTCAAATGAAATTATTCAAAACGAGCTCAAATTAATTTTGACTTCCTCTTCACTTCTTCATTTCAGATGGTTGGGGAAAAAAATAAAAAAAGAAAATCCTGCCCCTCTGTGCTTGTCACTGAAACGTGCACACTGCCAGCTTTGCATTAGAGAATTCCAGATATAACCAGGCAGGTTTTCCTGGGATGGAACTGCAGAGTGGCCCACAGCATCAGTGGAAGAGGTTAACAAATTCCAGCAGTAGAAATAAATATGAATTTGTTTTGTACTGCAGTAGGATATGGTGGGCTAACACCCTGTAATTCCAGGACTGGGGTCTGATCTGCCCCTTTAGGCTCTCTAAGGCCAACTTGAGAGAGGGAGGCACCTCCTGAAGGCATCTCCCATGGCTTAGCCCTGTCCTGGAAGGAGTGGGTGAGGAGATGCAAAAACTGTGGGTGATTAATGGTAGCTGCAGGTGGGAGATGATCCTTTATGGTTGCTTCATGCTTGTCCACAGCCTCAGTCAACTCCCTGGATCTTAAACTGAGAAAATGTTGGTCCTTACAGAACTATTGTTGGTGCTGCTCAGCTCTCATCTGTCCCTTGTCCCCACTGGATACCTGATTTATTCTTACTGAGCCAAATGAAGGCTAAAATTAAGATAATCCAAGCTTTTACTTTGAAAAAATGAATGATTTATTCTATTAAAAAAGGCCTTCTGGAAGCACAGTTTATTGAGTATTTTATTGGCTGGCATTTTTGTTTCCTTCACCAGGGAGAAATGAAATTTAACATATAAACACGTAAAATGTTTCCTTTTGGACTGAACGATGCATGACGAAGGTCAAAACACATTTACTGCAGTTTTTCACTCTGGGACATTGCTTAAATAATGCCACAATATTATTAGTTTGCTGTTTATGGATTCTTTGTACTCAATCTATGATTTTTCTGTTTCCTGCAATGCTTGGTCATTACTGCAATACTTGGATGTCAGTAATCGACTTGGATTTTTACAAAAACCCATGAATTTGGACACATGCAGCCCAATTCTGTGCCATTTACATCACAGCAAATAATTCATCACTGCCTCTGTAACCACTGGGTCTTGCTGGGAATGCTCCCAGAGCAAGATACAACACCAACAATCTCAGTGGTGGAATTAATAGCATAAAATACAGCTTTAAAGTTAAACATTAAAGTGTGCTGAAGTGAGTCTCATATCTCTTTGATATTCAGTGGAACTCAGATCCATAAATGCCTGTCTGACTTTTAAAAAATAAGACTTACTCACAAGATTTCTGGAAAATAAGTATTCTGAAGCAATTTGCTGTGTAAAATAGATCATTCCAGGGAGGAAAAAACTGAAGTAATTGGTGCTATCACACGAGCTGGAAGGTCATGGGTTTTGCTTGTGCCACACTGCAATCTCCAGTCCCTCTCCACCTCTCAACCTTGACGTCAAAAATGTCAAAAAGTTCAAAACTTTCTCCTTAAGGGTGCTTGAAAGTTGGCACAAGGCTTGAAAATGGATGGTCAGAACGGGAAATGTGGGTTCTCTTGCAGTGGTGAGAGAAATCAGAGCCCAGGGGCTGCTGCTAAGCAGAGCCAAGGACTGTTCTTTCTCCTTGAAGACAAATAATGTGCCACATAAAATAATGTGTTTTTATCTTTAAACTGAACTCTGCCCTGCCCCTCATCTCCAAAACCTGGTGGCTTCATGCACTTGATTCTTGTCTTATGTAAAAGTGTGGAAAAGTCAGAGCCACCTGGGCCTGAAAAAGCAGCAGCTACAATAAGAAAGGAAACAACAAAAGATTAATTTAACACTGCTGACATTTGTGAGATATTTGACTATTATGTGCTTAAAAAATGAAAGGCTTTGTTGTACCAAAGAGAACAAAAGCCCTTTGTCAATCACCATGTGTCTTATGTCCCGCTTCAGTGACTTTATACACTTATTTTCCATAGGTTTCTACAGGAAGCCTCTTTTAGCCTTCTGCTAAAAGGATGGTTAATTCTTGTTGTATTTTCTGTCTCCTTTAATTTGATGAAATAAGAATAGCTCAAATCAATCACCAGGAAGAATGTCAAATCATCAGAGAGGATGTCACACACAGCAGCTCAAAAGGAGGTGGTGGGGGAAACAGTGAAGGTGGAACATGGGAAGTGAGAGTTGCCTGGAAGAGCAGGAGGTGCTGAGTCCCACTGCTGGGTGCCCTCTTTGCCTCTGGTTTGGCACAGCCTCTGCCCTGAATTTCCTGCTTTATGTCCATGTGGCAATGGGCATTCTCCTCCCTCTGAGTCGCCTGCTGTGACTGACAGCTGAATTTTGAGCCATTTCATGTTCCTGTGTGTGCTGGTTTGAAAGCAAAACCAGTGAGATTCCAAGTCAGAAATACAGTTTAATAGAGAGAGAACAAACAACAAGAAAGATAAAAATAAAATAAAAATAAGACAAATGCAATAGTACAAAGGACCACTGACAGAGTCAGAATGCAAACCTGGCACCCTGTTGCTCAGGGTGTTGGAAGCAGCCCGCAGTGAGTCCTCCCAGAGTGACAGATGTGGCTCTGTTGGAGTAGAGATGATCCTCAAAAAAGGATCCTGTGGCTCTGCCTGGATCAGCACTGGGGCAGTGCTGATCCTGGAAATCAGCTCTGCTTCTTGTGTGGTTTTTTATTTTTTTCTTTTTTTGTTTGTTTGGTTGGTTGTTTTTCTGGGGTTTTTTTTCTGTCCAAGTAGATCACACAGCCCTGCTGTGAAGGCAGCAATGGGTGGATGGAAGTTTGTAGGTCAGGAACAGAGAAATGACCCATCCATGTGGGAGATGCTGCTTAGGAAGCTCCCCAGAAACTCCCCCACTCTCCCATTACATCCTGTATATTTTGTTTGTTATATGCTGAACCCAAATATCTAAATTCTTCAGCTCCATCTTTTGTAAAAAACAGTGGGGAAAAGACTGGACTATTCCTCTGAGGAATAACAAAGGTGGGATCCAGCCTAGGACAACAAGGACGCCATCCTGGCTGACCTTAGAAGTTTTTCCAAGGTCACTCTGGAGTTTTCAAATTGGTATAATTAATTTTTTTTCCCTCCATAATTACTGGGAAATGATTTGTACTGTGCCCTCAGAGACAGGGAGCACTGGGAGAGCTTTGCAACTGATTATTCAGTGTGAGAGGCTTTCAAAGGAATTTTGAATGTATAATGAGCTGTGAACATGGAGAGGGGTTTCTCCCCCTCTCACCCTTTTTCTGAATTCCCAGCACGATGTGGATAAAATGTGAAATATCAGGTCAAGACAAATGTGCCTGCTAAACTGTGCAGGGAATAGCTGTGATCCCTGATAATAGGGCCTCATTTCCCAACTGCATCTGTTTAGCAAAAATTACTCCTGCAGCAGGGTGTCCTTTCATGCACGCTTTGGAATTTGGTATTTTCTTAAATACCTGTTTTCTTCCTTGAATTGCCTTCTTAGGTTAATGTGTCCTGAAACTAAAGGACAGGAGAAGATACATGTAAATAATAATAATAATAATAATAATAATAATAATAATAATAATAAAGGAGTAAGAGAAAGTCTAAATATGAGGGAATTTCAGGGAAGTGGTCTGAGTGGTAACTTCTGCACCAAGAGTGTGAGGCATATGCTGGCCTCACTCCACATCAGAGGTGGATTTGTTTCAAAAATTAAAATTATTCTTTTTTAACCCCCTAATGTTAAGCTTCCATCCATAGTGAAAGAGGATTGTTGGCTGTTGGAGGAGAAGGAAGGCAAAATTTACAATAAATCTCATAAAACCCAGCAGCTCTCTGCAGAAGGGAATTTACAGATCTCTGGAAAATGCTTTCTCTGGGATCTGAACAGCTCACCTGGGTCATCACATCACACCTCATATGCACTTGTGTGAAGGGGAAAGGGTTTGGTAATCTCAGTGCCAGCCCTAAAAAGCAACCTCTGGAGTAAACACAGTCAGCTCAGCTCATCCCTCTTAAGTTTTCTTAAGTTCAAACTTCATTCACAGAATCAAAGAGTAGTTTAGATTGGAAAAGCCCTCTAAGATCACCAGTTCCAACCATCAACCCAGCACTGCCAAGGCCACGGCTGAACTGTGTCCCCAGGTGCCAAACCTACACAATTTTCCAACATTTCCAGGGTTGCTGATTCCATTACTTCCCTGTTCCAATGCCTGACCACCCTCTCAGTAAAATAGATTTTTGCTAATATCCAATCTGGACCTCCCCTAGCACAACTTGAGGCTGTTTCCTCTTGTCTTCTATGTTCTTGTCTTCTCTGTTCCTTTTTAAAAACCACCAGAATGCAGCTAATTAAACAAACTTCAATATCGAGGGTAAAACCTGCTTTAAAAAACACATCTCCAGTTAGAGGTTGAGATGATTTATTAAGTACAAGCAGCTTGGTGATTAGCCAATGTTCTGTGATCTGGAAGTAAATTTTAATAAAAGAGATGTAAGACTGCAAGTAAACATGCAAATTAAGGAACGAGGAACATACAGCTGATTTTAGTGCTTGCAAAGTGAAGCTGAAAAACAGGAATCTCCCATAATAATATATATCTATATGCACAGACAGCTCCTTAACACACAGTTATCCCATATATTTTAAACTTGAAGTGGTGAATGTAACTCAGAATAGTAAAGAAGATGCAAATTTGACTGTGTAACGGAGAGAGAAAGGCAAAATAGAGGAGTGTAAATTACAGGCTTTGTGTTTTAATGGAGAAAAGCAACTCACCTTGGGCTGGCATCCATCTCCAGCTCAGTGGAGCTGTGAGAATGTGCACACTTTGCCAACATCTGCAATCCTGTGCTGCCTTATTTGTATATTATGATTTATCCATGGGTTTGCTGCATCTACAGCAGAAAAAGCCCTGCTATTTCCTAGATTGCTCCTTTCACTGCTTCATGACTTCTTTCAGGCTTCATCCTCAGGTCTGGTGTGTCACCAATTGAAGGAGACAAACCTCATAAATTATGGAGCTTTGAGACAGGGTTTAATTAAACTCAGTGGTCTAACAAAAACCAAAGGGTGCAGTGTTGTGGTGGGGGAGGCTGATGTCCTCCCCTGTCAGTGGTGTCAGCTCTCACTGTCAAGCCAAGGGCTTTGAAACCTGGCTGAGACGCTTCCCTAGAACCCACAAATTTAATAATACTGGGAATTGAATGAGTACACAGCTCATACAGACCCTCCTGGCAATCCTAAACTCAGAGCATCTGTGGTCCCATGGAAAATGAACAGCACTCATATTTCCCTCTGAGGAAGGAGCAGGACAAACATCCCATCCAAACCCTCCTCTGTTGCAAGGAAATCCAAAATTATTTTTTCTTCCTGACCTGTGTTATGTCATCCCCAGAAGAGATAAATGACCCAACGAAAATGGTTTGAGTTATTCAAGCTGGGGACAATATCTGCACCCTTAGGCCACCAGCCTCCAGCTTTCATTGGTGTAAAAAATGTATTTTGTGCCCTACAGAAGTTTCTTATCAGGGTCACAGTCCCAAGTGGGGCTGAAACACAGTGAGAGATGTCTCCCATCTCACAGGGCTCGTAATCCTGGCCAGCAGACCTGGTAAGGGGAAGCTGATAAAGAAAAGCTGCGAGATCTGCCAAGCCCTCACAGAAAGTCAGCAGTGGAGCCACAGGCTGAGCCCAGATGGGTTTCTGTGCTGGTCTGGTATTTTTAGAAGGAATAAATTCCAACCATGTTTGCATTAGTCTGGCACAGGGTCAACAGCAGAGTGAAGAAGGAGAGAATTCCAGGGAGGAGGCAAATCAAAGGCAGTGGGGATCTGTAAAATGAAAACACACTAAATCCTGGCCATTTTCATCCTCTGGAATCAGAGACATTTGGGATTTGCTTGCATTTGATGGGCAATAAGTAGGAATCAGGTGAAAAAAGGTTCAAAAGCTTGAGCAGATTGACCGTAACTCCTACCAGTCAGTTTATTTTTATTTATCACTCCCTTTGATATAAAGACAACCCAGTGCTGCCCCAAGTTCATCTCTTTGGTAGCTGGTGGGACTGTGGAGCTCTGGGTACCCAGCACAAGGAAGGGTTTTACATCAAATCCTCTCAAACCACTCCAAACCACCTGAGATGCCTTATTTCAATTATCAATTTAAAAATAGAATTGGTTTTTGTTCCCTGATCAACTGATTCCTGCTTGGGTTATGTTAGAATCTCATTGAGGCCCAGGGGCAGCAAGTGTTTAATGAGGATTTAGCTAAATGGGTGATTATTTGGCTGTGTCTCTTTCCTTCTTGAAAAGCCATAAGTTAGACCAGCTGAATTTTTAAAAATACATCACCAGGTTCTAGTCTGTAGGTAAAGCATTTAAAAAACACCCCAAAGCTATAACAGATAAGAGTGCTTACAACTTGGTTAGATGTTGTTCTACCCAAAGCTTATACTCAGTCCCAAATCCTGATGGAGATTTTTTTTAAGGGTTTGGTTTTTTTCTCCACTGAAGAGATTTTTATTTTATCAGAAGAGCTACTGCTCAGGAGGAAAGAGTCAAGGATTTCCTTGGACATTTGACCTCAGTTGTGACTTAGGCCCCATGTCATGGCCACCTCCATCCACTCTTCTGCACATGAAGAATAATAAAACAAATTAAAAAATAATAAACAAAACAAAATTAAAAAAAAAACAATAAAGTGGGGGCACTTTATTTGTTTCTTGCCTCAGTCTGACTCCACCAGAGAGGACCGTAGGCAGCAACAACACCACCTTGATTTCTGTGTGAGGTGTGGGATGTGAGATTAATCATACATTCCCCAGCTCCTTCCCACTGGCAGCAGCATGTGCAAGAACAAGTGGGCATTTAGGGCCAAGGGGGGCATGAGTTTGGGGCTGTTGAAATCTAAAAAGGTTTCCTAAGAAGGTTTCCTAAAAAGGAATCACTACAGTGACAAGCAGGAGATGTCTGTTTCTCCAGGGAGAAACTGGGAGGATTTCTGGTGCATGAGAAAGGCAAGTCAATAAATAAGCATTTGCTGAAGAATAAAATAATTTATAGCCTCATCAGGAAAGCAGCTTTCTCTAAACATGGATGGCAACATGAAGGAATTGAACATCTGCATGGTGCTTGTCTGCAGACCAAGGAGAATATATAGAAAATAATAATATTTCTGAGAGCAGGAGGTCTGGGTAGTTGGGTTTTTCAGGGGGGTGGTTTTGGGTTTTGAAGCAGCTTTCAGGCAGTTTGCCCAGAGAAGTCTGCAATACAGATATCTCAAGGATCTAAGCCCTCATGTGAAAATGAACTGGGCTTAATGTGTGTTTCTCTGGCAGTCAATAAAATGGGAAGGAGAGACACAGGGAAAATTCACTGTTGGAAAAAACCCCACAGATTTGAAGAGCCAGGAGTGTCCTTTGAGGTAACTGAGGGCAAATAAGGAGACAATCGATTTTAAGGAGACCTTTTAGCTCCTGTGGTTAAAGGCTTTTACCCTGCACACAGAGGAGCACAGAGAAACATTGGGGGGGTGAGTGACTGACCCCAATACCCACACAGAGCAGCAATCCCAAAATCCTGCTGGTCCCAGGGCTCCCAGGAGAGCCTCAACCTCACGTGTTGGGTGACAGAGATGGTGGAGACAAGAGGCTCCTTGCAGGATGTAAGGGGGAGGAATTAGAGGGGAAAGGGAGTATTTTGGCTGGTTTAGGGAGGATCAAGCATGGAAAAACAGTGGGATAAAGGGTCAGGTCAGGGAGATAAGAGACTTGGAAGCAGGTGTTGGGATGGACAGAAGTCTGGGCTGGATAAGGGAGAGATGCAAGACTGCTGAGTTGGCTGCTGGAGGGACAAAGGGGTCCAAGCCAGAGAGATCATGAGGTCTGGGGTCTGCTGAGAGACCTGTTTGCTCCCTTATGTGTCTGTGCACGAGGCAGCTGGAGAGGAGAGGGTCCAAGATCAGCTTCTGGGTGGGCAGGGTCCAAGGCCACTTCCTGGAGGGATCTATATTTTATTTATTGCTGTAGGACTCATCTTGCTCTTGGAATTCCGTTTCACACACCAGAGCGATTGCTCTTTCCCTGCTTTGCTTTTCCACCGTCACACTCTCCAATTGTCATCACCCAGTGTTGTCTTTTTGGACTAAAATCAGCTTTCAGTTCCCTGGAACCATCTCAACAACACTGCCTTGTCCCCAAGGTCCCCACCCTGCAGGGAGAGTCCACTAAGAAATGTCACACCAGTGACCCAGGTAGCACTGGGTTATTTCCTGATCCTCCAAAAACTGTTTGCCACAGCTTGTCTGAGCCAGAGGAAGTTCTAAACAATAACTTGACATAACTGCCCACCACCTGAGAGAAAAATTACTTTTTCTGAACCCTGAAAATGCATCTGCAGTTTTTAAGGGTCATTTTGAAGTTTGGAGTCAGACACGGTTCAGGAAGGAATTATACAGGCAGATATTTATCTGGCTGTCTCTGCCTAATTTCATTCCTGAAAACTAATGTCCTTTGTTGGGAATGGGTCTTTTAAATGCAGAAATTATTATCACTATGGTTTGCTTTCTTTTCCACTATTTTTTTTATAAAGTAAAACCATTCCTAATTTCACACCGCATCACTGAGCTTTTCTGTCATACTTTTCATATTCTTATCATAAAATAAGCTTAACTGACTGGTGGGTAAGTCCAAATCCATACAATGAGATAGGATCCATTTCTTTATTCCACCAGTGTGGGCAGACTATTTTATGTATTATTTCAGGTTATTATTTCTGATTAAGCAAAGGTTTTAAGCTCTTCTTTAAGAGTCTTAATGTATTGGATTTAGGATTGTTATAGGTATTTTATACAGGAAATGCTGTCTGGAGATTGGGACAGCAACTCAAGAGTCAAAAAAATTAAATGGGACTTCTGAGGTTATGGGCAACTTCTGGTAGATGAATTTTGTCTTCTGACATGGAAACAGGGAAGGAAATGGAAATGCTTTCCAAGGAGAGCCATGGCTGGTCAGACACCAATCTGTGTTTACAGTCTGCATATCAGTGGAGTGTTTGGAGACCTCTGGAGAGGAAAATGTAAGAGAAGCTCAATAACATTGTCTTGGGTTGAAAAATGTAACCAAAAATGTGTATTCTATTTTCATCTGTCGAAACCCATTGGGAGATATTGTTCTTCTCCTGCTCCATCCATCCTCCTCCAGCACCCATCCTCCTCCGAGGGACATCCCCTGTGAATGGGCCATTGAAGGCTCTCACAGGACTGATAACATCACCTCATCCCATTGGGAGATGCTCCACCCAGCGGGAGGAGCCAAAGCCTTTGCACCAGGATAAAACAGCAATCCCAAACACCAGTTCAGTGGGTTTTCCACTGAATCCTGGGAGGACAGGCTGGATCCATCTCACCAGCACTGAACCCTTTTCTTTTCTCTATAGAATCATCTCTACTTCACAAAACAACATCTGTTACTCCAGGAGGGCTTATTTGGACTTCCAACACCCTGACAACAGGGTGTCAGGTTGTATCTATGACTCAGTCAGGATTTTCTAGGACTTTTGCTTGTTTGTTTTTTTGTACTAATGCATTTGTATTTTTTAATATTTGTAGTAAAGAACTGTTATTCCTATTCCCATATTTTTGTCTGAAAGCTCCTAATTGCAAAATTGTAATAATTTGGAGGGAGGGAGTTTTTACATTCTCCATTCCAAGGGAAACTCCAGTTTTCCCTGACAGATACCTGTCTTTCCAAACCAAGACAAACATTCAGAAGTGTGAACAGTTCCAGTTCAGACACCAAGGTTTGTCCACATCTGAGTGCTCAAAGTTTCTGTGCCTGGGTCAAACATGGCCCTGAAAAATTCCTGCCTTGGAAATCAGGAGTATCAGGCACCTGCTGGGAGGAAAGGGAGCCAGCTGGAAATGAAACAGGAAAATCACCATCCTTGGAGATACTCAAAACTCGGCTGGGAAATGTTTTGGGCAGTCTCCCCTAACCTTGAACCCAACCCGTTTTCAGTGGGAGGTTGCACTGGAAGCATCAGAGGTTCATTTCCAATCTAAACAGTTATAAATCATTATGAGTCTCTGGTCAATTTATATTCTATATTTTATTACATTTTATGACATTCCTGGTCATTCTATGAAAGCTTATATTGAAATTTGGGAAATTTTATGACTTTATTAATCCATTAAACCAGAATACACACAATATTGATCTGTGTATGTGATAGCTAACTCCATCCCAGTCTGACTCAATGCATTTGGAAATGGAGGACATGTTTCCCTTAATTTATTTTATCTTCTTCTCCTCGTTTTCTTGTCTTCCTTCATAAAGTACTATTTTCTGAAGCTCTTTAATTCACTGATTTAATGCACGAGGAAGTGTCAGTCACTGAGGAATATCCTGTCACTTCACACAGCTTTTCCCAGGTTTCTCAATGGAAATGTGGATTGATGCTTTAAAATTATCCCTATAACTAGAATTTGGTCAAAAAAGTCCTATGTATAAATATGGGAATGTAAATAAACACAAACAAAAACTAGCAAAACATTTCATTTAAAGAAATGCTACAACAGGAGGTTTCCACAGTGTTAAAGCATATTTTCTTTTCTGTTTTGTCTGTAAAAAAAACAAACAAGATTTTTGGTGTATCAATCTAGCATCTCGGGATGTTTCAGGTTTTTTCTGATGGTGTATTTTCATAGAACACTCATTAATTTAAAAAATATCTGTTCTACTGATGGTGCCTTTCTCAGTGTGACAGGCCCAGCTGCCTTCCAACAACAAATGGGGCAGATTAAGTTGTTCCTATGCCACAAACTTTTGTGATCTTCACACCAGGAGAAAATGAAGCTGTTCCTGCCCTCAGGGAGATGTGGCTGCTGCTCGAGATCCCCAGCTATAAACACAGCCTGTGCTGTTAAAATTCTGTAAAAATGGGTGAGGAAGCACACACCTCTGCAGGGATGATTGCTTTTCCCTTCCCTCTACAAATATCTGCCTTTGCCTGAAGATAAACATGAAAACCCTAAAAAATGAGAAGAAGGCCATGGGTCCATGTGAAGGGGTGGTGCTGGAGGAAAACTTCAGAAATTCAAGAGACTCAGACATCCCAAGTACAGGAGAAGAACAAAATCTCTTACTCACTTGGGAACGTTTCCTTACCCCTCCCATGCCTGTCCTGGGTCAGAACTTGGGGTTTGCCTGTCTTGGGTCAGAACTGCCAGCACATGCTGGCCTTCAACAAAATCCATGCACTGCTCTTGAGAAAGGCTCCAGTGCCTCCTCAGAGCTCTTCAGCCCTCCTGAGGGAGGAAGAGCAATGAGGGAAGGAATGCCAGACTCCAGGAAGAAAGTCTTCCCTGTAATGCCACTCTTTATCCTCGGGTTTTGTTTGTAATGCTGTGGAAGGATCTGCCGTGGATTTAAAGGTTTGAGAGGATTTTGTTTAAAGACCACAGAGAGGTATTTAAGGGTCTGGGCCAGGTAGTGTTTGAGCAAACTTGTAATTGGTGAGCTCTGGGGCGGACTCCACCTCGTGACTGTGGTAGGGATGCATGTTGTGTGTGCTGGTGATGCTCTTTTGAGAGTTAAAAATGGACCAGGTTTCCTGTCTCTTTATTGTACCTGCTAGAAGGAAACATCCATGAAGCCTCCGAAGCCCAGTCAAGATGCAAATGCAAAAAAAGCAGCAAGAGATTTGTATTTTTCCTTCTTTCCTACGAATCCCTTAATTGATATTAGTGTGCTTTTCAGTCACAAGCAAAGATCTGAGATTTTAAAGGGCTGTTCTTCCTTCACTGAACTCTGGTGCTAAGCTTATTTTGCAGATGGTCTCATTTGGCAGTAAAACCAAGAGTAAAAAGATTCTGCCTACCTAATTTTTCCAGTCAGTGCTTCAAATGGGTGCTCAAGGAGCTCTGCCCATCATCATTAAACTGCACATGACACTGGAGGTGTTCAACAGTCAGAACCCCCTGTTCTTATGTGGGCAGAGGCAGAAAAGACTTTTGCCCAGAGATCTGTCTGTTCTTAGAGGGGAAATTTTCCACCCAGCAGCATTTGTGTGCCACAGACACCAGGGAGCTCCCAGCTGACTGTCCTGTCTTCACCAGCATCTGTTCTCTGCTCAGCTCCAGAGAACATTTGGTTCCTCTTGGTTATTCCTGGAGCATCTGCTGAGGGCAGGTGCTTCCTCTGCATCACACCAGGGTGTTGGGTTATCAGTTTGCCCTGATTTGGAGGATCTGAAACACTCTGGGGTGCATCAAAGGTGACTGACCAGCTGGTTTTAGCAATGTGTGGGAATCAGAACAGTGCAGGGAATGGGACTTGGCAAAAGTTCTTCATGGAGAAACTGCCTGGTGCTCATGGAGAGCAAAGCTGAGTGACCTGGGAAAGACCTGGAACAATCTACAAGAGGAGAACAATTCCTTTGGGAAAGCAACCTTAAGGAACAATGAAGAAATGTTTCATTTTGCTTGCACAGAGTGAGTGCCTGATTTTTCTCCCCCAGCTCCCAAGCAGAATTCCTGTCCCTGGAGATGGCTGATCAGGACCAAACATCAATTTCTTGTTCAGCCCACACCCACTCCAGGCCCTGAGGTGGACAGGGAAGCTGGAGCCACACAGGCTGGTGTTGGCTGCAGGGCTCAGGTGAGTGCCATGTGAATAACCCCAATAAAGCCCTTTCAAGGCCAACAGCTGTCTCTGGTCATCTTTCCCCACCTATGGATCTTAGAAAATCCATGGATTACTCCTAAGCAGAGAAGTTGTCATTCTTGGCTTGGTGGAGCCCACTTTGCATGGGAAAGTCTTTGTGCAGCTGAAAGAAGTTTGTGTGAGTGGGTTCTGCTTCCCACTCCTGAGAGTGGTGTTGAAAAATTAAGAGTTGCTGGGTTGAAAATCTGACTTTTCAGGGAAGTTTTCATGATCATATTGGTACAACAGGGTAAAAAAGAAAAACAACAAACAAAGAACTGACTCCAGAAAACTCCATTATCAACTGTCCACATGGCTTTTAAATTTTTGGTGGAAGTTTCAGTCAGGGTAATTACTGAGTAACCTGTTATATCAGCAGAGGGCATTTTGTGAATGTAATGGCATCTCACCTCCTTGTTCCTGGCAGGTGTCCCTGTCTTAAAAAGAAATTAAGTGTTAAAAAGCAGAGAGGGACATAAATCCTGCAAAGTAGAACAGCAGGGACTCCAGTGAGGTGGATGTGATCAGCACATGAAATTCCATTATCTTTGGACCCATTAGGCTTTAATAGAGTAAATCTGGAGAGGAGGATGCCCAAGTGTAGGAAGATTCCATCAGCAGACTGAAAAATATTGTGGGAGTGAGCACAGGACTTGCAGACAGAGATAATTTTTTGTTGACAGGATGTAGAGTACACATGGTGCAATTCCAAGAAAATTTATGTTGTAGTTGGGATATTCCTGCAAGAACAGAGGATGATCTGGATATTGAGTTATGCCAGCTCTCACAATCTGAGGTAACTTTTGGTAAAAGTTACTTAAAATTGCAAGAATAAGGAGAGAACAGCACTGACATAGGTTTTTTTTAAGGGCTGGTATTTAAATTAATTAATGGTTTTTGTCTCAAAACCTTAAATTGGGAATTTGGTTTCTTGCTGAAGGGTTATTCCAGCTCCTGTACAGCAAGTCCAAGTCATCCTCACAATGCAGCTTCTTGGACCAACAGGGCTTTGTCCAGCTGACTGACAACTTAATTATTTTTAATTGTTCATAAATATCAATTTTAATATTTTTAACTTATTATTTGTTAATCATACACATTAGGTTTGCTGTTGGCATAGGGTCACCCCACCCTCAGCAGTGTCACATCCTCCAGATATCCCTGGTGGAGGAGTGTGGAAGGAACTTGAGATGCTGTGGCTGGCAGCAAAAAAAAAGATTAAGAGGAGAGCTCTGACACTGAAAGTGATCTCGGATCAGAGATTTGATTGATGAGAATCAAACTCTTCCCACCACAGGCCATGGAGATGGGAAAGGGCAACAACCACAGGTTGCAGCTCAGGCTGGACACTCAGAGTGACACCTCCACCAGCAGGGGAGGGAGCAGAGGAATTGGTTGCTCAGAGAAGCTGTCACATTTCCACCCTTAGCCCAGCATCCAGGACTCAGCACTCCTGATTCCATCCAATGTCGGGGGTTTTGTTTGCTTCGAGCAGGAGCTCGGGCTGGAGGCACAGAGGCTCCTTCCAGGCAGGGAGGAGAGAATTAAAGTGGCAGAAGTTCATGACATTTTATAAACCCATCTTCACACTCGACAATCACTGCAAAGCTCACTGAATCTTTCCTCCCCTTGTTCATTGCTAAACTTTTAGTTTGCACACTACACGTGGAAAGATACAGGAAAATGGTGTTCAGCACCTCAAGGTTCATACAAGAAATTCCTGAGAAACCTAACCAACAAATTTTCCTAACAGCCAGGAGAACAGAATTACCAGATTCCTCACTGCCTCCTGTCCAATAAATACCTCCTGTGATGGAGCCCAGCTCTCACAGCACCTTTACAGCCCACAGAGCTGTTGCTATAAGTGCTTTTTATCTGCAGTACACATTAACATATCTCCTTAGTCAGGATTTGTCAGGAGAGGATGTTGTTATTTTCTGGAGAAAGGCCAAATATGTTTTTCAGTTGGTGTGTGATTTGGGGCAAGGAATAACAGGTGCAGAAGTGTTCTTTTATCTTGCTGGCTGACACTGTACTTTTGTTCCCCACAGCTCGCAGAGAGCCTTGTTGAACAGAATACAGAACACGAGACCTTTCCTCATATTCCCTTCTTACAGCTGCCCTGAGGACACAGAAATGCCATCAAGTTGTCGAGGCTTAATGGGTTATCAGAGTCATCTGAGATGTCTGCATTTGTTCTTATCCCAGGGCAAATGGCAGGGGGATACAAATTATTCCAGACTCCCTTCACTGACAGCCACGCACCAAAATAAATGAGCTCCTGCAGCCCCGGGGCTGTAAGCACACCCTGTAACCACACAGCTAAAATGGGCAAGGCTGTGGATGTCCACAGCTGAGAACATTACCTGGTGCTTCATCTGTCATTGCAGAGAAATGGGAGTTTTCAGGGCACAAGTCACCTGTCAGGTTTGAAAAGTCTATTTAGGGCAAGATGAATAATGCCCAGCAAGCAGCTCTCCCTTCCCATTATCTATGCAGAGAAAGCAGGCAAAAAGCTCAAATGGCACTGTGGTCATCTGGCTTGGTGAATCTCACCCACTGTCACTTTTTAAATCATCTTAATTGACTGTCTGACATTTAAACTTGCAAACAAAGAGGGGGAAAAGAGGTGTCACACACTGCCTGTGCTAAGAGTTAACACACCAACAAGGACTGGGTAGACAATCTCGATGATTTCAATTATTGTTCCAGGTTTGGGTTATAAATACAGCTACATGGTATAATCAATAGATTTCAGGGTGCTAAGTGGAGTCTAAGTGACATTCTGATTGAAAAAAGTACCGAAGGGACAGAACTTGGATATGTCTGTCAGTAAAGGATTGCTATTACACAGGATATTTGTGAAGTTTTTCAGGAATTCGTGTTGGTCCTGGTGCTGTTGAAGATTTCCTGACACTTTTTGGATATAGATAAAATGATGTGTGACAATGAGGACAGATGAAGGCAGGACAGCAGTGCCCAGACTTTTCCTTTTGATGCTTGTCACAGAAAATCATCTTCCTTTCCATGCCCAGGCCTGTGCTCTACACTTGGACCACATCCCACATCTGAGATGAGGACATGGAGAGGATATTTGCCTCATTTCCTTCAATTTCTCCCAAAAGTGGATGCCAGAAAAGCAGTCCAAGCCCTTACCAGGGTGGCACAGAGTGCAGGATGATTCCCTGATGGGAACAGCCAATATCTGCTCTAGCAGTGCTGGTTTCTCTTGTAACAAGAGACAATTTTGCATCATGAACAGAAAACATATTTGGGGCTTTCTCCTCCACTATTCCTCTCAAGGAAAGAACATGGTCAATTCAGTGTCCCATTAAACTGTTTCTTTAGTGATAAATGTTAATTAAATTTTAGCACAAGTTTTGTCTCTATGCCTGACCTAGTGCCCCCTTGGGAATTTGAAATCTTCCAAAGGATCTTGCTGGTCCTTCTGGGAATGAGTAGAAAAGTCTCCCAATGCCTTCTGGCTGGCAACTCTTGAAATTCAGTCCAGTCCTAGCTATTTTTCCAGATGAATCTGATTCAAATATCCAATTTGCCATAGTGGCAGTGGTGTACAGAGAGGAAGAGAAGCTGTGATTAAGCCTGATGTGAAGCAAGGAGTGCTTGGTGAGCAGGAGATCCAGCTTGAAGTGAAGTTTGTGGCAAGTTTTCCTTGTGGCATAAATTCTAATTTGATTGATTTGAAATCAAACAGTCTAATAAATGACTGACCTGGAACATTTTTTATAGTGTTTTCCATGTTCTATAGTCTCTCTCTGTGTCAGATGCCATGTAATGAACTTTTCCTTGTTTCTTTGTCTGCTGCAAGGAGGTGGTGAGGTAAGATAGAGTAGCTGTGAAAAAGAAGGGGCTAGCTGGACAGTCCAATGTCAAAAAGAAAGATAAAATCATCTGCTGTGCTTGTGGGAACAAAACAATTTGGGTTAGTGCTCAAGTGTGTTTGCAGAGAGCATATTTGAAATTTGTAAACACAATTATTCCCCGAGGAAAAGACATGCTAAAAGCTCTGTTCCCTGTGCAAGGAACCAAAATGCAAAGCAGCTCCCCAAGACATCCTGAACTCTGATGCCCGTGTTCAAACCTATGGAAAAAATGCTTGTACAGAAAGTGCAGACTTAGAATCTCTGACAGATGTGATCTGACAAATATATTCATTCTCTGGACTGTTTGCACAAAGGAGACATGGCAGGGTTATCAGGATAAACCAGGGTTTATTTAAAACCAGGAGTAAATATTTGCTGAACATCTCTTGTATTTTCATAGATAAAAGGATCAAAAATAAAAACCATATGAACTTGATCTGCTCTACTGTTTAAAGATTCTCCTTACTAATAAGTCTACTTATTTTTAGTATTGCTAAAAATCTGATTTCCATGTTCTGTGTGCATCCTGAAATAAAATGTTCTAACCTCTGGTTTATGCATCATTCCTGCAGGGGAATAAAGGTTTTTCTCAGCATAACGATCTCAACTTCTTCACTATTCCTGAATTTAGGCTTGTCAACTGTTGACACTGAGGCAGCAAAATGCTACTGTTGTGGGTGGGTGTGGAATCTGAGCCAGCTGTCTCCCACATCCACTTTTTCAAGTGATGAACAGGGAGGAGAACAGCCCTTGGAGCACTGCAGTCCCCCAGATTTCAGGACAAGGTGATGTCCCCCCACGCCACAGGCCACGGCTGCACACACAGCATGGACAGGAACTGTCTCTTCTCTCTCATTAGATTTTTTTTTCCCATGGACTCTGGTGTGTTTTTGTTTGGGTGAGTAAAAGCCTTTGGGTTGGTTGGTGGTGATCACCCCACACACACCTGGGGTGGTGCTAGCCCAGAAACCATCAGCCTCGTGAATCGTGAGATTGTTTGGGTGGAAAAGGCCTCTAAGATCATCAAATCCAACCTTTAACCATGTTCACCACTAAACCACACCCTCACGTGCCACATCCAACACTTTCTGTGCTGGTGACTCCATCACTTCCCTGGGCAGCTTCTTCCAGGTCTTGACAACCTTTTCTATGAAGAATTTTTTCCTTATATCAAATCTAAACCTCTCAAGGCACAAGTTGAGGCTGTTTCCTCTCATCCTCTCACTGATTATCTGGGAGAAGAGACTTCCTGTCAGGGAGTTTTAGAGAACTTCAAGATCTCTCCTGAGCCTCCTTTTCTCCAGGATGAGCCCTCCCAGTTCCCTCAGCTGCTCTTCATCAGACTTGTGCTCCTTTGACCGCTTTAAAAGCTTTTTTATTTCACCGTCTTCTTTCTGGATTCTGTAGTGTCCCAGAAGTTTTGTTAACCTGTCAGAAGTTCAATGAGGAGAGAGTGATGAATTGTCACTTATTACCTCTCAACTGGAGGAAATAAGCCATTTCTGAGACATTTACATATCTATTTGCAGGACTCTGGTTTGTGCTGCAGCTTTGATAATATTTATATACAGGACCAAATCATATCAGAACCTTTCTTATTTGGTAAATAACACCAGAAAATAAATTACATTGAGAAATGGCCTATGGAAGCGATTGCTCTGAGAGAGACTAAAGGGATCCTAAGAAGGTTTGATAAAAAAATTCCTGGCAATTTAATTTTTTCCTTCAAAACTATCAGGTTTGGAATTGGAATTGGAATATTGTTATGAAAATGAGCACAGCATTTCAACAGGGCTGTAATGTCTGGTCAAGGAAGGGTCTGACTGAGGGAGCAAAAAAAAAAAAAGCACTTTTCATCCCAGGAGATTTGGGACTGCAATTCAAATCACTCTCCTGTCAGATTTAGGTCAGGGACTTGTATTCACACTCCTGTGTCACCAAGGTGTGCTGGTGCTGATTTATCCTTTAATCAGTCAACACCATCTAAGAACACTTTAGTAAAGTAATTATTTTTTCTGCCATCCACTCACTGCCCTATAGAATCTCTCTGCTTTAGCTTTCTGCTTATTTTCAGCCACACAGTTTTCATGTTAGCTGAATAACAATAATAAAACAATTACCAGACATAAAAGAACAGCTGTACCACAGCCCAGGAGAGAGGATTGTGTGGGGGTGTGAGTGTCTGAACGGGCTGGCAGTAATAGAGAAATGACAGCTCTTCTCCCAGTCAGTCACAGCTCTTGGAAATATAAAGACTCAATACCCAGGAAACAACATCCTGGTTTCATAAACACATTCACAACAGGGAAAATGCTCTCTGGGAGGAGGCAAAACGAGGCTGCCACAGGCACTCACACATGGACTGGCTGCTGTTGTTGGTTTTATCACTGCAGGACCCTGCCAGCACCCTGGAGGGAAATTTGTCAGGAGATCTGCTGCAATAATCCTGCACCAGGCTCAGGTTTGATTAGCAGCCACTCTGGCCTGTCCAACGAGGCCAAGAACTGCCAACTCTTTGAATTGTATGACATTCCTGCCTTTCTGAGTGCAGGGAAACCACAGCAGGACGGGAGCTGGGAGCTGCACCTCCTCTGGGACTGCTGTGAGCACTTACCCTCCACAAAAGCGTGTGGGGCAGGGCAAGGAGTGGCTACAGCAGAGTAAAATCTCCTGTCTGGTGTCAGCTTGGGGTCACTGCTGGTCCAAATTCTTCCCCCACTGCTGGTCAGCAACCACAGGGCCCCTCTGGATGGCAGAGCAAGTGTGGAGGGCAGCACAGACACAGCACTCTGCTGATGGAACCCAGTGCTGCAGGGGAGCATCCACACCTACAGAACAGGGGATTATCCACATGTGCCTGAGCAGGGCTATTGTTTTCCCCCACTGATGCCCAGAGCAATGTCAAAAACTAAAAAAAGTGTTGGACAGCTCATTATTTAATGAATATTGCAAAAGAAACCTGAGAAATAAAGAACCATCCTGGTGTTCTTGCCCATGGCATAGGGATTGGAACTGCCTGAGCTTTGAGGTCCCTTCCAACACGAAGCATCCTGTGATTCTGGGATTAGTAAGGGCCAAGCAAACCCAGCACCTCTCACAATAAAAGGCAGAAAACATCACACACAGGAACACCTCCCTCTCCAGCAGGCTCTGGTGGCTTGGAGCAGAAAACAACTGCTTGTTCCTTATTAAGCCTGGTTATTAGGAGCATAAAAGCTCCTTGCTCAGAAAAGACTATTTACTGCTAATTGCCCCTTTCAGACTGTAAACATGGCTCTTTGCAATCCAAGGACAACTCATCTGAAGAGTCATTCCCCTCCAAGGGGGACACAGAAACCTGCCACAGCCCCTCAGAACGGGCTGGTTCCTCCATGCCACATTTTACATTCTGGCACAAACTGCTGGGGTGCAGCTCGAAGGCTGGGCATTACTTTCTCAAGTGTTTTGACAGGAATTTCAGGGAGGCGGAAAGGGGAGAAGAGAAATGAGAAATAACTGTTGGAGCAGCGCAGTTTACAAAGAGAAACTGGAGAATAAATCACTCATCTAAGGGTATTTGTTCACTGTTGATGAATGTGTTATAATTCCCTTCATGCTCTCTTTCCCCGTATTGCCCCGATCAAGTTATGCTTGACCTTCTTTGTCTTTTTCAACACCACATTGACTGTTTCTATTTTTATTGATCCATATAATCCCTTCATGGACTTGGTGACATTAATATCCTCAGGGGGCTGTCTGGGTTCCAAGTCACTGAGCTGTTTTGCTTTCCCTTTCCCATCTGTGCACGGCAATGGCATTGCTCCTGACAATTAATTCAATAATCCACTGGATTGAGGAACGCCTTTCCAAGAATCTTGTGTGAAGTGTCTTGTAAAAACATCAGGCTTGATTAGACTTTCAAACTGAGCATTCTGAGCTGACAGTGAGCTCTGTGGTTTAGCAAGTACAAACAAATATCCTGATTTCCTCTGCCTAATTTAGAGCTGAAGGACTGTTATGAAACGATGAAAGAAACCAGAAAGATATCATGCTTTTTTTTTTTTAATCCATAGGATTGGGAAGATTGTTTAGTTTAAAAGATAAGCCTACTGGTACAGGGCATAATTCAGTGATAAAGGGACAGACCCAAGGTTGGGATAAGTGTTGGGACATTGAGATTATTCAAACTTGGCATGATTTTCTGACAAATAGGAAATGCTGAAGAGAAGAACACAGCAGAAACACTTTCTCCTCTCAATTCAAGCACTTTTGAGTAGTAGACAAACACTGCCACAAAAACAGGGTTCAGAGCCCAAAGGATCCCTGGGTTGGATGTCTGGATCTCACATGGCAAGGGGAGGCAGAGGAATATTCCCCTTGGATTGTTTGCATTAAATATCCAGGAGGGAAGAAAATTCCCCTGACTTCAAGGTCTATTAAGGTTTCCACTTCAAGCCTTGCACAGTGCTTGGCTTGTAAGGTAATTGGAGCAACATCTGGGGCCCAGCTGTGTGCTTGAACCGTCCTGACTGTTCTCTGCTTTGCTTCAGCTCCTCAGAGAGCTCATTCCTTGTGTTGGGGCTCTCTCCTGATGCTCAGCTGAAACCAGCCTGACTTTACTCCTGGTGAAACCAATGCAAAAAGTGTCATTTTTCTGCCTGTTTTTATTTTGTGCTGCTGTCACCACAGTGGTGAAACATCCTCTGCATAAAATCAGCTGGCAAAGCAATGTCTGACTCTGACTTGAGCTGGAAAGGAGCTGTGATGCCTGGATCTGCTGCTGCACACACTGGTTCAGTATCTTCAGCTTCCTTTACTTCGCAGAATTTACCTCGAGCTGCTCCTGGGCAAAGGAGGACAGATTTAGACTCTGTCCAAAGCTGCCTCTCTAAAAATAAACTAACTAAAGCACTCACCATGAGGGTCCTGCAGCTGCTGGGATTTCAAGGAAGAATTTGAAAGTTTGGCTCCACCTTCAGGGTCAAAAAGCCTCGTGCTGACACAATGGGAAACGCAATGGCGAGGGAGGATCCTATGGCAGGGACAGGCAGGCAGTGTTCCCAAACACACACTGCTATTTTTAAAGGAGAGCTGTCTTATGAAACAGATGACTGAGTGCTGCAGTCTCAGACAGGAAGTGTGAATGTGTGTGTTCTGCTAGCTGGGCAAGCAGGAAGATTATACTGAGCATTATTTTTGAAATGGAGAGACAGCAGGCACAGGCCACCAGGCTGGAAAGGATTGTTAGGAGAGAAGAGCAGCATCAAGTCAGAGCACAAATATCCTGGATGAAAAATAAAACAATCCCTAAATCTCAAATTTTCATGGCTATTATATTTCCATTACAAACTCTAAAAAACCTGATCAAACAAGCTTTCTGCTTCTCCCTGGCTGGCACACTGTACGAAGCCATCAGTGACTGGTGATTTATTACAGAAATTCTCTGATCACTCTGTGCTACCCACCCCTGTGGAAGAGGACATGGATTTCAGGCCACACCACAGTCCAGGGCTGCCAACTCACACCCTGTGCTATGAGCACCCAACCAGTTCACACTTCTCTTGTTCCTCCAGATTCTGTAACAAAACCACTGGAAAGAAACTTAGTGAAGAAGACCCTCAGAGCCCTCCATTTTTACTTTTTTTTTTTTCCCTGACTGATTATGGAGAGAATCCTGAACACTTGGTGCAAGAAAAACAGAAATTCTCTATAAATACATGGAGAAACTTGTAAATAAGTATTTTCAAACCCTGCCTTTTGGAAGACTTTTCATGATTTCTAAAAATTTAACACAGGCAAGTTCAATTTTAAAAATCACTTCTGATCTGGCATTTACCAGAAAATGCCCAAGAAACACAGAGTATTAAAGCACAGGGCTGGTTTAGCTTGCTGTGCCTAATAATAATAATAATAATAATAATAATAATAATAATAATAATAATAGTTCTTAGGTTACTTTTCATTAGATCTTACTTATTAGGGTCAAGATTAGCTTAGCCTAATGAATGAGACTTGCCAGTGCAGTAGAGTTTTTGGGGGGGTTTGTTTGGGTTTTTATTTGTTTGTTATTTTAAAAGCCTTTTAAAGGTTCTACAGCAATAAATGCAAAACGATTTATGATGCACAATGAAAGGAGGAAAAAATAAACAATACACTTTTTTTTTTTTTTTTTTTTTGAGTTGTTTCATTGCCTGCTGGGCCCTCAGTAAGCCTCATTGTGATCAACGTTTCAGAGGTGTGATAATTTCACCCAAGCAGAAGTCCTGGCTCCGTATCTCCATATGGCATTTTCTGAAGCAGCAAGGATGCTTTGTGCTCCCTCACTTTTAACTTCCTCGTATCAGTTCAGTTGCACCCTCCTGGAGCTGTTACAACTCAACAAACCAGATCCCTAAATCAGCTGAGGTGGGAAAAAAAAGCCTACACAGGTAAACCTTTTTTCTGCCTGTTTCTGCCCCTTTACAGGTCCAAAATCTCCTAAAAGCTCCTCAGGTGCACTGCTTTCAGGAGGCTGATGTAAATGGATTTTTTTGTCCATAGACCTTAAATGCTTTGGGATTTAATCTGGAAAATACTACTTGCTGCCATGGTTCAGGCTGATTTGGCAAATATCCTTCAGCCTTATCATCAGCTCAGCCTTTAAAGGAAAAAAAAACCAAACCAATTAGAGACCATAATTTCTTCTTCCAGTAAGTGCCAAAAAATTCAAGTTTCATTCATCTTGTTACAGAACTAAAGAGCTGTTTCTTGGAATAAAATAATTATTGTCCCCTCTCAAACTGACTTCTTGCATTTGCTGCCCATATAAGGATATCCAAGTGTGATCAGCCTGAGTTTATTCAGGTAATGTCTCCTGGCTGAAGCAAGAGAGGGGGGAAATACCTGATAATAATAATTATGTGTTTAACTTCTATTTTAACCTAGTGGTAGAGTAATGCTTGGCCTAAAGGTCAAAAGTTTATCAGTTAGATTTATAAAAGTACTTCAGAGGGGAAGTTCTAATCAATCACTGAATATACGCTCCTCTCCAAACTATTCCACAATTTTGCTATCACTGCTACCAGTAGCACAAGATAGGTTTTATTTCCTTCATTTATAAATGCCTCTCTTCCCCCACAGATGAGGTTTTGCCAGTGAGATTGGTTGCCTCAGGGATTTGGAGCTATGAGATGCTATTTAAGCCAGATCCCAAGTAATGAAAAATTGCTCCCCATTTTGGGGAGGGGTTGGCAGTTTTTGTGATTTTCCTCCCTGGTGCAGTTGCAGGTTGTAGCAGACAGCTCTAAAATGCCCACGGCAGGGAGCAGCTGCTTCCCAAGGCAGAGGGAGCCAGGAGCTGAGAGTGATGAACCAGAGAG
This sequence comes from Prinia subflava, assembly GCF_021018805.1. Lineage (NCBI taxonomy): Eukaryota > Metazoa > Chordata > Aves > Passeriformes > Cisticolidae > Prinia > Prinia subflava. The sequence goes on along the minus strand of NC_086247.1, from coordinate 150,187,869 downwards.
CAGCACCAGGAGCTCCCTGGCCCTGATCCTGCCCTGCAGCACCCCAAAGGGAGGCCACCCCAGGGAGGGCACTGAGCTTCAGCCAAAAGTCCAAAATCCTTGGGCAAATTCATGGTGATGAGGCAAGTCCAAGGTTAAGGCAGGAAAGTCAAGGCTGGCTCAGGTCTGGCTAATCCTGTCCCTGCCACGCTGGCCCATGGGGACAAGGCAGGGCCCAGGTGGGAGGTGTCTGAGTCCAGGTCAGTGGTGTCCTTGTCCAAACACAGCTGGCACTGGCAAAAGGCAGATGTTCATCCAGCACAACTCAGGCCGAGGCTGCAGGACCAGGACTGGACTCAAATGCAGGTGGTGCCCTCAGGAGTGTTTGGCTGTACTGCTTTGAAAGCAAAACCAGTGAGACTCCAAGTCAGAAATACAATTTAATAGAGAGAGAACAAACAAACAACAAAAAGGGTAAAATAAAATAAGATAAATGCAGTAGTACAAAGGAGCACTGACAGAGTCAGAATGCAAACCTGACACCCTGTTGCTCAGGGTGTTGGAAGCAGCCCGCAGTGAGTCCTCCCAGAGTGACAGATGTGGCTCTGTTGGAGTAGAGATGATCCTCAAGAAAGGGTCCAGTCATCCTCTGGGAATCCAGTGGGAACAGGCTCCATGGGTGTTTGGGATTGCTGTTTTATCCCATGGAAAGGCTTTGGCTCCTCCCGCTGGGTGGAGCATCTCCCAATGGGATGAGGTGATGTTATCAGTCCTGTGAGAGCCTTCAATGGCCCATTCACAGGGGATGTCCCTCGGAGGAGGATGGGTGCAGGAAGAGATAAGGAGGCCCTGCCTTATCTGGTGTTATCAGGTGTCCATTAACAGAAGGGATCTGCCCTCTTTCCACCCCTAGAGTTACAAGAGATAAAGAACAATATCTCCCAACTGGCTTCTTCAACAGATGAAAATAGAATACACATTTTTGGTTACATTTTTCAACCCAAGACAATTGCAAAGCCCCTCAGTGCCCTCAGGACTCTGTTTCTGTCCCCTAGTTACAAAGGGAACAGAGACAAGCTCAGGCACTTGCAGCTCCCATCAAATCTAACATCCATGTTTTCCTGGGTCTGCCTTGGTTCGTAGGCTAAAATGAAACTGTGCTTCAAAGAAAACCTTTCACCACAGTTAGATGCAGAGCACTTCTGAAAACTGGAATAGCAGTTATTCATTACTGTTTAATTTCCATAGGAGGAAAAATGCTTTCCCTCCTTCTGCTTCCACAGAAGGGAGTTACTGAATTAGACAATCCCTCCTTAGGATCTTTTAAGATCTGTCTGCTCTTGTGTACAGGGCAGGCAGCAAGTTGAGGTCAGTGAAATCCAACCTAAAGGTGCCAAAAATCAGTAACCAAATGGGCAAACTAGAATTTTTATCCCTGAAAAGCATAACAGGCATGGAGCCTTCATGAACAGTCTGACTCCTAAGTCTTGGAAAATCCAGAGTTTCTTACTGTGTACTGCATCTTTTCTGGTGATTGCCATATTTTCTCCTGCTAAACCTCAGGAATCCATGCATTTCTCTCCTCCAGGCTGTGCTGTGGTGACTGTCTCACAGTCACCTGGACAGCAGCTATAAAGAACAAAACTAATTGTGTCCCCAGGGTTCTGTCAATTCAGTGTTTCCCAAACCAAGCTATGTAAAATCCCAGGGTGAATTCCTGTGTGCCATCCATCTCTTTCTACAGGACAATCTGCTCAAGAAGTTCCAGCAGCTCCATTCCCTGGTTTTCTTACTGAAAGATTCCAGCCCCTCAATCTTGGAGGAGATCTCTTCCATTTTGAATTTCTCCCACACTTTCTCTCACCACCACAAAACAAAATAACCGAGCCAAAAAAGCAGCGTAGCCTTAAATACACTCTGAATCTGGGAAGGAGAAATGCCAGAGAATCTGTGGAATACTGCTGTTGCTCCTGATCCTATATGGAAAGCAATAACATATTTTTGTGATAGCTGACAGCAGATAGATTATGGATCTCTCTCTTGGGAAATATCTACAATCTGCCAAGGCTGAGCTATTCAGTCTAGCCTCAACTAATTCTGGACATGGAAACAATATAGTTTAGTAGGATGTTCCACTCAGATTAATTAGCCTTTCCAGCTGACCCATCCCTGCTCCCATCGAGAGGGACGTGGCCTGGGACACGCTGAGTTTCCATGACTGTCATGCTCAGCTTCCCACAGAAAGGAGGGCTCACAACCATGGCAGGCCCATGGGTAAAGCAAACCAGTCTCAGAAGTAAAACATCCCAAATTACACAGGGATTAAATCATGTGTTCTTGCTTCATTGCTAAAATCAACCCAATTTTATGGTGGTTATTCCGCTGGAGTAGCCGTGGTAGCAGCCCATACCTGCTAAAGGGAAGGGGTTCGTGTCCATGGAGATTCTTGTGCAGTCACCCAGAATCCCAGGGTCAGCTGGTATTTACATGTCTTTGTATCTTAAAACACTTCACAAATGTTTTCTTCTATGAATTTGCCCTTGCTATTGCAATACTAATTCTGATTTTTGTTATTAAATTTAAATATTTCTGTGCTTTCCGCATTTTCCTTTCTCTTTCTGGGACAGCCTAATTGTGGCGAAAAATACACTTTTTTTTTCTGTTCTCCCCAGTTTAACAGGGAAGGAGAATTCGAATCATCTTCCCCTTTTCTTAAATTAGGATATCTTGCCACAGCTACACACTGAGTCCTCAGCACCTCCCACCATGCATTTTAACCATTCCACTTCTGATTTGGGAAAGATATGTTTTAGTTAAAACCTGAGAGGGAAATAGATTTTCTTTTTCACCTTGAATTCTCAATGGGAAAAAAATTTGATTTTTCAATGGATACTAGAAAAACAAAATTCCCCATAAAATTAAATCAACAATTGCATTGGATGACATTTTTTTGAAGGGCATTGAAAATGTTTAATTATGATTGCACCATCCCTGGAAGTGTTCAAGGCCAGGCTAGATGTGGCTCTGCGTAACCTGGGATAATGAAAGGTGTCCCAGCCCATGGATGATCTTTAAGGTCCCTTCCAATCCAAGCCATTCCGAAATTCTGTGATCTGTGATTCTATGATTTCTGCTCTCTTTTTTTTTTTTTTTTCCATGGGAAATAAAGTAAAAATAAAAGCTGGTTTAAAATGGAAATCACACCCTGCTGCTCCTGAAAGACTGACAGGAGAATATTTCTGTGGAAGTGTTCTATTCTGATTTTTCAACATGGTGTTTTATCAACTTGACATATTTCCATGATACAATTTTCTTTTGACAGGTTGACATTTCCTCGTGGGAAATTCCATAGGAATGTTTCTGATGGGTTCTTTCAGATGCTCTGCAGTTCTAAAAATGAAGGCACAACTTGTGGGATGCTGAAAAGAGTTATAATAATTCTAGGAGGGAGTTGGGAGCAGACTGATCATTGCAGTTTGTGTTCTGCCTTAATGAATCCATAAACAAATTTACAGGGCTTAAAGCAGCAACTGACCTGGTGCCTCTTTATCATGAGAGCACAGATGCTGTACAAAATCCTTAATGTGAGACTTAATGCCTTGGCTCTTAAGGAGCATTCCCTCATTAATTGCTTAAGTCTCCAGATTTAAGCTCAGACACTGAGAAGGCAGAATTTACTGTCGGTGTAAAATACACTGACTGAGAGGCATTTATTCCTTGACAACAAATGAGCAGGATTGGGACTCAGGTTTTTAGCAGAGCTTCCCCACTGAGGCTGATGAGAATTCCTGACTTTTTGCATGCAGTGAGGGCCAGATCTGGCTCAGTAGTTTGAGCATTTTCAAATTCTGAAGCCATATTCTCACTGGCTATGAAAGCAGAATAATTCCAGCAAACCTGGCTTGCTTCAGCCGTAGCACATTATCCTTCTTCTACTTTAGATGATGTTCACACAAAGGCCTGTATTTATGCCATTATTAAAAAAAAATCCAACTTGTGTGCTTTTATGTCCTCTACAAAATGACTGTTTGTGCTATTGCTTGTACTGACAACCTGCCTTCAGCCATTGAACTTTTAACTCAGATGCAGGAACCTGGTAGTCATTATGTCCTCAATTCTGAGACAACCAGAATTATTGATCTTAGACCTTGAACTATCAGAGAAGGACAGGACCATCCCTTAGCCAGCGGACTACAGAAGGGCATGGAAAATCCAAAAACAAGGGGATGTTTGCTAGGTTACCCTATTTTTGTTTCACAGTTGTACTCTGTGGCTTTAAAATGGATTTTGTTGCAAACACCATGATGTCTGAAAGGCTTGGGGCCTGAAAGATTTGGAGAAGGTGGTCAGGGAACATTTGTTTACTGTTTCTTGCCACTGAAGAGCTAAAATTTGTGAAACAAAACTATCAAGGGTCACTGCTTGAGCTGTGAAACTGCTGTGCTCACACAGACCTGTCCAGGAATCAGTGACATCTGCATTTTGTGTTCACTGCAGACAATTTGGTTTCATAACCAATTATTCCTCCCAGCTGAGCAGCCAGGTAGATAATTCCAGATTTCAGGGAGGATGTGTTTGCCAGTGGGGTTTGTGCCACTGAGATGAGCAGAGCAGATCTGCTCAAAGGAAGAATCTGAGATACAAACGTTTACTAAAAACATTGACCCTGATCGATTTTCCAGGGCTGTGTTTCCTCAAGCTCTTGGAAAGTTTATCAGCATGTTTGTCATTGAAGTTTCCACTAACTGAAATCACCACTGCCTGTTGCTACATGAAATTAATCCAAACCTATTCACCTGACTGCAGACCTATTAATAACATTCTTTGCATGCTTCAGTAATCACAGACAAGCCATTCATCTAAAAAGTGCTTTGGAACTACTGGCAAGCTGCTTTTTAAAGCTCATTAAGATTGGATTACTTGGTTACATTAATCCCGGTGGCCTTATGCCAGTGGTCCTGACTCATAGTAGTTATTGTAAAACGTAGGCTGAAAGAATACAGGAATGGCAAATTCAAAGGTGAGACTGAAAGAAAAAGAATCACAGAACATTTTGGGTTGGAAGTGACAATTTAAAGGTCATCTGGTATAACCTCCCTGCAATAAGCAGGGGCATCTTCAACCACATCAAGCTGCTGAGTGCCCAGTCCAACATGACATTGAATAATTTCACAAATGGATCATTTGTGCCACTGTTTTGCCACTCTCATACAGTAGTTCTTTCTTATATATAATCTAAATCGACCCTTCTTCAGTTTAAAGCTGTTACCCCTTGCCCTGTCACTCCATACCATTGTAAAAAGTCCTTCTCCAGCTCTTTTATAGCCTTTTTACGTACTGGAAAGTGCTCTAACATCTCCCTGGAGCTGTCTCTTCTCCAGGCTGAAAGAAAAGCAAGAATTGCTCCACATGGCCCTTTCGGTGTCACAGTGCTGTCCATAGGTCAGATGAAGTGAGGAGCCAGCATCCTGTGCTTTCAGCACTCAATTATTGTGCAGCAAAGGCACACAGAGCTGCCTGTAGTTCTCCTCCAATAAATTCAGTGGCTGGTGCACCCACCATGCAGTGGAAGGGACTTCCTGCCTGCCACCCAAGCACAAAAATATTGGTTGTGGATATAAACACCACACGTTCCATGCTTTGCAAATGGATGCTGAATTTCATGGTAACAACAGAAGCATTTTTGCTCTTTCCAACTTTATAAGTAGGGAAAGCAAAGAAAGAGAGATTTAGTTTAAAACACAACATGTCAGCAGTGGAACATGTGAGGTTTGAATTCCTGGCTCTCGTGCCCTTGACATTGAACCAAGGTGGTATTTCCCTCCTTTTGTGTTTTAGGGTTATTTTTCTGAATCCAGGAATCAAGATATCTGCTGCTTTGTTACTTTCTGATGATTATGGGAATTGCATGTTCTGGAAAGCCTCAGTGTAAATCTTGTTTTAAGGAAAGACAGAGATGAGGGGAGGATGGCAATCATTGGGCTTCCTACACAGAGAGACTGACATAGTGTGAGAATGCAGAGTATTCTGCCCTAATCTTTGGAAAATTTGATATAATCTACCATTTGCATTTGGACAATCACTTATAAGAATCATTAGAATCATAGATTCATTTAAATTAGAAAAGACCTCTAGGAACATCAAGTTCAACCAGTAACCCAGCACTGCCAGTCATAGGCTTATGAACAAAGGGAGGAGAAATGGGCATTCCTAAATATTCCTCGGAGTCCCCTTGCATATCAGTGAGGAGAAATTCTGTCAAAAATGAGCCCTTTTTGAAGCCAGCGCCACAGGGGTAGAGGCACTGCTGGCAGGGCTCCTCTGCTGCACTCACCACCACAGTGGCTGATCAACAAAATGCAGATGTCAGGTGTACCTAAATATGTCTTTTCTTGGGTTTAAGCTTTATTTGTGAACCCTACAGTCTTGTTCTATAAAGGGTTTCCCCATTGGGCTCACAAGGATAAAGCCTGCTGCCCGTTTTAATCCTGATTGCTGCCTGAAGTAGGAGAACCTGATTCCTCTGGACAGAGGGGTGAAGGGATGTGTTGGTTTTTGTTTGTAGTAGTTGTTAGAAGGTTCTATGTGGTTCTGTGCCAGAAAAGGGGATGAATCCCCTAAAGCAGGCAGTGTTCTCTGGAGACTCACTCAGCTCTGGGAAAGCCCCTGTGTCATAAATGCCTTTTCCTTTCTTTCAGTACAAGAATTTTTGTCTGTGTTTCACTCTGGGGCTCTGTGAGCTCTGTTTGTCTTCTCCCTAATTTTACTCAGGTAAAATTGGCTCTGCTTTCCCTGGCTCCATTTGACTGACACCATCCTTGGGAGGGAGGTGTGTGGAAAGCAAATCCAGGTGTTTGAGGAAGCAGGATTTAAAGCCCATCTATGCTACACCTGGCTCCTGGTATAAATCACACAAGTAGAGCATCACCTGACAGGGACCACAATCTACTGATGACAATCACACTTCACTTTTTGCCCCGTCAGGATTTCTACAAAGGAAAAATATAAAATAAATTGCAATAAAATACAAAATCACAGGTAAACCTGGGTTGGAAGGAACCTCTGGAGACGTCGACTCTCACTGCTGCTCAAAGCAGGGCTGACTTCCCAGTCAGGCTCAGGGATTTTTCCAATGAGGTACAGAAAATACCCAAACCTAGTTTTTACATACATCAGCTCCCTGTGGCACTACTAGGAACTCTTTGAATCTCTTTTCCTTAAATAAGGTAGAATACATTGGAGTTCTTCCCAATTTGAATCAGAAGAGATGTGCCAGCATGGTAAGAGACAAGGCTGGTTTCATTCATTACTGCTGCCTCTTTCTGCCTCCACGTATGGGAATTTCAAGATTTATACCTTTTATGGAATAATGAAAGGCTTGGAATTTTTGTAGAGCACCTGCACACATATCCAAATTTTAATTCAAGCCCTATAAGGATGATATGGTTTCGTAGCCCAGCTGAATTTTATGCTCACACCTATCAGAGATTCCCAGGCTGGTGAGCAGGAGTCACTGTTCTCAGGACATGAGTTGTATCTGTACATCTCACCAGTATCCTGAATTTTTTCATGTGGCTGGAAAGAAAGATCTGTTGTATCTATCTACCATTCAGCCACTAATATTGACTGCTGCAGGTGTTTGAGGAATATTATTCTGTCCATCCTTACATGCTTTGCCCAGCAGTTTTAAAGATTTCAAATGACACTGAATAAAGCCTTTGTTAAGTCTGTCAAACACCTTCTGTACCTGCTCTTTGAGTCATAAGGAAGTCGAACCATTTTAGACATAAAATTTTGGTCTTATACACACTAGAACTTGTTTTGTTGTGGGTTTTTTTTCTGGGATGAAACTCAAGATTCAGTCAAGTGCTCCTATCAGCTTATCTGGAAAGAGAGTGTCTGGCTTGCTTTCCACCTAAAAAAAGAACACAAGACAAAAATTACACACCCTAAAGCATTTCAACTGCAGGTGTCTTTAGCTTAATCTGTCTACCTCTGTTTTCATTAGAGGGTAAATTGCCTTAGCACTGACAATAATCTCTTCCTTTTCTTCTCATGCCTCAGGATGTAAAGCAGCATGCCTCAGGATGTAAAGCAGCATTTATTGACAAACAAGCAATACTCAGAAAACTCAATTTCTGAGCAAAAGGAAATTCTTTATTACCATGTCTCTGATAAATAAACATGAAATGATTCATCCCCTTCCTGCTACCATAACTCACAAAAATGCTGCTTGCAAAGGGTGCTGACACAGCAGCTCAGTACAGGCTGGACTAGAAAAATAGAAGAGTAGATGGATAAAAAGATGGTTTAGAAATGCAAAGTGGTGAGCAACCAGTGTAAAAATCTTTTCCTTAAAGCACTGGAAGGAAATTTCTCTAAGTGCTTGGGTGGCTTCAGCTCTGCTAAGATGAATAAGTGGTGGAATTTTAGAGGAGTGTCTTTATATTTTTATGAGATGCTTTCCTGGTTAATCCACAGGCTGAGTCCACCCACTTTGCCACCTTCTCTGAGTGTCCATGGAAACACTGGGGTAAAGCTAGAGATGGATTTTGTGGTCCCAGAAAGGCAAATTGTTTTTATTGGCAATGGAGAATCCCCTGCTAATTTCATCTGACCCTTGAGGTGAGAGGTTCCAATCCTTACACAGGATGTGCAGCCTGGAAAAGGCTGAACCATCCTAATCTAAGGCAGTGTGAACAAGGCCATTATTTCTGCCTAAAAGAAGTTGTGAGCTAAAGAAATCTGATGCACAGAGCTGTTCTGGAAAGGGATTTTGACTGATAGTCAGCCAGGCCAGCGGAAATAAGACAGGCAATCCTGGCTGAGCAACAGTAGGTCCACCAGCAAGGGTTTTAATTAGATACTGCCTGAGTGAAGCATTATTCTGTAAAATTTCAGACCCTTTGAAACTGCTGAGGGTGATTGTTGCAATATTTAGAGGAGTGTTAACACGAGTGACTAACAGGTCCTCCAGCTCTCCTGCCTGGAAGAGCTCTCATGTACAATAAGGCAGCACAAACAGCTTTGATTCTCACTCTGGGAGCCAGATGTTCATCGCAGGGAAGTGTTGCCAAAGGTGGCACTAATTAATTGTTCACACTAATTGCTATGAACAAGACAGGCTTCAGAAATCAAATGCTCTCATGCCTAAAGCTGGTGCCTCTCAGTGAGGATTTAAGGGTGTGGGGCCAGAGCATCAGTCACTGTGAACTGTCCTGATGCTGTGGCAATGAGGAATAGCAAAGTGTATGGCAAGGTAGAACTCCTGTGGGGTGATTCCTTCTGTTGCTAAGGATTGGGTGGGATTTGTGGGATTCACCTAAGCTCAGTTATCTACAATTCCCAGCTGAACTCACTGTTTTCAGCTTCCTTCACAAAAAAGGGAGGAAACAGACAAAAGTGGGATGTGAGTCCTCAGATGGGCCATAGACACTGAGTTCAGGGAGTTGTGGGGTGAAGCTGGGCTGCTCTGCCTGTTCTGCTCAGATGTCCACTGACTGCAAAGGGGGAATGGGGAAACCAAATCATTAGTAAACAGTTCATAAATAATGGGTTTTTTCACCCCAGTCCTACCCATGATGGTAATTTGTTGAGCCATGAGATGACTCAGAAACTGGTAACTCATTTCCTATGTCCTTGTTAAAAGTTTAGGGTCCCATACTGGACATCTTGTGAATGTCTTATGCAGAGACTGAAATGCTAACAGGAACCTCTGCTTAGTATTCAGTCTGTGTGCTTGCATTTATTTCTATTTACCAACATCATTTCTAGACCCACTGTTTACCACCTGGAGCTTTGTGCTGCTGCTGGCTCCAGTGACTCCCAACATGAGACGGCTGAAGGGCAAGAAGAAAAAAAAAAATCATGATGTGCAAGTCCCTTGTTTCTCCTTTCTACCAGAAGATAAATAAGTTATTTGTTTATTTATCAGTGTCTTGGCAGCAAGGGTTTTGCAAGCAGTTTATATACCAATGGAAAATTGCAAAAGCAAACGCTATGGTCACGTTCAGGGTAAGTGTTAAATCTGTGTCCAGCCTGAGAGTCCTAACTCACAGGGATGCGTAATTCTCATTTTTTCAGAACACGCTGCACTGGCACAGGTTGCACAGAGAAGTTGCTCCATCTCTGGAAGTGTCCAAGGCCAGGTTGGATGGACTGGTTTAGTGGAAGTTGTCCCTGCCCATGGCACAGGGTGGAATGAGATGAGCTTTAAGGTCCCTTCAAACTCAAACCATTCTGGGATTCTGTGATATTTAGTTTTAAGGCTGAAGTCACATAAATGCATTTACCTCTATGCTTTGAGTCACTTCAAGCACTCAGAATAGAAAAAAACTGCAGCAAGAACCATCCAAAATAGAAGGCAGCTATTCCTGGGAAATGAGTGATGCTTTTCTTCAGGGATGACACAGCACCATTAGGCTAGAGATAAAGAGAGATAAATTGTGTTGACAGTTGAATTATAGACAAGTGGTTGTAGAAAATCCCCATTTCATGCATTCCTCCACTTGCTAAGCCTGGTTCTTCTCCCGTGTGCACCTCCAGTGTGGATTCACTGAAACTCACATGGCTACAGAGTGTAAAATTGGAGTATTATTGCTGTGACTGACAAATGAATATTTGTAAAACTGCTTCTGATTCATTCACCTGCCAAGGGCTGAGTCCAGTTTCCAGTCCTCTCCACTAACACTGACAGTCTCATGTAGTTGTAGGGCTACATTAAAAAAAGATGAGAAAATATTTCAGAAGGCAAGGAGTACTGAAACAGCTTTATTGTCTAATTCTTACTACTTTTTATAAGGTGTTCTGATACAGACTTAACATCATTGGTGAATAGGAATGACCCTTCTCTGACCTCATTGGTTAAACTAGAGAAACAGTTAAAATGGTTTTTTTTGAGAACTAGAAAGGCAAAACACTACCTGGAGAAAGATTGTTTTGAGAAAGGATAGTTGTTTGCCAAGATTGTTTTGAGAAGAAGCTTTCTTGAGAAATTTTCCCTTGGGAAAAAAGTTAGCAGCTTCTAGCAGGCTAAAATCTCTCAGACCCAGAAATACCAGGCCCACAGTGTCATGCAAGAAAGACAAGAAATATCATGAACCCTTTTTGTTTATTTGCTGTGCTGTGAGCTTCCAGAGAGCCTGCAAATAGCTCTTGGGGGAAAAAAAGAGGAAAAGAAGTGATTTTCAAACCTTTCACTAGAAAAGGTAAGCGAGCAGCGTTGTCAGATGATGGCAGGAAATAAAACAAACGTTGCAGTGGCAAAAAAAGTTTTTTCCAAGGAAATTCCTGACATGCTGAGTGATAACCCCACACAAGGAAATCCTAAAGTGACTTGGCAGATCTGGAGACAGAAATTGCTATCAGCTCAGCTGCTAAAATAATTGAGACCTCGAGGAATTCAGAGCAGCCTGTCAAGGGAAGGATTCTCCCAAAACTTTGTCTGGTGAGGTTACACTTCAGCAGGCAAGCTTCTCAGGCAATGAAGCTTGTCAGAAATGAGAGTGAGCCCCAAGAAACATCTCTATTTGGCAGAAAAGTACTTATTTTTGTTTCATTTGGTTCTCTACATCTCCACTGATTACGATATGAGCTCGGCATTAAAATATTGAGACACCTACAGTTATTTATCTCAGTCCACAAGAGAAATCCTCTCCATAGTAACATTTAAATTGAGAGACTGGATTGGGTGTCTGAGCCTCAAGACAGAATGAAAGCTACTCTAGCATGTAAGGGCAAGCTGAAGATGAATAAATTATTTGAGCCCGAAATTCCAGACATAATATTGAACCAGAAAGATCCAAAGAGGAAGGGAAATGGAAGAAGAGAGGAATAAGTTTTAGGAATTTCTTTGCAAAGCAGTAAATCTTCCAGTTTTGCTTTACATTCCCAAAAGTATTGTAATAAAAGTTCTTTTTATTGAGGCCTCAACAGTAAGCTATAAATGATTTCAAGTTAAAAGGATTGGGGGTTTAACGTTTAAGTTGTATTATTTATTTTATCTTTAAGACTGCTGATGTAAAAGAATCATCCCTTGAAGAGTGAGTATTGTATGAAGACATTACCTGTCAAGGGGGAAAAGAAATATAAAATTTAGGAAAGAATCCTAAAAACTACATCCTGAAGATTGAACTACAGCAAAAAATACATGAGTCAGATTTTCATGTAATCACAATCGATTAAAGCTGGTCTCAGTCTTCATTTGATTGTCCAGTGCCAGATCTCCTTCAGTGTGGTAAAAACACAGGTGAACACTGCAATCTAAATGCAAAATGCACATGGCAGTTCTGATAAAAGAGTGAGAGAGAGAGGCTGAATCACGCATTTCTCTCAGCTATTTGGAAATCCAAGATTTATTTCCACAGAAGTAACATGAAAGTTATTTGGAAATAATCAAGTTGTACCAAGAATCCATCAAAATGTCAGATCTACTTAGAGGTGTGGCTCTACTTACTCAGCGTGTCTTGAAATTCTGAACCCAAATTAGGTGATTCCTCTCATGACACATTTCCCTCCTCACCCATTTTTAAGGTGAAATATCTCTTGATAATACTTTTCACCATATTTTTAATATTTATCTCGGAAACAGCTGTGCCAGGAAACTTTGAATGGTGTCCAGGTTGCCAGCTGTCCTTCCCAGCCTGGAGCAAGGCACCTGAAAGCCCCAAGTACCCAGATCAGAGTTCCCAGATGTGGCAGCTTTGCTGTCCCACAGCTGGCTGGGGACAGGGGAACATCTGGCAGGGCCTGCAGCCACCAGAACAATTCTCCCAGCCCAGATGGGCTCGGTGCTCGCTGGGGTTTGTGGTGCCCTTGGGAAGTGAAGAGCCAATTGCATCTCCTTGGCAATAGGATGTGCCAAACACTAAACACCAGGAAAAGCCCTGTGTTATTCCATGAGAATACAGCGGCCACATGAGTTCCACAGTAAAGAAAGGCAGAAAATCTATTTTATGCTGGAGGGGTGATGCTTTCAGCTCATTTTCCTTCTTTCTCCCCACTCCCAAGGCTTATACTATACCCCAGAGACTTCACTATTAGGAACCATTTCAGACAATGGAACTTTCTTTAAATATCACCACTTTTTGCTCCATCCTACTCACATCCCTCCTTCCAGTGCAATTGCAAGTACTGACCTACTGAAGAGGAGGAAGCTCTGTGCCTTTGCTTTGTCAGAGTAATCTGTGTTTTCCTGAGCTGTGCTCGTTACCAACTCTGACCCACCTTTATTTCAGGAAACCATCACATTCATAATTAATAAGAACCCTCCAGCTAACTTTGCTCCCTTGCAGGAATTATTCTGGTTTCAAATGTCATCGTGGCATTCACTCATTCTGCAAGAAGCAGGAGGATCTCCTCCCATTCCTTCTCCCAGCCTGGCCTTTCCCAGGTCTGGCATGCCCAGATCAATTCTCCTGCCACTCTGGAACAGAGCTGAATCCAATGCAGTCAGGAGGGAATAGGGCAGCACAACACTTCCAGGGAACTGTGGCTGTTCTGAGCTGTCACATCTCTGAAAGGGGTCTAACTTTATTCGTTTAGGGGATGAATAAAACATCTGATACATAATTAAAATTGGATGTACTCAGATCCTGCACAAGAGGCCTAAAACCTATCCAAGTTCCAAATGGGGACCCAATTTGTCCCCAGATGGGGACCCATAGAAGAGGGCTCTGGAACTCACCTGGAGGGATGTATTTAATATTTTCAGATGTTTCTCTTTAACTGAAAGACATCTCATCCCTCTGAGAGGTTCTCCAGTGTTTCAGAGCGACAAAGCTGGCACCTGATTCAAACCTTCAGTTACTGATGTCTTGCGAGATGCTTGTGGTTATTACTAAAACTGTTTTTCAAGTTATTTCATTGTATTGTAGAAATTCCTCAGGGTTATGGACACAGCAAGGATCTTGCTGTGTTAGATGTGACACCAAGAGCTGGCCATGCCCTTCCTCCAGCGAGGATTCTTTCTGTACAGCTTCACCACTGAGAGCAGTGGGAATACTTAGACTTGAAGTTCTTTCAGGAGCTTTAAAGAGGAATAAAAAACACCACCAAGCAAGCAAAAGGGGGTTATCCTTGTATGGGCATGACTGCAAGCCATGTCTGAAAGTCATTTGGGCAAGAACTGAGCAATTGGATCCTTGCCATGATCCCATGTGGAGATTCACTCCATCCAGCTGATCAGGATTGTCTCCTCCTGCATTCCTGAGTCTCTGAGTATTGATCTCAGGGGTCTTGGTGTGTTTCCTGAGGGAACAAGGCTTACCTTTCTCATGCCTTATCCACACACAGCTGTGTGGGTATCTGTGTCTGTACGTCTCTTTTTCCATGCTCACCTTGACCAACCTCACCCATAAATCCAGCCAGTAGGATTCATGATCCTACAAGTTTTATAAAAGGACATGGCTGGGAGAAGAGTCCCCTGAATGAAGGAAAAGCTGCATTTTTTGCAGAAGCTCTACCCTAAAAGAGTATCCAAAGGGAGTGACCTTGGGAGCAACCCAGACAACAAAAATCTTTGGTAGGACTTTGCAACCCAGCTGTGAGGGGAAAAGCCTCAGGCACAAGACTACAGGAATGATTTGTTTAATCCTTAGATAGTCACAATTTTGGGGTTGTTTTGCTCTGTTTCAATACAACATTTAAGATTACGAGGCTCTGGACAGCGCAATAAACACAGATAAATCATAACAGAAAGTCATGGAAAACCTTGCTGGTTCCAGGGCACTTGATGTCTGTGCACAGGCAGCTCCAGGCCTCTTTTACCAATTCCCATGAGTTCATGGAATCCTGTCGCGTGTGAGTTTCCAGTCCCGGAGGTGGATGTTTAAATGCAATAAAAATTTGGGCTGGATTTATTCTTCCCTTTTGCATTTTCATGAACGAACTCATATTAATTGGAAGCATGCAACTTTGGGATATAGCTTTGTTTTCTTTTAATAATGAAAGGAAACAAATGCTGGTGTGCAACAGGCAGAAAATGGAAAACTAGGCAAGCTTAAATATTTACATGTATTCAAACTGTTGAATAACCAGAGAAAAAGGGAAAATAATGCTGCCTTGTGAGAACTTTTGCCAGACTCAGGAAGATTCCAAGTTTTTTAGTGTATGTAAGTGCCATTCTCCTTGCTGTGATGTTCATGCTGGGATACCTGAAAGAAATTAGGAATTTAAGCATTGTTGTAGGTGTTTTAGACAGGGTCAAAAGCTGTTTTATGCCTTTCTGAGCAAATGACAGAGCAAAATATTCAGCAAGACCTCAAAGGGAGATGTCCAGGTATTTCTGCATCTTGTCAAACTTTTGCAAACCCTGAGAATTTGCTGGAACTCTTTCCTTTGTGCCCCTATGACCTTTATGCCAATAGATTTTGATTAAAAATAACCAACAAACAACAAGGAGGGTTGTGGAAAGGCACAGTCTTGGGGAGGAAAAGGAAGAAAAGGCACCATCTCCCTGAAGGAAACAGCTGGCAACAGGTGACTACACAGGCAGGGTATGGCACTGCTCCCTGAGGAAATCCAGCTGGGCTGGGAAGGAGCTGGTCCTGTCTGCTCCTGCCCCAGAACTGTGACTGAGGGCTGTGTGCCTCACCACACAGCTGGGGACAGCCCCAGCTGCGGCTGGGGGAAGGTTCTAACCATGATTCACACACAGCTGCCTGTCCTCTGGGCAGATGGGGTGGAGCAGAGGGGAAAATGATCTTATTAGGCTCACTGGGAAGCGCAGGGCTTGGCCTGATGCCCACACCAAACAATGCCACAGACACATCCATTGTATGGAGAGGCCCAACGGGACATGGAGGGCAGGGAGTGATAACTCTGCTGGACCCAAGAACTGGGTTCCTACAGTGTCAGGCATCCAAATCTGTAAGATTCCAATTCCCTGATCATCAGCAGCTACCCCAGAACAACCAGAGGGCCAGAAGCTCCTTGGGCAAGTCAGCAGGAAGATGAGGGGTGACCTTGCTCTGTCCTTCCTTGCACAGGGGTCTAGCCTGGCAAATATCTGTACACAAAAGCAGGACAAATGTCTTTTGTTTCAGAAACCAAGTGCACAAGGATCAGCCAAACAGTCAGGTTTGGGGTTGCCTGGATAGAAGGGTGTACATGCACTGGGGAATCCTAAAAGGCTTGGTGCTGGGGAAAAATGGGCTTCCCATGGCAACTGGGAATAGCAGAGGAGGTGCCCCACAGCCTTGGAGACTTTGGGAAAGGCGTGCTGATTAATCTGGTGACCAATAATTCAGAACCTTTTTGCCCTGGGGTACAGGAGAAGATGAGACATTTGCTTCTTGCTGTCTGGAGGTGTAGGGTCTGATCACACGTGGTAATGTTGCATGGTGGGCTTGAAGGGTGTTCTGTTACTCTTGGAGGACAGGTGGGTAGTTCAGACTGCACAATGTCAGGGAGGATTCTTCCTTTCCTTCCCAGGCTTGCAGGCTGCCAGAGAATCACAGAAAGATTTGGGTTGGAAGAGACCTTAAAGATTATCCTGTTTCAACCACCCTGCCATGGGCAGAGACATCTTCCACTATCCCAGGTTGTTCCAAGCCCTGTCCAACCTGGCCTTGGACAATTCCAGGGATTGGGCAGCCACAGCTTCTCTGGGCAACCTGTGCCAGGGCCTCCCCATCCTCACAGGGAAGGATTTCTTCCTAGCATCTAATCTAAAAAGCATCCCATCGCTATGTGCTCAAGCACAGAGCTGCTCTCTCTCTTTTTATAAAACACCTCTAATGCACTGTGTGCACAATGCAGCTTGTACCTGGGCAGTGAGGGAAGCTGTTGCTCCTGAAAGTTTTCAGACAGTGGAGTTAACATTTTACCTAATGCCTGGCAGAATGGAGTGGTGGTGAATGGATTATTAATGTTCCTGGGGGCTGTGGGGGTCTGCGTCCACTGCACCTAATTTTGGAAAATGATCCCCACAGCACCCAGAGCCTGGGCAGGGAGAATCCTCTGGAGGGAGGAATCCTGGACACTGGAGGCAGCCGAATTTCCAGTATATGGGAGTGTGGAGGAGGATCCCCGTTATTTCTGGCAGCTGGTGTGGAAGGCGTCCCCACTGCTCGGGGAAGAGGGATCTCCATCCCCCTCAGCGCTCGGCGAGGGGCTCCCCGCTGCTGCCGGCCGAGTGCGGGCGGTGCTGCCCCGCTGCCCCAGCGCCCGCTGCAGGGGAGCCCGTGTGGCGCGGGCAGCCGGGGCACGGCGCGGCCCCGCTCGCTGCTGGCGGCCCGGAGGGTCGCGCTCCCGCGGGGGCCCCCCGCCGCCTCCATCCCCGAGGAATCCTGGGCGGAGGGCGGGCTCGGCTCCCCCTTCTCCCTCCCTCCCTGCCTGCCGGGGGTTTGCCCTGGGACGCGCCGGCAGAGCCGGGCTCGGCTCTGGGACGGCGGGCCGGGGTCAAGGGCGGCAGGCGGGGGGCGATGCCGGCGCCGGGGCAGCGCCGAGGGTCCGGCTGAGCCCCGGGCACCCCCCGAGCCCTCATGGCGGGGCGGGCGCCTCAGCGCAGCCTCCCCGCGGCAGCGGCCGCCGCGCTCCTGCTCCTGCCCGTAAGTGCCGGGGACGGGAACGGGAACGGGGGGTGCGGGAGCGGGACTGGGACCGGGAGGGAGCGGGGGGACGCTCCACGGCCGCGGGGAACGCGGCGGGGCAGCCCCGGCGCTCGGGGCTCCGTGCGCGGACCGTGCCCCGCGCCCTCGCAGGTGCGTCCCCGGCTCTGGGACACCGCTCGCTGCCAGGTGCTGCTCGGGGATCCGTCCGTCCGCATGGCCCTTCCCTGCTCCATCACAGGTGCTCTCAGAGACACCCTGGGTCCCCTCGCCTCTGAGTCCCCTCAGAGCCCCCGCGCCCTTTTTAGTGTCCCCCTTCCCTGTGAAACAGCCACCTCTGGCTGCCAGAAGAGGTCCCAGCACAGGGACACCACTGGGGTGGCAGCTCCTTGCCGCAGCGGGCAGGGGTTTTCCCTCGCATCTGCCGCTCCCTGCGGGTGCCCGGTGCCTCTCTGGCACCATGTGCTCCGGCACTCAGGGGTGGCGATGGGCAGGGCTCAGCCCACGCACCCAGCCCAGCACTCGCTCCGAGTTTCTCCGGAGTGAAACCCCAGGGAGCTTCTCCGCTTGGTCCTTCTCCATCACCAGCTGGGGTGAGATGGAGATCAGGTTGGCCTCTGTCGGACTGGACTTCAAAGGCTTTCCCAGTGCTTTTTTGCTGGCTTGTTTGTTTTGAGCGACGGTTTCAAGTGTGGTTAAGTCAGACCTGAAATGAAAACGTGAGAGGCTAAGCAGGAGTAACGCGGATCCTGTGCAGAATTTGTAAAGGCTGTTCCCACCGCTTTTTAAGTGGCAGTGACCCCTCTGAACTGCAGTGTAATTGGTCTATCTTTAACATTTACTTAGATAAAGAAAAACTGTTCTGTTGCCTTAAGTTCTGTCTATTTTGCTTTGGTTTGGGTTTTGTTTATTTTGGGGGGGTTGTTTATTTTGCAGGTTTGTTTGGTTTTTTCTCCCCTCTTTAATTTAGAAAGAAAGAGGAAAGCCAGGTCAACAACAGGCTTCAGAGACAAGCAACAATTTAATTTTCCTTCTTTCTTTTTTTTTTTTTTTCCAGTAGCTTTCTTAGAAGTGAGAGAATACTTTCTCACTTCCACCAATGTCAGGTTTTTTTTATCCCCAAAAGAAGAAAGAGATCAGTGCACATGGGATCACAGTGGCATGGGTCTGCACACTTTCTGTTTTCAACCCCAAACTTCTTCTTCCTCATCTTTCTTTCTTAGTCGCTTTTCTCTCCCAGTCCGTGTTTTCCTGATTTATTTAGGTCCATAAAAATATCTCAGTTTGTCTTTAGAGTCTGGGACTTGCCAGTGAGGTTATCAGAAGTACTCAGGTACTGAGTATTTAGCCAGACTAATCCATTCTCAATGAATCAAGAAATGTCATGTGTTTCCTCTGTGGATATAATCTATGGATTTTCCAGGGTTCCAGTTCTGCTGCCACTTTGCATTTGAATTATTTCTGCAAATTTTGGTAATTGTGTCGCTGCTTTAAAAACAAAACTGCCTCAAAAGAAAGAGATGAAAAAAGGTAGATTAAGGATCAAAAAGTGAAGTTTCCATAAAATGTGTTTAGTCCAAGAAATGTGAACTCTGAGTGTATTTCTGTTTCATTTTATACAGGAGCTTGTTTGGGTGGAACGTGCTAGTGTCTGACAGGGGCTGGTGTATACCTGTGTGGGAAATAACATTTTGAATCTTCAGCTTCAGAAGAGCTCTGGTTGCTCCAGCTGTAGCAGAAGCTTTTGCTGCTCCTTTGTGGAGTGTTTTAATCCCTGAATGTTGTTAGTAAATCTGGATCTCTGCTTTGCAGCTGGAGGGAACTTTGCACCAAGACGCTTAAGAGCAGTGTTTAAAAACTTTGGCTCAAAGCCAAAGCTCTTAAGTTCTTGTTTAACTTGAAAACACTTGAAAGTGGACTCGAAGTCAGTGACTTTATTCGCATTTGTGGATTTGAGGAAAGGAATAGCTGCTTGTGGGAGCAGGCCCTTACCCAATTAAGGGAGTTTAAGTTTTCACTGCAGCCGAGCAATTGTGTTTTATGGGAGCTGCAGGTTTCCAACGCCCACGAGATGAGGCAACTTTCTGGTACAGAATTAGATCTGCCACATGGAAATGCTGGTGCAAATGACCTGATAGATTTCACAGGGCTGGTCAGCAAAAGGGTGAAGACTTGCACTGAGATTTATGTTCTCTTAAAGGAGTTCTGGGCGTAGGATACACTTGAGAACACATTTCACTGAATGTGGGAAACAAAAAACAAACCATAAAATGAAGGCAAATGAGTCTTGTGACATTTTTATATAAAGTCCTTGCTTAGTTCACGTAATTTGGGGGGGGGGGATTATTCATCAAAACGAAAAGCAAAGCTTGCTATCATTTATTTGTTCTCCTGGAGCTGTTAAAAGAGCTGGGGCAGTGTGAGTGTATCAGCCAGTGATGACAAGTTAAATAGTATTCCTGGTCTGAGGCTGCCAAAATTCAGCCCTATTGTGAATTAACACAGCATAAACATCTCATCAGGAGAAGCCTTTCCTGGGGCAGTACTTTGTCAGGGTTTAGTCTGTAACCATCCCATGGCAGTTATTGGATGTTGGAGGGAGGTGGCTGTGTGCTGGTGTTGGCTGGCTTTAGTTTTGCCATAAAACATTTCAGTGATGATGCTCATCCCTGCCCTTAGCCAGCAAGAAAGCAGCTTTAGCTTTTGTGCATATAAGGCATCTGCTTACATATTATTATCCTGTCAAGAGCAGAGGAAAAGTCATGATCAAGTCCTCTAAACTCTGTGACCTTCATATTCCAAGCCAGACCATGGTTGTGGAGGAGAGAGAGCAGGGATCTCTTTGCAGGCTGTGCTTTATCAGGTGCAGAATTTTTATTTCAGCCTCTCAGGTTCTAACTCCACTGCTACATCAGTATCTCCAGCCTTCAGAAAAAAATGCCAGAGAGTGACTTGTGCTCATGTGATTGAGCTCCTGCAGCTCCTAAACCAGGGAGATGCTGTGCAGACTGTGCACGGAGCTGCTCCATGGAGCTCCCTCATTCCCAGATCATTCCCAGGAGCTCTCTGAGATACCACCACATTGCTTGGGGCAGAAACGTGGCCAGGATCCATTCTAAAAATTTAACAGTACAAGTGATTAAGGACTTAAAACAAACCTTTGCACTGCTTGATTTGTTGGCTTAGATGGAGAGTGCTGTGCTGCCGTCGCTCTGGGCTCGCTGTGAGCACCTCAGGGAGGGGTTTTCCTCTAAGGCCAACTCCTCATCGCTTTGAATTTGGTGATCAGCCCTCTTTGTGTCAGGGATTACTGCGGGTTCCTGCTGCTGATGTGCTGAACTGGGGGATGCACCACGGGAAAGGCAGGGTAGTGGATGATACAGACTTATTCAGGATGCGTTTTTCTGGGTTTTTTTATTTTCATTGTGCCCCATATATTAGTAAACCAAATATTTTTAAAATATTGTATTAGAACAAACATTTGCACATTTCTAGATTCTTTTAATAGCTCTGCAGATTCTTATTTTTTGGGGAGAGGGGGAGGTGAGGAAATGTGGGTGGTAACAACAGGCTGCACATGCTGCTGAATCTGTTCCTTTTTAGTTTGTATCACTTTCAGGTTTTACAGCACTGAAAAAACCCAAAGAAGGAGATTTAGAGGGAAAGCTGATTTACTCTAAATTACAAGTTTATCCAGCAGATGACTTTTTTTCAGGAATTTTCTTTTCCACACCATATCTATAAATTGCAACAGATCGAGTCCATGTCATTCTTTCTTGTAATTTACACCATGTTTAATCCCAAATGTAGTCTGCTCTTCCTTAAAGTGCAAACATTAATTGTTGGATGTAAGGCTGGAGCTGTCCAGCGAACCACTCTCACCTTCCTGCCTCGTGTGGATACTCAATGGACTGTGTTAAAGCCTTTCATGAACATTGCCTTTGCCTCCTTATCTCTATTCAAAACAACTAAACACTTTGTGATGGTTTACTTTATCAAATTATTTCTTTACACAGAATTGCTTTCTTTTACTTCTAATAATTCTTTTAATCTTAAAAGCTTTGAACATAGCTGGATTTGATTTAAGTTGGCAAGTGTTGGGTAAAGTGTTTTAATTTTCTCCTTTGAGAAGTTGGATAAATTTGGCTGCCATCCTTGTTACAAGAGAAGACAAATAGAAAGTAGATCAGTCGACAGACAGAACTGTCCTTCGGGTGTCTGCTTGAATCTTGTCAGTCCCATCCAAATACATGAAAATTTCATTTGCAGTTCGTGGTGGCAGCTTGGGGATGTTTGTGAGATGCTCCCTGCACTGCTCTCTGACACGGAGCACGTTCTGTGGTAAGCACTGCTCCGTTCTCTGGTCCTGGGCTCTTCTGCATTGCCTGTCACAAGCAGATGTTCTGCTGGATCTGCTCAAAAGCTGGTCCATTTGGAAAGGGCTGTGGAAGGGAGAGAGAAAAGCACCTCACAGAGATGGATTCAATGTCCTGTCCTGACCTCTGGGTCTCAAGTCCCTCCTTGCTGTGTGGAGGAGCCAACATTGAGATTCAGGTGCTGGGAGTGTGCTGCTCCTTCCCCAGCTCCGGTGTGGAGCTCAGTGTGTGGAGAACTTGGAATCTGCCTTTCCTAACATCCCTTAAGCCTCATGTGCCTCCACAGAAACACAGCATGCTTTCACTAAACAAGAAAAAAATCCATTTGATAATTCAAGAGCTGAAAAGTACTTCTTCCACTGAGCTGTAAGAAAATGCAGCTAATTAAACGAAGCCAATTAAAGCTCTATAAACTTTTGCATAACGCTGGCTGAGTAACTGTCCACACTGGCTTGTGTATGCCGGGAAAGTAAATAGTGAGTAATGCAGATGGAGATTAAAATACATTAGCTGTCCTCACTGCAATGCTAAACCCTTGCCCTGGTAATAGTAGCTGAAGTGCCAGAGGACTGGAGAGGAGCCACTTGCTTCCGAGGGCTGTGGGGTAATCCCTGCTGCTGCCCCCAGGTCCCTGGGATGCGGGAGAGTTGCTCAGTGCTGTCATCTCTGCACTGCCATGGTTTGGGAGGTGCTGTCCTCTGGCAGGGGTGGCTTTTTCAGCGCAAAGGAAGGAGGAAAGGAGGCAAAAGGGAAGGAGAGGAAGTGTGCTGACGGGCCTGGACAGGTTTCCTGTGGGGCTGCCAGCCAGGCTCTGCTCTCTGAGGTATCGATTCCCTTTGAGTGGCAGGAGCAGATCCCAGGCCCGGGCATGGCTTGGGTTTCAGGGGGCTCACGCCAGCAGAGGCTCTGAGCCACGCCAGGGCTGTGCTGGGCAGTGTGGCCATCACAGCTCTTCCCTGCCTGCTTGCTTGTTTTGTGAGCAAATGTCCCTGCCAGGCACCAGGCTGCTCCTTCTGCTGTGAGCTGGCTCTGTCAAAGCAGAGAGGAAGCCCAGGCTTCCCTCTGGCTGCTGAGAATGGTGTCTCAGAGCTCAGGAAAGTATTTTGATCAGGTGTGCTTCCAGTCAGATGCACTGAGGGTCTTTCCTCATCCTGCCCAAAACCCACCTGCTGGGAGTTCAGCTGTTTAATCCACTTTGAACATGAGACACCTTCCATGGTGTAAGAATCCCTCACTTCTTCAAAACAAGTGTCTTCATGAGGATTTTGAAGTCTTGTCACACTTGCAGTATTTCTTTCCTTCAGAAAGAATAAAAAAGATAAAAAGAAAATTCCATCTTTATAATTTTAAAATGTCTTTTTATAGTATTTGGCATAGTATTTTAATTATGATTATGTGAACAGAGTAAAAAAATCTTCAAAGCATAAGTAAAAGAAACCTCAAAGCATCTAGATTGCTGATTATTGTTCATGATACAGTCTGTAAGCTGTTTACTGCATTGCCCATTGAAAGGTTTAGGGAGTAAATGTTACCTGTGATTCTTTTTACCATAGGGACTATAGATCATATAGAATCAAGGAATGAAAGAATGATTTGTGCTGGAAGGGATTGCCAGAAGTCCCTTGTCCAGTCATCTTCTCAAGGCAGGGTTAATCCGAAAGCAAATCATTCTCATCCAGTTAGGCTGTGAAAATCTGCAAAGATGGAGCTCTCACAACATCTCTGAAATGTCTTTTTACAACATCTCTTCTCCAATGCTCAGTCGTTGTCATGGTGCATAATTTTTTCTTTATGTTCTGTGAGATTTTCCCTCACTTCAGCTTGTGAATGATGCCTGTCTTGTTGCTCTGCTGTCAGCTCCTGAGAGGAATCTGACTCCTTGGAGAAAAAGTCTGTGATTCCCCTTTAGGTAGTGTAAGATAATTCCAGACCTGGAGTTGAATTTCACTTTGATACTTGGTTTTCAAATTGAAAAGTGGGCTCCAGCCCAAGAATTAACAGTTTAAGGAGAGATGCAAAGAAATTTCACTGCTGATACCCAGTGTTGCCTCACTGGCTCATTTTTAAATCCCTGTCAGGAAATCTTGGATCAGAGGAACATTGTGTGGAAGATACAGAGATACCACTGTTGGCATTACGTGGGAAGCTGAGCAGATATCATTAGCTGATAAAGTCTTGGTCCAGATGGGGTTTTGCCTTTTCCAGGTGGCAAAGACCTGAAAAACAGAGATTAGGAGCTTAGGTTTGTTGATCAGGAGCTGGGAGAGCTGTGAAGGGTGGCCTTGCAGGTGTAGTGGCAGTGGTGACAATGGATGGGTGAATGATCCTTGCAGAGGCTCTGCATGTAGGTAAAGTTAGGTGAGATGTTGGCATTCACTTGGATAAATATGACTTTTAGACTTGAGCTACTCTGGATTCCCTGAGTGTTTTGTCTCCAGTGCATGAGTTATCTCTTTCTGAAGTACTTGTTTAAAACACAGGCAATGGATTGTTCCTTGACAGTGGTTCCCTCTCCACTGAGCATTAGGGAGCCTGAAGCAAAACCTGCTGGAATAGGGTGGCTGAGGTGAATCACACTGGAGCTGCTGGGAGGATTCATAGGAATGGGAATTGGGTGGGAAAAAATTACTCATGGGTTTTTAGACTTAAGGAGAGGGCAGACATGAAGGCAGGAGTGCTGTAAGTGCCCTTAAAGACTCAGAATATGATACTCACAGATGGGGGGAATGAATAACAAAGCTCTTCAAGGATGTGAAATTGAAAAATCTTTCTATTAAAAAAAAATATCAGGAGAGCTGCAGCTTGTGATTCAAATGCAGTAACACTCGTTTTTAACATCTCAGGTTGCTTTGGAAGGGCTTGGAGACCTGGTTGGACAAGTCCAGCTCACGGGTGGCCATAACAAGCTTTGATTTGTATTTCATGACTCAGAAAATCCCTGAGCACCTGCGTGGCTTTCAGTGGATGCAGAACCTCCCCTCTAAAATCTGCTTCAGCAGAGCATGTAGGCAGTGCTCACTGAAGGCAGATCTCCAAATTTCAAAGACAACAGTGAAGTTCAGTGGTGGGCTCAGTGTAGCAGGTGCTCGAGGGTTTTTTTAATTTATTTTTGCATAAAGACTGATTTCATTTCATGCCTTAAAACTGAGCATGTGTTCAGTTGCTTTATTGAACTGGGGTCCTAATTCCCATTCCATGCAGACTTTTAGACTCTTTTCCAGACTTCCTGGAAGAGCTGCAGAATACATCTGGCCTCTAAGATCATGGAGCAGTGTCTCCTGGAGCATTTGGTGTTCTCTAGCAAGTAGCAATGTTTTATGTAGCCACTTGGATTAACTCAGAGGGAGTTTAAAGAGCTGAAGGATGACTTGAAAAGGAGCCCGTTTTTCTTGAACTGTGCTCAGAGTCTTTCCCCCTACTGTAACCTTAGCTGGCTCAGGTTTCAGGTTGCAGGCTCCTGTGAAAATTTGTATTTAGACTTTCTATCCCAAATGGAAATTATTTTTCTGGTGAAGCTGAGCCAAACAATTGCACACTGCCAAGTGCTGCTGCACGAGTGATTTTAAGATACTGGATTGAGAAAGGCCAAAAACATCTTGATGCAGAGGGCTGACCTTTTCAGTTCTCCAAAAAGCCAAGTATTTCCAACACACTGGCCCTCTGAGTACTGTTCTTTAATAAGCATCTCTTTCAGATGCATCTTGTGGATGAAGTAACCAAATGGCAGTGGATATAAATCCATCCTGGCCACATTAAAGGTAACTTTCCCCCCCTCTCCTGTGTTAATCTCTGTTTTTGTCCTGAAGTAGCAGCTTTCACTCTTCTGATGGTGCATATTCCTTCAGGTGATTGGTAGTCAGCAAATATTCCAGCTCTCCTCATTCTCTCCCGTGTGTCGCCATCTCTTAGAAGGAAAGATCTGTTCAGATGAACACTGACATTTGTTATTCCTTGTTATTCCAAGGAATATCTGGTGGTTTTTCTCCCAGAGCATCTGTTTCCCCACACCAGTGATGCAGAACTTGCCAGATGCCCACCTGCCCTGGAAACTGTGTTCAGAGGATGGATTTTGTCAAGGAAGTGTGGGATTCGCTTTGATTTTGCTGCGTTGGGCTCTTTCACTAATTACATTTTCATAGTGAAGTTAGATGCCTGTGTTTCCCTAAAATGAGCTTCTGTGGACATAAACTAAAATTTTTTGCTTTTAGTTGGGCTACTGTTCTAAGCATGTCCCAGAAGTTGGGGTGAGAACTCAACCTCATTATGGAGATGGAGTGAATTTATTTGCATTGCCTAATTGAAGAACTAAAAATTAAATGCAGGTTTCCCTTTTCTGTCACACTCACTCTTTTCTTTTTTTCTCTGAGTTCTGGGGCAAAGATACTAAGCAGCAGCTTTTCTGTGTGCTGAAGTCAGTTTTGGTGTAATTTTGATGTTGAAATGAGGTAGCATTTGCAGATTTTTTTTTTCAGATATTTTAAAGAAATCCATGGGAAAAGCTGAAGTAAGAGTCTTAAGAGCAGTGGAGGTTCCCAGAGGTGAAGGGCAGGAAGAAGCATCCTCCTGACATGATCCATGCCACTGCCAGAGATGGTTTCTCAGGAGTGGAAAATGCTTTGGCTTTACAGAGAGCACAGTGGATAGTTCAGGGTGAGACTTCATTCTTGTGTGGCAAAGAAGACGAGACAGACGCTGCTCTTGTCAGCTGTGGACTGAGCACATTTTGTGTTGATAACTCCCACATTTTTCCATGTTGGAAGGTCACTGCATCTTGCTCAGTAAAAGAAAGCACAGATGATTTAATAAGATGGCAGTGTGCTTGTGAGTTCTGCAGCCATCATCTCTAGGAATGTTTTGACCTCTCCTTTTGTGTGTAGTGACTAAAGAAAATTTAGGAAGGATGCATCTAAGTGACTCTGTCCTTATAGTGCATAAGACCCAGCTGATGCAGTCAGTGGAGGTCATTCCAGTTTAAAGATCTAAAATACTGCAGATGAACTGCATCTGAAAAATTCCTGCTTCTCTTTCTGAATTCCAAAGGAATCCCTGTGTGTCAGCTCAGCTGCTGCTCTCTCTGTTTTGAAGTCTAAGCTGTTCAATACAAATCCCACTGCTTTTCTGGGAGTGGCTTTCTGCTGAGATGCTGTTGTACTTCCATGGGATGGATTTCTCTGGGACCTCGGGAGTACTAGAAATGACATTTTTTTTAAAAAAGAGGTTTTGCTCTGTTGCTTTGAGGCTGTGTCAGATGTCAGCACCTCTCTCAGCATGCCACCAGCAGATGTTTGACAGGGAGGCCTAACCAGTGGCTTTTATTAGAGCACTGGAATATGGCATCTGGGAATTCTTGTGTGAGAATGGGAGAGGGGGAGTGTGTGCATCTCTCCATGTTTGGCAGCATCCACTGCCTCCAAACTCACCTCCACTTTGGCAAGGGGTGTTCCACTGTCGTGGGTCATCCTTTTCCACTTCAGTCCTTCCCTTCAGCTTTCACTCCTGCTGACTTCACCCACTCTGCTGCTACCTACTGTGAGATATTTAAACTTAGCCAGACGTTCCACTGTGGCTCTGTGGTAGCCCCATGCTTGTATTGACATTTTTGGATCCTATCTGTGGCTTTGGGGGCTGGTTTATATTCCAAAGCCATTCATTTATATTCCTGTAGCCATTTCTTCCATGTTTGACAGGAGAAAACAACCTCTCCCATGCAGGTGAATTTTACAGCAGCAGTGTTCATTTGGTTTTATATTTCTATATTGCTCCATAGTAGAACTCAGTATTTCAAATCAGGACTCTTTGTTAATTTTTCTTAAAATGAAGTTACAAATTCTCTCTAACCCGGGTGAAGTAACCACAAGTTCTGGTGGGAACTGAGAATAGGCAACCCTTGTGTCTCGTAGTTGATGTCCTCTGCCAGAGATAAAGAACTTTCATGAATTAATGAACAGCAGTGACCGTGTCCAAGGGGAAAGGTCCAACAAAATGCCCATGAGAGAGGCAGACAGACACACCAGAGCAATTCACTCTTTTCCCAAACTCCTCTCAGATGTGAATGGGAAGTTGACCAAAGGCTCTGTATTTTTTTCTGAAGACTCAGAGCTGGCCTGCGCTTAGTTCTTGTCCCTGCTTTGGAAAGCAAAGGATTCATTTCCACCTCGGTCTTTGGCTCAGCTCATTAATTTTATTTATTCGTAAATGTCCACAATGGCTCAGAGGAATTATGTTAGACCTTTCTGTGCATGATTTAGGTAAATTTGCAGGACAAAAAAGAACTGATTTGGTGGGCAGAGGTTATGGAATAGCTGTTTTAAGAGAAATGCAGTTTGAGTAAAGTCATGCATTAGTCACCCAAAGCCATTATTTCAGTACTTCAAAATATAATTTCTGTGCAGTCATGGACCCAATTATTTATCTTTAAAATTCTACATTACTGAAATGTTTCTCTTTCTTTGTTTCTTTTGCTGTTTATTATTATTGTAAGAGGGGGTTTTCAGTCTTTTGTCTGCTTTAAATACTATTTTTTAAAAAGAAAGCTTTTGCGCACAGCAAGACTGTTGACTGTGGTTAGCGGGGAGAAAATGAAACCAAAAGTAACATATTACGTGGAAGGCACTTTTTCCCCCAGCCAAATTAACCTGAGCTGACCCTAAGGCAAATGTGACTTTTAACCTTTCCTATTCTTGCCCAAGCTGTGCTGAGCTTGACCTCTGTCTGCTCTTTCCCATCGTCCTGGGGAGGGCACAGCTGGACACGCGGCGTATTTACAGTACCCAGGGATGGCTCGGGTTTCTTCTTTGAACTGAGGCAGTGCTTTGGCCTGGGAGGTGGCAGAGGGGTGAGGGATGGAGGGGAAGAAATGCCTCTGCTGTGACAGGGTCTGACATGAGGTGTGGTGTCGGAGTCTAGAACATCCCTCTGGCCACCCTGGAGGGTTTGGAGACCAGACAGGGGGTCTGGGATCTGTACAAGGGGGTCAGCCAGCCTCACACAGAGCCCAGGAGGACACTGCCTCTGATCCCTGGCCATGGGAGTGAATGCCCACATTGTATGAAGAATCACAAGCTGAGAGAATTCAAAATAAGTAGTATTTTGTTTATCATAGAATGTAAATGTAGAATCTAGGATTTTTAGTATATGGGATTGAAGAGACAAGATGGAGGAATTGGGGAGTGGCTCCTTGTTCTTGCTCTCATCCCCCATCTTTTGCTGAGTTGGATTTTAGAGATTGGTTTAGAGTAGAAACAACATGTTAGCATAGGTAGTAGGCATTGGTAACATTTTGTAAATAAAAAGTATGTTTTGGACGGTGGTTGGGTCAGGGATACCGTACATAAGGTGCGGGGCTCTCTGATCCGCCCCAGTCCTGCTGTGTGTCCTGCTCTGTGGAGATGCCTCACAGAGCTGAGAAGGAACTAAGATAAGGGACCCTGCCAGGGAGACCTGGCAGAGCTGAGAAAGAACTGAGATAATGAAGAATAAACAACCTTGGAAATATGCACTGGCGGACTCAGCTTGTCGTCTCTGGCTCCGGCGTGAAACACTTAGGGCAAAGAGAAGATGAAAAACCTTATTACCTCAGGGAACAGCAACCCAGAGGAGAATCTCAGGGAACAGCAACCCTGAGAGTGTGGCCCCTGCAGAGTCTGGGTTTCGGGAGCTCTGTGCCTCCAGAGGTGGAATCTGTACCTGGCACACAGCAGCCACCGCCTTCATCTCCTGGACCTGACCATGCATGGAGGTTTTGCTGTGGGAGGCAGGAGTTTGGAGCTGGCCTGGAGGAGAAACAGCACCTCCATCGAGCTTGTATGAGAAGAATGAAGTCTGAGAAAGGCTTTCTGTGTTTCATCACTTCCTATTTGTAAAATAGCAAAGTAGAAATAGGTAGAAAAAGGTGCTGTAGGAAGAACAGCTGTTCTTTAGAGACCGACATTGCCAATGGATTCTATTTACCCTCCTTTTTATTAAGTGACAGAGAATTCAGTGACATAAAATGAGTTCCTCAATCACTTAAC
Organism: Prinia subflava; assembly: GCF_021018805.1. Taxonomy (NCBI): domain Eukaryota; kingdom Metazoa; phylum Chordata; class Aves; order Passeriformes; family Cisticolidae; genus Prinia; species Prinia subflava. The sequence goes on along the minus strand of NC_086247.1, from coordinate 150,157,953 downwards.
ACGCCTTAGAGCAGTGAAATGTAACATTAACCTACAAGGAGTGGGGTTGTTTCCCTGAGTAAAAGCTGCCTGAATGGTGTTGGAGTAATTCTGTGTAAATAGAAAAGCAAAGGCATTTTGTGTGTTACCATGGCTTTATATTCCCTTCAAGAACAGTCAGAAAGATTTTGTTTCATAGTTTGAAAATGGAGTTTTCTGTCATTGATTTGTCACTTCTGAATTTTCCTGCCACATTTCGTTCTGACTTTCTTGAAGGGCTTTCCAAGAGTTTCTCTTGCTCCAAGCAGGATCCCAACTTGGCTCTATATTTTGATGTACAACTCTGTGGGCTTCTCTCCTCTGTCTGCACTGGGCACTTCAGTTTCATTTTGAGTGTGAAAATTAAAATATCCTCATTGATTTTCAACTCCATTTCTGAAAATTTACTTGAGGTTGTACTGTTACCTTGTACTGAACCTGCAGCTTTCTCAAAGTGCCCAGGTTTGATTTACTGCTCTTTCTTACTTTTTTGCTCTCAATAGAAAGCTCAGCCCTGAATGCTGAGGGTCAGAAACTTGTATGTCTTTCATTGGCTAAAAAAAGCCACAGGACACCTTAGGGATGCCAAATCATCCTATGTATTCCATGGAAACACCTTCTTCAAGCCCTCGGAACTGCTCTTTGCCAATTGCTGTATCTATTGAATGTGCAAGGATCTTTGGTACCCACATACCAATTAAAAGTTCACTGAAAAAACTCAACACATGATCTTTAAAGGGATGTGATTCAGCTCTGCTATTTCAGGCATCTGCTTTTAGGTGAGACAAAGTGGATCCTGAGCTTTGTTAAAGGCATTGAGCAGCTCCCACAAGGAGAGATCCAGAGTAAGTGGTTAATTTGCAGTTTTCTGCATTAGTCAGGTGAATTCCATGTGATGCCCTGGAGCTGAGCAAGTCTAACCACAAACCTTCCACGTCAGGGGGGTGTCTGTACCTGAGTAAATCATGAATGGGAACAGCTCTGAGACTGCTGGGGGTTGTTGTACTCGTGAATGAGAAAATCTCTTCTAGGCTGCTGCTTTACCTGCTCGGTTTCTTTCTGTTTATCCAGATAGTTCTCCACTGTGAATCCTCTGTGAACCTGCCCTTGTCTGTTCTGCTGGAAAAGTACTGCGAAGCTTTGTCAGCCCGCACCAATGTCACAGGTATTTATTCCTCCATTTCTTGGTGGCCTCTTGTTACTGGAGGATCCATTTCCAAAGTCTCCTTTCTCCAGGAACATCTTTTCCTGCTGAGATAAACATACTGTCTCCTTTCCTTGGTGACAATGTTCAGTGGTGTGACAAGGAAAGAGAACTTGGAATTTTAAACACCTGGCGAGAGCTTCAGGGGAACTACAGCCCTTTCTCATAGTTTAATTTGTTGAATTATCTGTACTTACACATGTGGTAGTTGAAGATTAGTGTAGTTGAAGTGTCTTGTGCATTTATCCAGACCAGTTTTTAGAGGCAGGGCAAAGCACTTGTCTCTTGGCTAAAATACACCGGCACAAAAATGATGCTGTAAGAGATTGAAACTGGATCCAGTTTTGTTTCAGAAGTGGGAGAAGCACACTCAGAGCCACTCCTCTGCAGCATGACCAGGGGTGTGTGCTGCAATGAATGGTGCTTCTGGGTGGAAAATTAAATTTTTTCCCTTCCTCTTCTTTTTTTTTTCCCCTGGTAAATCTTTGTGGAGGGAGGAGTTTAAAATATAATGTAGCTATTATCATTCAGCCAGTTCTCCAGCCCTGGGAAATGGCAAAGGAAATGAGGCTCAGGGAATTAAAAATCTCTCTGTAAAATGTGTCAGATCTGTGGTGGTTTATTCTGACTTTATCAATTCCTTAAGGACAATAAGATGATCCAGATATCAGACTGAAGTGTGAAAGTTGTGGTGCCTTAACTGCCTCTTAATTTGCATATAAATGTGTGTGTTGACCTGTATTATGAATCTGGCCCAAGCTCTGCCCCTTGGTGCCATTGTGTTCCAGGGAGCAGTTCTACCTTATGTACCAGATTTGTTTATATCAATTTAATGACCATCTATTCCATTCCTTAGCTGGAAACAAAGGGAAGATAAATGAAGTTCTGTATTTGGACCTTTTTTTTAGGTGTTCTTTGCCTTTTGAATGTGTTTGTAAATACTATCGTAAAACTTGCCATTTATTCATGAAGTGTTTTTCCTTGTGCAGAGCTTCTGTTTTAGAAAAAACCCCACATATTTCACGTCAGGCTGTCTTAGAAGTCAGCAAACAATTTATTTTTCAGTTGTTGACAAAATATAATTTTCCGGGTTGTTTATGTGATGCATGAGCACAGGGCATCTCCTCCAGTGGAGTGTGGTTACTGGAACAGAATTTTAATGGGAAAAGGGAAGAGAGAAGTCACAGAAGACTCTCTTCTATTCCACTGTCTTTGTAAGGTATCACTGATCAGAGGTAAAGCAATGCTCTGAAATGAATGGCAGTTGATTTTTATCCTGTCCAACCAGTAGCTTTTTCAGAACAAACTTTCCTATGATACTTTCAAATCCTGTGAACCTGTACTGTGCTTTGAGAGTGGGTTTATACATGTAATAAACCCCAAATATAGTAAACCCCAAATCTTCATAGGATCAGCTTCAGGCGTAAGCACGAGGTGAACTTTGGGAAATCCTAGAGACAAAAATTCACTTTTTTGCTTAGTATGGATCAGTGTTCTTTTCTCAGTGTGGTGGATCATCCAAAAGAAGGTGGTGGTTCTAACCATGACATGTTGGTTTTTTGCTTCATGAAAACTGGATCTTCCAAACAGTCTGGACTATTCAGCTATGAGCCTTCTCATTAAAACTGAAGGTCTGCAATATAATTACCACCTCTTCATGGTCAGCAGAGCTCTCTTGGTACAGTTAAAGAACAAAGCACGATTTAATCCTAAATTAAAAACTAAAATGGAGCAGAAATGAAATGCTTTTTCTTTATTGGGACCCAAGGATAATGAGCTTCTGTAACTAAATCTGCTCTAATATTTCAGTGTCCAAAATGAGATGAGCTGTGTTGCAACCCTCATTTTGAACCCTGATAATGACAAGGATGTGTCACATGGGAACATTGGTGAGCTCCATTCAGCAGCCTGCATGGAGAGAACCAGACCAGAGCCTGCAGTGTCTGAGTCTTTCTCTGGCTCCTGTTCTTTGACACAGTGCAGATATCAGATTTTAGAAGGGGAAAAAAAATCAAGAAAAGAAACCCAAGGACAGCCATATTGAACAATCTTTATTTAGCTGGGAGAACAGTAAACATTAAGGTTTGTAATTCATTATCTTCCCTGTTTCTTTTCCAGAAGATGCTGTTAATTAGTCCAATATGTTAATTTCCTCCTCTTATAATTACTAATTTCTCCCCCCAAATATGTTCACACTAAGTATCCCAAACAGATGGCATAAAATGCTTTTGAGAATGTAATGCATGGGTAATTTCACAGAATGGCTGAGAGAATGACATTGTAAATTCATTCCAAAGCAATTTAAACCAAGAAATACTTTTTCTGAGTTGGAAAGCAGCATAACTCATTTTCTCTTTTGGGCATTGTTTCCTTGAAAAATCCCTGGATGGCACCTTCAAGATTACTTGGATTCAGTTCCTGAGTTTGATGGTGTTGTGGTTTAGGTCATTCATCATGGAAGCCATTAGCAAAAGAATGTTCAGCACGAATTTGTAAAAGTGTGAGTTAGCAAAGTTCAGTGTCAAGGTCCACTCTGCAACTTTTTACATGGATGAAACACACAGAGGAAAATCGAGTTAGAATTGAGATAAAATGATTTACACAGAGATGACAAATGCAAAAGGGTAGAAGGGACCCTTCTGCTGAGTCATGAGGGTCTGAGTAGACCTCCCTGGCTTGTTAAACTTATTACAGAGCTTAGGTGCAGCTCAGTCCATCTTAGTCCCAGACCTGGTCAATGGTTTATATCTAATTACAAACATGTAATTAATTAGTATCACCTACAACAGCACCATCAAATGTATCCCAGCAAAAAGTGATCTTAATAGGATATTGTAAAACACCAGTTCAGCACAGGTGGAATTTTTACATGGCTTCTGAACCAGCAGCAGTCTGAGGTTTGTTCACAGTTTTTAGGCTGATCACAAGATTTTTAGCAGTTCCTAATCATTGACTAATTTAACATTTACAGAAGTTGTCAGCAGATTTTATTACCACTACAATAGTCAATCGTAGAGCTAAGATGGCAACATTCATACTACACTTTCTGTGGGTATCTAAATTTCCATCCTTGCCACAATCTGGGTAGGTAATTATGGGAATTTTAAAAATTCCAATAACAATGGAAGGTAAGTTCCAAGAGTGTCAGGGAATGACTGAATATTCCCACTGTGATTCCCCACCCAACATGATCTGCTCCCACTCTGGACACACAATAGTGCCTGGGGTCAAGGGACACTTCACCACCAAACTCATTTCACAAAGGCCACAGCCTAGCAGGAATTCCTAGGATTGCAGAACAATCCAGAAGAGATCTGGGTAATGGGGAAAATGCACCACTCCAGATGGGGAGTGTCTTTGTGTTTGTGAACCTTAAAAAAAAAATTGTATTTAATTATTACATTGCTTTCACATATAAGAGGAATTGGTTGAAATGGCAGAATTTATTTTTTTGTGGGAACTCAGCTTAAGATGTTTCTGATGTTCTGGTCTGGTTTGACTAGAATTACAGTGATATCCAGGATGAGCAGGTGGCTATAAATCTATATATCTATATAATATAGGCACTGAGTTATAGCTTGAATTTTTATAGGAACTTAGAGAGCAGAGGTCCTCAGCTCACACTGATATTGCATGCATTGTGGAATGTTTCTGCGTTATTCCCTTCATATCCTTTGGCTTTCCCATCTTATGTGTGTCCACTAGAGACTGCAAGTCTCAGCTTGCATCTGATCCTACTTAATTCTGATCTGCATGGAAATGTTTTGATTCCCCTATTTGTTCCATTGACACATTGACCACTCAGTCTTTAAGACCTTGTCATAAGATGATTCATCTGAAAATTTTTGTCCGAAAAAAATACAAACCAGCATGTGGATGGCCAATGCTTCTGTGCTGTATCAGTATATAAACTGTATTCTCTGTTTTTCTTCTCTTTCTTCCCCTTCAGTCAGTTTGAAGGGTGCAGTTTGCATTTCTGGTGTTTAAGTGTATTCAGACAATCCAGTAAAGGAGAGGCAGTAAATCAGATGTCATGCATTTCATTTCAAGAAGTCCTAGGATGCACTGAAAGGAAAAACGACTTGTTCCTCCTGGTGACTGGATCCTCTTGAGCTGGGAGCTGGTTCCTTGCCCTCATTCTGGTCGTTTTGTAGTAAAAGGCTGTGTTCTCACAGAAATGGTGTAAACATCCTGATTCTGGGTGGTGCAGGATTCCATCTGTACAAATTCAGGTTTACACTTCTCCTGTGTTGTTTCCTCAAGCCTCTTGGGAAGCTGTGGTTTAAGGAAGGTGTTGGAGGAATGACTGGGATGGATGCCAGGGATGGATCCACGACTCATCAAAGATGCTCATCAAGTCTCCAGATAACCTGACATCCCTTGGAGTTTGCCATCATTTTTTCACTTGCTGGGACAGTATTTTATTTTAGAGGCTCCTCCAGCACAAAACTGGGAATGAGTGAATGGTGTTGTTCTTGGCTGGCTTGTGAGCTTTAAAGAATCAATTTCAATCATTCTTGAATCAATGATCCTTTTAGTGGATGAAAGTTTTATGGCACACAAGCATATTTGATAATTTGCTTTCCATCCCGAACTGCAAAGGTGAGCCCCTCTCTGCTCCAGGGGTTATTTATTTCTGTACATCACACTATTCTGTTTCCTGGAAACAGAAGTTTGGCATCATTACATCCCTAAATATCCCTCCAGAGTAATGGCATGGCAGCAATTCTCGCTGCTTCCCTTCTGGTTTTCCCAGCAGGCCACATCAATGAGCAGTCCCATTTCGAATGAGCCTTGGATGGGCTATTTATTTCCACAGATGCTCTCACTGCCTTGGCGTCAGCCTGCTGGCTGCAGCTCCCCACGCTGCTCCTGCAGCTGCCTGGGGGGCAGGGTCACATCCACAGCACCCAGGCAGAAAGATAACCTCAGACATTGATGTTTGCACCATCACCACTCGAGCTGGACACCAGCAGCCTTCCCAGCGCTTCCTATTTTCAGATGTTGTAACAGCACTGTTTAAATAGAGGTGATGATGTTGGTTTACTTTCCCACTGCCCCAAATGACATACCAGGCAGTCTAGCTCTGCTTGCTTGTGCTTCCCAAAATAAAGCTGACAGTGCTGGGTGTTGTTGAACAATTTGTATTACTTCCCTTATAATTTAAAGATTTAAATTTAAAAAGTTGCTTTTTTTTTTTTTTTTTTTTTTGAGTATGGTGCAGTTCCAAACCGAGGGTATGGAAATCCCTTGTGTATTAGGAAACTGTAGACAGTCCAACAAGTTTTGTGGTCCACTAGAGAGGATTGTTAGAGTAATAGAAAAATTTAATAATGCCAGAATTGTGAGTTTGATCCCTGTGTGGTCCATTCACTTAAGAATTGGACTTGATAATCCTTGTGGATCCCTTCCAAATCAAATTATTCTGTGATTTAGGTTGGAAAAAGCCCTTAGGATCATCCAGTCCAGCCATTAATACAACACTACCAGGTCCACCACCAAACCATGTCAATAAGCACCACATCTAATTCCTAGATTTGCTGTAGAAACAAAATATTTATGAGGGGTTTGTGGTTTTATTTTTTGGGTAAATGATCTATGGATGAGATAGATAAACACATGTAAAGGTTCCCACATTTGTCCTAGGTGTCCGGAGTTCTTCCAACAACAAATCTTTAAGCTGTATAAAGGAGGCTGTAAAATGCTCAGCATGAAACATTTCAGTAAGAAGTTATCCCAGTGGCCCAATGGAAAGGAGTCTTTGCAGAACCTCAGTAAAGCACCAAAGGAAGGAATCTGCCCTTGGATTTTACCTTACACAGGAATGTAAAGACCCTGGGAATAGACCACTGAGGTTTTTTCATGTTTCAGAAGAGTGGCACACCTCAGTCCTGGCTCTGTCACTTCTGTCTGGTGCATTCCCAGCAGACTCTCAGTAGTGACTTACAATGCCCCACTCCATCAAATATCCCAAATCTTCAAATTTATACAGTTGGTACAATAAACACCCTTTTGCTGAAAGTGGTTTCTAAATTAGATGCCATTTTTTGCACACTTGATAGATAATAATACACACTGTAGATCCTCTCATTTTGTCAAGTTCCACTGGACAGATCGAGTGCCTTTTCTGATCACACAGAATCATCTCAGTGTGTCTGCTCCTAAATGAAAACACCCTCATGTCCTTTAAATCAGCATTTCTCTCTGGGTTTGGGGGATAATGAACCCTTCAAGGGTAAAAATAAAACCTTGGCCAATCTAAGAGTAAACCCACTAGTGGTACTACAAACTGTTCTGAAGGATGGGTGTTTCAGAGGATGTCCCAAAATCTGCAGTGCTGCAGGGTAACTATTATTAGGAAATGGGAGAGCTTGGGTGGAATAGGCAATTTTTGTTGTTGTTTCTGATTTCATTTAGGTGCCCATGAACTCATGACTGAGTTGACTCTCCAGGTTAGGAATGAGCCTCTGGATGTGCTCTTGTTGACACACAGTCTTGGTCTCACCTTTGTCTTCCTGCTTTGGACAAAGTGGATGTTTCCATGCTTCTTTTGGAGGGGTGTCCTGAGCCACACTCAGCGCCACATTCACCACAAAGCCAGATAAAGGTGAGCCTGAGCTCCATCCATTTCCCTGTGAGGGTAAACTCTGTGTGTCTTAGGCTTCTGTATATAAAATTGTGCCTGCCAATGCTGCCTTCCTTCACTAGCAACTACTGACAGCAAAAAAAGAGGGTGACCTTCCACCATCTATTCTCGGTGTGTTCAAGATGTCCCCAAAGCTGCCTCAGAATCCAGCAGTGACTGCTTTGAGGAAGAGAGAGTGAAGGGATGCTTCATACTTGCAGGTGCTGTTCTGGTTTATCCTGGACTAGAATTTGAACACAGAAAATAGATCAGATTCAGCCTGAAGAAATCACCTGCTGTAAAGTTGTTGCTGGCAGATCCTTATTTAACTCTGAGTTGTAGCACTTGGTTGAACTTTGATGGATTAACTCTGTTATGCAGGGAATTAATTTGCCTTGGCCTTCAACTGAGAACATCTTATTGTACAGTCATAGAACCGTAGAACAGAATTGTCTAAGGCCTTTAAAATCACTGAGGCCAGCCCCTAACCCAGCACTGCCCAGTCCACCACTAAACCCTGTCCCCAAGTGCCACATCTACACCTTTTAAATACCTGCATGCTGATGACTCAGCCAATTCCCTGGGCAGCCCCTTGTCCCATGTACACAAAAATAGTTAAGCACTAAAGCTTGTCAAAGTGCAAAGCAACCTGTGAAGCTCCAGCTCTACAGTGCTCAGCTTTCGTATTCCATTACCAAATAAGAACGATAAGGGTTGGTTTTTTTTCCCCTCCAGGCATTCATCTTGCTCGTTAAGCTGTCAGAGGGTGGACACTGGCTGTATAAGAAGGAGATAATGGAAAATGTTAACATGGTTTATGTAAGCCACTCGGACTTGAACTGTTCAACATTTCACCTTCTGTGCATCTTTATTTGTAGCAGATTCATTTTCTTTGTCATGCCAATGCTGAGCATAAATGGTCAAACAAAAGGATTGTTTATGGATGCAGATATTTCAAGTTGCACATAGCAGTAGCTAAGAGGTGACACAATTGAGAAACAGATTGCTAAGGGTATAAAGTGCTGGGTGGTGTCTCAGCTCCACTGATGTGGAACAGGGCTCTGATTTCAAGGCTCCCTCTTCACCCTCTGGACTCTCCACCTTGTGCAGATATCCCTGGTACATCAGGCCAAGCATTTAGAAGCTGATTTCTTGCCTGCTGTCACTGTGAAATACACTGGGGTTTATTACCATGCCAGAGAAACCTGGTCCTGTACAGGAAATCCTCTGGGATGAACATGGGAGCTGGGAGAGTGTTCATTTATCTCCTGTCTCTGTGTTGTTCCCTAAATATCCACTGCTGGAGACTGGAAGATGTAGTAGGTATACCCTCAGGCAGAACCAAAAGGGCTGCTCTGGTATTTTTAAATAAGCCTGTTTTTTTTATTATTTATTGAGTTTAAAGGCAGCCTAAAGGCCTGCTGAGCTGTAGATGCCTACTTTGCAATATCCAGAGTTACAGGAAATTAATCATTCCCCTAAGAACCTGATCTTTCTTTGAAAGTATCCCTGAGGTAATTGCACAGCAGGTGGGAGACTATTACTCACTGCCTTCTGTGTAAATAAAGGGAAAGAGTTAATATCAGAAGTGAGATGTATTTGCAATTTTGCTGTTAATGTGTTGGAGGAGAGTGCTGGTCCCTGTGAAGGTGGGTGTGAAATCTTTAGATGAATCCTCAGTGTGCAGCCACGCCTCAGTGGGCATCAGCTCTTTGAAATTTGTATCAGCTAAACACAAGATTTCTCACTAAGATGAGCAGCTTCTTATCTGAGCAATTTTTTTGTGGGTTGTTAAATATACCTATACCTATGCATGTATAAAAATATACACATGTAACTATATATCAATATCTGTTAATTTTGAAAATCTAAAGTATCATTATGCTTAAACTGTTCTTCCAATAACCACTGGGTAAACTTCTCAGTGCTAGGATTTAGGAGTATCATCAGAATTTTTTGCTGTCTTCTCTCCAGAAAAACATATCTCTTCTTTTTTTTTGGGTTAATTTAAAACTTTGCACAGATCTCAGTTTTCTTCATGGATAAATAAACTCAATTTACGCATTTATTTATGCAGGATGCTCACCAATTTTTTTCCTCTGTTACTCCTAGAGGTTTTAAAAGTCTTGATTTTCAGAGGAGGGAAATGCTGTTTAAATGCCACTGTTGCCACCTAAAGTGCTTGTCACTTCTGCTTGGGTGAGTGCCCAGTTCACTCAGATGTGGCTGGTGTTCTCTCACATTGTTTTGATGGATTACTGATCTTTTATTTAATTTCTTACAAAACCTTCTCAGATCCAAATGTAAAATTCTTATTAGCAGAAAAAACCCCCAGTTTTTTAGGTTGCTGTAAAATAGCTTGTTGTGCTACAAATCTCTGAGATAAGTGATACAGAAATTCACCCAGTAGATGTACCTTTTAAAAAAGCAATTATTTTTTACACGATCACAATGAAAATTAATGTAGCCATACATGTTATTAAATTTTGAGCTATTATTCCCCCTACCTGGAGGATAAGATTTTATGACCGTTTTCAGCAGGGAGACAGAGCTCAGGGGCAGCAGTTGAAACACGCACAGTAAAAATTGTTATGTCTTCTGTTTTCCTGTTAAAATCATCAGAATTTTATCAACATCCACAAGACAATGAAATAAACGTGTCTGTTTGATTGGGGCAAACACACAGTAAAGGAAAAATCTATGCAGCATTACACGTATCTGTTACCTTGTTTTTCTGCAGTCCCATAGTCCACAGATGGAACAAGCAAAGAATACTCGATTTTTGATCTGCATTGCAGATTTCAGAGCACTTTGTAACTCTGTATCTCATTCCAGGAGGCCTGACTGTGGTGCATTATTTTAAGTCCACAATTTTGCAGTTACTTCTTGCTTCCAGTATTACAATAAACAGAACTAATTTGTTCTGGTTTACTTTGTGTAGTTTAAAACTTAAAAAATTTGTATCAAAAGCAGAATCCATGGAAGCTAAGGGGTGGATATTTTTACCTCTATTCTGTGTATGGTGAAAGATGAAAAATGAAGTTATTTGCCAAGAATTCAAAGCCAGTCACCAGAGGAATATCAGAACTTGAGGCATTCTTGCTCTGCAGGCTGCCTGCAGTACTTGATTGGGACTGTACCCAGAGCAATTAAAAGCAAGCAGCTGACATTTTTGCATTGCAAAAGTTTTAAATATTCTGTGGTAGCCTGGCAAGCCCACGCACAACCTGAGAGCTTTCTAATTGATTGGTGCAACTGCTCCTGCTTTTAGCTGCATCTCTCAAGTGTTGATATCTTCATTTGATCTTCCTCAGAAATGCTGATGGCCCCAAAGGTGAAGCTCATCGTTATAATCCATGCGAAAAGAATGGATTCCATTTGAATTTCTGGTGGCTGGTGGGAAGTTCCAGGGAATAGAATAATGACTCTGGAGTAGGGAGTGCTGAGGTGTTCACAATGAATAATGCAGTGATTAAGTAAGGGCAGTGGAGATAAACTTGTCCAACATCCCAGCATTAGCTGGAGCTGGGTTTGAAACTCCTGTCTCTCTGCCCCATGCTCTCTTCCTGTATGCAATGTGCCACTTAAATACTTCGATGTGGAGAAAATAGGATATAAATGTCATGACAGTAGTTGGTGTGTATTGTGCTGCAGAAGCTCCTTTATGTCCTACAAAAGATGGTCTTTAAAAGGTTTTATGGAGCATGGGGAAGGTGATCAGCATTATAAAAACATCTGTCCTCTTTGTGCCATGGATACATCTGGTTATTGATACGGAAATGTTCATGGTGGATGCTCTGGGTGTGTTTATAGGGTAAATATATTTGCTTAATTAATTAATAGGCAAGGTGGGCCAGGCTGTCATGGGAGAGAAAAAGGATGTGGGCAAGGCAAAAGTCTCAGCTGATCATGCCCAGCCTTTGTGTGATCTGAGCAGTAGCTGGAAAGTCTCAAACATGTGATCAGACCTGACAAGGAAAATTGAAACACAGTCCAAGTGAGTTAAAGAAAGCTCCTGAGTCACTTGGGTCCTGGCAGACCTCACTCAACTGTTGCAGAATATTCTGGCACAAAGCCTGGGAGGGGGTCAACTGTGGGATTTACCTCAAAGAGAATTTGCCCAAGCACCTCAGCACACGCAGTTACAGGGTTTAAGGTGTGACAGAAGTGCTGCTAACCTTGTTACCATGACAGCCTTTGGTCTATCCAGCGCTTCTCTTCCTGGAATTTCTCAGGGTGTCTGTGAGTAAGCAGCAGAAGTGCTGCATTCCAAAGCTTTTTTATTCTTTCTCCTTGTGTCAGTGCAGTCTGAGTCAGTGTTTTCCTTCACCTTCTAGACCCTGTTCCTGAGACAGTAAAGATTCAGTACTCATGTGGAAATTACACTAGATGGGGAGGGGCTGAGCAGTTGGGGCACAGCTGTGTGCCTTTCTCCTCTGGATCTTTCCTGTGTTCTCTTTCCTCTTCCTTCCTGCTCCTTCAAAAATTCCTGAGATGTCAGATGTTCATCTCTCACTCCATCTTCCTCTTTGGACCCTGAGGTCCTCCTCTACCTCTTGTTGCAGATTTCTAGGTGTCCCCACCAGTCCTTATTCACCTTACAGAGCCTGCTGGGAAAGATGAAGGTAGTGGAGGTGAGGCAGAGCAGGATCTGGAGCTGGACTTTGCTCTGAAGATCAGAGGATGGATGGGGATCTGGGACTTTTTAGGCTTTTCTTCTCCCGCTGCCATTTCTGCACAAGCTCAGTGGTTTAAGGCTGAATGGAAAAGCAGCTGCCACGGGATATTCCAAGAAAAAATTTCTTTCAGTTCCCCTCATATACTGAAGGATTCCCAAGGAGTAAATACAATTACAGCCAGAGTGTTTACTGTTCCTTTCTGTTTAGGAATTTCCAACACAATGTCAATGATGATTCAAAATTTCCCACAGGCAAAAACAAACTTAAAAAAAAAAGTTACTTAACAGATTAATACCTCTGGTTGCTGGTCATTGCATAAGAGAGAGTAAACCAATTCTCACCTTTAGGAAATTCCAAATCATGCAGATTTAGGAATGTGTTTCATTTTCAACAATTACTGCTAAAGATTAAAAAAAAAATCTTGATTTCCGTAAGTGTAAATGTTTTCCTTTAAGAAGGGAAAAAAATTTACAAGCTTGGAAAATACATTTATTAAAAAAACTTATTAAATCAAGAAAGGAAAAAATGTCCTAAAAATCAATTTCTTCCCGTTATGTCTAATCAGAAAATGATTAGAAAGTCAGAGGCTGGTCTGAATAAATTCAGAGATTTTCACACTTTAAAATAATGAAGATAAAACTCACTCTCCACTGTGGATGCCTAAAATTAGGAGAGAATAATTTTGCCCCTCTTTTTTATCATCCTCTTCTCTGCTTACATTCATTTTTGTGCAATTAAGGTATCATCAACATTTCACGGCCCTTGGCTTTCATTTTTATGTATTTCTCCAATAAACTGAATAGTAAATATCCAAGGAAATTGCTGTTCTGAACAACAGGGGTTCAATTAGGGAAAGCAGCAAGTTCATTTTGAAGAATGATCCCAGAATTATTGGAATCATTTGTGCGGAAAGGACCTTTACAATCATCAAATCCAGCCGTAAATCCAGTGCTGCCAAGCCCAGCAGTCAACCATGTCCCCAAGTGCCACATCTACACGGTGACTCCACCACTTCCCCAGGCAGCCTGGCTCAATGCTTGCAGCCCTTTTGATGAGGAATTTTTTTTCCTAATATCCAATCTAAACCTCCCCTGGTGCAGCTGGAGGCCATTTCCTCTTGTCCTGTCTTTTGCTACTTGGCGTATAACATTTATTTTCCATTGCTGTGGGCTTCTGCTTCCACAATTTGTGTGCCACTGAAGACCATTTTTGGTGATTCATAGCGAAGGAATCTACTTTAATGCTGAAAAGACACCCATTTTTTGTGCCATCAGCTCACTTTGGTGTAGATTATGTAGTTCAGAAACATAAAGGAAGGAGCTGTTCAGCTTTCTGGCTCCTCAGAACTGGAATGGTTGTTAAAGTGCAGGCAGAATTCTTTGAAAACCTTTCAAAAACATTTTGTCAGTGGTGACAGGGACAATTTGAGTCAGGTGATAAAGCCAAGGAGGGCTGGCTGTGTTGCTGCAGCTGGAACAGGAGGACACATCATGTCCAAAGGCAAGGGAACAGCCTGTAGGCAACGGAAGAAGGATAAAAAAGATGCAGAGTCTGTTTCTGGCTTGCTCATGTTTCAATCTCAATATTTTGTCTTCCTGGAGAGGGCCAGGTCACCCAAGTGTCTGCCTACCTCTGAACCACCACCAGTCTTTGCTGATTTATAGTCAGGAAGAGGCATCTCCAGAGGGATGGCTGCTGTTAGGAGCAAATCACAGGATAAAATGAATTGATTCATGAAGGCATTTGTATTCCTTGCTGGAGGGTTACCAGCTCTTCTTGGAAACCTTCATTTTCTATGCCTGGTTCTTTGCAAATCCGTGTAAACTCTGCATTCATAGATTCCCAGCTGCTTTCTATTTTAATAGTTTTTCCTTTGTTTTTACTGTTTTAGCCCATTAATGAAAGCTTTTAGGAGACCAATGAGTTCTCATTTTTTGGGGCACTTCTAATCTCAGAGATGGAAACTCCAAATCTGTCTCGTGGTTATAAATCATACTTTTATTGTTAGGATTCATTTTCTCATTAGGATAGGATCTAGAAGCTAAACCAGATCAGCATGTCTCTTGGGAAAAACACTGCAGATCTCAACATAATCAGAATGGAGGAGAATTTCATCCTTTAAACAGTTTATAGTTGCTTGTTTGACTCCTTCCTTGCCCTTGTATTTATTCTGGAAAGGATGTGCTTCAGTGAGACTTCTCTTAACTGCTGCTCTTAAAATTACATGAGTCCCAAACTGATGGGCTATATTAACAGTACAAGTGTGAATGCTGAAAAATTAAAATCTCTTTGCTATGCAAATGGAAGATACTCAGCAGAAAATCCCCCAAATCAGCACTTTGCAGTAGCTGGCTATTTTCTGAGTGCTTTGTAGGAACCTGGAGATGTTGAGTTCTTGGTCCTGAGCAGTTAACTCCTACTGGGTCCAGAAAATGAGGCAAAATGGGTTGGTTTAGTCCTGGTGCTTAGCTGGTTGTTTGTTATAGCCTCCCACATGCTTCAGCACAGACCATGGATTTCTGAAGTCAGCAGGTGCATTTAAAGGATATAGCTCGTTGTTTCTAATTATTTCTTTAATTTCCTCTTAGCTGGTGCTATTAGTTGGTAAAAAATGTGGAGTCAGAATGGTTTGGGTTGGAAAGGATCTTAAAGACAATTTAGTTCCCCCTGCCATGTGCAGGGACACCTTTCACTGTCCCAGGCTGCTCCAAGCCCCATCCAGCCTGGCCTTGGACACTTCCAGGGATCCAGGGGCAGCCACAGCTTCTCTGGCAACCTGTGCCAGGTTCCACCCTCACAGGGAAGACTTTCTTCCCAATATCCAGTCTAAACCTCCTCTCTGGCAGTGGGGAGCCATTCCCCCTTGTCCTGCCACTCCAGGGCCTTGCAGAGAGTCTCTCTTCATCTTTCTCTTTGGGTCCTTCAGGTACTGAAAGGCCACAGTTGGGTCACCCTGAAGCTTCTCCTCTCCAGGCTGAACAATTGCAATTCTCCCGGCCTCTCCTCCCTGCTGAGCTGCTCCATCCCTCTGATCACCTTGGTGCCTCCTCTGCACTCACTCCAACAGCTCCTTGTCCTCCCTCTGCTGGGACCCCAAGCTGGATACAGGACATCAGGGTTGGGAACAGGATTCCTACGTAGCCAAAATAAAATCATCATGGGTAAATCTATAAAAAACAAAACCCAAAGCAAAGCCTCAGTGGAAGCGTTCAACTCTGCACAAAGTTGAGGCTGTTTTTACAGGAAAGATCTTCCAGGCCTGATTTCAGTTTTATTTTCCCTACAGATGGAGTTCCTGTCCCTCAGTTCAGACATTTATAGCACAGACGTGTCCCAGGGAGCAGGTCAGCCCAAGTTGTCTTTATTGTTAATGGTAAGAAAGAGACACCTTTAGAAGACAATTTATCTGATCCAATTTAAGTGTCTCCTTTATGGTGACAGAAACCATCCCAGAGAGTCCAATGACTTCACAGAGTGGATCCCTCTTGACTTTTAAGGGAACCTGGAGAGTTCTCTGCCCTGACAGCTCCTCTGCAGACCATAAACTGAGACAAATGATCCCAGCCACATCAGCTGCAACTCAGAGCAGGGCTGGCATGAGCAGTGCCCATCTATCAATTTTTTATGGACTGCTCAGTTTATATTTTCTGCAGGTTTTGCCTCCAGCAAAGACTTTTAGGGAACATAATCCATAAAACCCAGTATAATTCTGCTGAAGAGGGGTGGTGTTTTCTTCTAAAACCCATAAATTCCTTATTCTTATATAAGAAGCTTCTTATAAGGAGATGATTTTTTTTATCTGAAGAGGGTAAATTGTTCTTTTGTCTCCATAAAATAATCAATTATTTTAAATGAAACCATGGCTTTCTTGGTATGGGGGAACACTCAGCTATTGATTTCTGTGGAGAGTGGAATTTTAATGTGAAGCTCCCAGGACTGTGTTGGAGAAATAACCTTTGCTCATAATCACAGAATGGGTTGCAAGGGACTTAAAAGTTCATCTAGTTCTAATGCCATAATAATAATACTAAAGCATATAAATAAATCAAATATATAAATAAAATATCGAAAATAAATAATAGAGGTGGAGAAAGAATTCAGCTTTAAAAAGTTAAATATGCATAATGCAGACAACCACAGTTAAGTCAGACACCTCAGACCCCACTTCTAGGAAATTGCAAGTATTGGAACAGTTCTCCAACAGGTCCAACCAGGCCTTGAACACTTATCAACTTCTAAAATTCAAGGATCCCAACCATTTATTTCATTTGGGAAGCTGCAGATTTCAAAAAAATCTAGGAAACTGATGTAAATTCCTGCTCAAAATTTTACACCTTTGTTCTTCTTGACATTTTCTGTCACCTGGCAAGCTAAAAATCCAGTGCAAATAAGACTAAATAATTAAGGTGTAGTTTAAATGACCCCTAGGATGTTTCAGCCCAACTCTAGCTAATTTTATATTCAAAGACAGAAGCAGAGTCACAAAGGCCAAGAAAATCCATTTGTCCATTAATCACTGGTATTTTTTTCTATCTCTGTTAGACAGTCTCAAAAGATTTGGGATAAAATGACCACAGCCAGGGCTCTTTATTCAAAACTGCTTCTAATTCTTGGAAAATGAAGTATTTTCTGCCATGCCTGATGGGCTGGCTGGCTTGTATCTCACTTAGAATTAAAAATATTCAAGGTAACTCAGAGAAGCCATACCAGGATAAAAGCAAAATCCACATCCCTCCCTGGCTGGTGGAGACAAAATTGATTTTGACTCAGGATATACCCAAGAGTTTGGGTGAGCAAAGTGACAGAGGTGTAGGGCAAAATTCATCCCAAATTGTTATTCTGGGGTGATCAAAACTACTGGTCTCTTATTCTGGTACTTAGTATGGCCTTAAGAAAAGATAGAAAAAACTGTTCTGTTTCCACAAAACAATTTAGATTTAACTAATTCAGCCCTTTTGATCCAAAAAGAAGCAGGGGAAAAAGAAACAGAAATTTTCATTTGGCAATAGTCTGCAGGTACTCACGGCTGTGAGGGCAGAACATCCCTCTTCCCACCAGGGAATGGAAAACCTTAAACAGCCTCCTATTTCCACAGGAGCAGCACTAATATGAAAGGGATAAGATGATTGATCCATCAAAAGCAAATTGAACCAGCCTGGGAAATTGGTATTGGGGTGGGAAATAAGTTAGAAATGAGCTGGCAGAGGGCTGAAATCACACTTAGTTGAAAAAGGAATTGAATTGTGCAGTGATTTCAGAGTAAAACGATGCGGCGTGGGGAGGAATGGGTGATGAAGGCAAACACTGCTGGCCATCTTAAACCTATAATCTCTGTGCAGTTCATAAACTTGTGTGGAAAAGGAAGTTTTCTCTTCAGGGAAATTCATCTCTTACTGTAGCAACACTTTCCACTGCCAAAGGCAGGACAGTAAAATGCATCTTTTTCCACATGCGGATCTCTGGATGAACCAGTGAACTCCTCCTGTTCTGGTAGCTGCTGATTTTGCATTCGGGTATCTCCAAGCAGGTTTTCTTTTGCAGTGTTTCTATCCTCAATCAGACGTTTCCTTTGCAGTAATGAAGAATTAGGAGAGCCCTCCAGTGGCCAAGGGAAAGGGATGAGCTCTGGCAGAGAGCCAGACCAGCCTAGAAACCGGGGGCAGAAATATCTGCTGCATATTTCAGAGGCAGGAGCTTCCAGCCCTGTTAGGGATGACTTATACCCCACTTACACTAGTCCTTTGATCCAGAGGAATTCCACAGCACCTGAAAAAGCTCTGTGAGTGAAATAATATGTGTGTATTTCTTCATTATTTCTGTCTAAAAAAGGGCTGTTTGCATGAAGGGGATAAACTGATAGCTTTTGTACTTAATAACTTTACAGGAATTGAAAACTAAAATAACTTGATCCTCACAAAGGTGATTCTTAGTATTCAGAATGCAATAACTGCCAAAAAAAAATCTCTTCAAAAGAAAATTAATCATTATTAGTAAGGTAAAGCCATGATGACCAGGTCCTTGTTGCCTGAAATATTGCTGTAAATGATGATTCTGATGATCTTGTTAACTGAGGAAGGGAAGAAATGCTGAAAAATAATCTTTTTTCCACACATGAATCACAGATTTTGACATCTGCTTATGATAACTGGAAGTTAGCAACATCATGGATGGGCACTCTGAGGGGTGGTGGGAGATTTTGGAAGGTTAACGAGGAGATTTGATGAGTCCATCAAATGAGAGAAGCATCCCTTGCTTAGCAATAAGAGGTTGTTATGTTGCCTTTGCAATTGAGTGTGAGCGCATGTGAGTGACAAAGTGTTTAATCAGAAGGTTATGTGTTTTCCCCAAACTCATTCTTTACTATTCATTGGGGTGAGACGTGCAGTTTTCCAAATAAAAAACACATTAACACATCCTGGGGAAAGAAACCCAGCTGTGCTGTCAAGCAGATTGGGAGTGTCACACTTCCCAGGATTAATTTGTTGCTGTACCTGTTATTAAAATCTCCATCCCATTATCAGCTACTTGATGACATTTACCCATGTTCTACATCTATGCTGAGATAAATCTGTTTCAGTGTTGGTGCTTATTTCAGTTTTCAGCTGTTTTGCTTCGAATTCCTGTGGCTTGATCCATGGCTCTTGTAAAAATCCACTGTAACCAATTCTGATGGAACCAGTTACAGATTGAGATCCAAAGTCTTGATAAGAACAGAAAAAAAAAAAACCTCTTGAGTTTTGAGGCTTTAAACTGTTTTCCAAGGCTTTATACTTATTGTGAAACTTCTTAGCCATAAAATGGACACAGACAATTTACAGATGGCTCAAAATTTATGATTTAAAATAACAGGATTCTGTAACTTTTATACAAGATCATTAAAATTCAAATAAAAACATAGTATTTAAATAAATATATGTGCATTTCACAGCAACATAAAGTCCTAGTTTTCAATTTCTGTCTGACATGTAAGTAAAACTCCAATACTCATCTGAGATATGTGTTGTGTTGGCAGGTGAGAGCTCTTTCCAAAGTACAAATGTACCTTGGGGTGAATAACATCCTAGTAAGTAGAATATCTAAGAGTTGTAAATTTGAAGAAGGTATTTGTCTCCAAATTAAATGAATCATCATTCTCTGAAAGTGTCCATTTCCCTGGAGACTGTTAGAGAACCTGATTTAGTCTAGACACCCAAATTTTAGGTGGCTGGAATTAGGTGAGATGAATCCTTCTGCCTCTGTGGACCTCTCGAATACCCTAAACCATGCAAGACCTGAAGTACCCTGAGCTGCAGAATCAGAAATACCAGCCCTGGTGGTAAAAACATCAAGGGGTAGTGAGCCAAGCTAGGGAGGAGAGCTGGAGAGGGATTTTTTTATCCTAGGAGGTATCCAAAATTATGTGAGGTCACTGATTCCAGACACAGGCACAAGCTATTGCAGCAGAATTAATGTTCTGACAGCCTCTCTGTTCTTCTGGGGCTGCAAATGTGTGCAGTAGCAGTTTGAAAATCACAGATCAGGCAATTACTACCTTCTTTTTCCTCAGTTATCATGGCCATAGTAATATTATGATAATCCATTTTCATGCCTGATTATTCCAGCTGGTGTCTGGTGTGACTGGATCCTCCTCACTGTCTGGTGAAAATGATGTGTTTGAGAACCACTGTCTCAATTCTCAAAGTCAGTATTCTGCTTGTCATTCCTGCCACTTCGTTTCCAGGTATTTCCTCTGGTGTTTGCTGAGTGGTGGCTGGCAGAGAGATGCAAATATCTTATACAGTGTTTGTCTTGTATTGATTTCCTCTGGTAAATAATTTTATTAAATCTAAGACACAGAATCTCGAAACATAATGCTACTGGCATTGTGGTAGTCCTGTCCTAACAGGACATTTTTCTTCTCATATTTATTCCTGATGTGTTTAATTTCAAATATTTTTGTTTGCTCTCTCATGAAATGATAGGCCCAAAGTCATGGGATTACAACTGCCAAACACTTCAGGGAGATGAGGTGGGCCAGTGGGGAAGAGCTCAGCAAACAATTTGATCTTTGTTCAGGGCATCTGGAATGGGATTTATCTGATTAATGCAGACATTTACATCAATCCAAGTTGGTTCCTCTTAAAGACAGCAAAGATCTACTCAGGTTATTGGTTAGAGCTGAAGACAAAATCAGTCCCATCTGGTGAATCTTGTGGCAAAAGTTCTTAATTTTTTCTGTTGGTTGCACACCTCAGTTAATTGGAGTCACTGGGATTTGTGCTGGGGACACCATAAGAGATGTGTCCAAAATTTGTATCCCCTCTGAGATGTGTTATAACACTCCAGCCAAAGGGAGAAAATCATGAGGAAAACTTCAGTTGCTCTACCAGGCCACTGCTTGTGCTACTCTCTGTGTTTTAGGAGGTTTCCCACATTTGTGAATGATGTAAATCAGGTAACCCAAGGAATAAAAATCTACTACATGGAGTAAAGCCTCAGTAATAATAGTAAAAGACTCCCTGTGACATGCTGCTGATGGCATTCTTCCCTTTTATGACAGGCCCATGTTTTGCCCAGTCTGATATCCACGGGTGTCTCAGAACAGTTGAGATGCCTGAGGACAAAATGTTTGACTTGTGGCTGCTGCTTCAGAAGGGATGGATCTTCCCAAGATCCTGAATTTCTCTGCCAGGTTCATGTGGCTATTCCAGATGTGCTGGAGTACCTCAGATCTTGCAGGTCACACACTTTTGGGCAGTGGAATCAGAGTCTAGATCCTTCTTGCCCATAAATGGGAGCTTTGATAACTCATGGAAAGCAGAGACTCTGAGCATTCTTGAAAGCTGGCAACTCTACAGTGCTTCAATCTGTTACAAGTCCTCAATTTTCCACTTGGTTTGGGCCCAAAGGAGTACAGAAGCCACTAGCCCAGGGTCCCAAAGCCAGACTGATGGTGTTCCTCAAAAAAAAACCCAAGCAAATATGAGTTGGATGGTTTAAACCTGTGAGTCACGACATTGTAATATCATGTATGCTCAGCCATGAAGGCAGGGCCCAGACTCCAAGGATTAATTCTCTCACTTCTTTGTTAAAGTTGCTTAGGAAGCCCTATTGATTAGATCACGGAAATCTGGAGCAGGCTGGTTTTGTTGGTGGCATCTGATTTGGGTCATTTTTAGAGCAGCGTGATCATGTGTTATTTCTCTCTCTTTGTGCTTTCTGAGCTACCTGATGTTTCAAAATCAGGCACCATGCAGTGCCTATTGAGTTTCCAAAGGAAATGAGGGATTGACTTCTGAACATTTTGGTGTCTTTTATTTCTGTACATCCTCTCAGCTTGTGATGCATGGAAAGACTGCTCAGATCTCCCCAGCGTGCACTGAAAGGCAGCACAACAAAGCAGAGTGGGAGACAGGGAGAGCAAAAGTTTGGTATATCCTGAATGAAGCCACAAGGAGTTTTGTGGCTGATGTGTTGTAAGGAGAACAAGACATTACCCCTGAATTCTTTACATTCTTTTTGGCAATGGTTCCATTGTAACATAACAGAAGGAGTGTGACTAATGACAGACATCCTCATGGTCCTCGTCCATTCAGATGGGACTTAACCCCCCTTTATTTTTGCTATCTTTTGTGTTTGTGCTGTAAACAGAGCACCAGGCCATTGCCAGGCATAGATAAATATATCACATGGGTTCCTTTGTGTTCTTGTGTGTCTGTGAAGCCCTGACTCTGAATTTGACCGTGTATAAAATCAGAGTTATTCTGGAACGGCGCTGTGCTCTTAGGTGCAGTAGATGATGTTCTGCACATCCATCCAAAACAGCTCACTTCAAGAAAAATAACTCTGGCAGTTTATTAGTGTGTCAAGGTTGGTTCTTTGTGTGTTTTGTGTTCTTGTAATCTCCCTGCAGTGTCTCATCATTTGTCTCATGTAGCGTGATTCACTCGCACAGGTTTTATAGCTGTAGAGAATGACAAGTGTATGAATGTGCCAAAAGAAATATATTGATATTATATTGAAATATATTGATTTGACAGCATAAATAATAAATGGCTACAAGCCATTTATTACTTATGCTGTTGGATCTTTTTACACCCCCTAGCATTCATTGATGCTAGAAAATATTTACTAGCATCAATGAAGCTGCAAAGATTCATCACCACAGACTTGCATTTATTAATTTTAGCTTTGCTCAGTGGAGTCGTACCTCATTTCTTGCAATAAAGGATGTCTCCTGTTTCTAACAAATGAGTTCATCAGCTGAAACAAAGATCTCTGTATCTATATCTAATCTTCCTCTCCTCATACTACAATTTTCAACTGGGAACTTTCAGTGTAGGTCTCAAGTAGATGCAGAAAAGACCAGATTTTGATTAAAAGTGTAGCCCTCAGCTTGAGAAGGGGTTTTCTTTAGCAGCCTACTCCTGTAGCAGAGAGGAGTTCATTGTGAGGAGCCACGGTGTGGGGTGGCAGAGAAGTCAGCCATGTGTGACATACCCATGGCAGTTCTAGAACTGTCTGTAGAGATCTTTAAGCTGTCCTCAGTCTCTTGCTGCTTGAATTAACCTTGCTCCCACTCTGAAAATTGCATTCACACACCTGGAATGGGAAGATAAATATTCTACCAGATCATGGTCCGTTGTCACTGCATTTGAGAAGTGCAGTCAGAGCAGTTTTGCAGCCCAGCTTGAGAAGGAGGGCCTTGACGTTTGTGGCCCAAAAGCCACTCTGGTAAATTTGTACCTTCCTCGAAGTCTTGTATTCCTTACCAAGCTGAATAGTCCCAGTAACTTGAAAGTTTGATGCTGGAAGATCATTACAGTAACACAGGATTACTGGGGGACCCTTTCCAGAAAGGAAAAGGAGATGAGGAAAAACTTATTGTGCCATTTGAAACCGTCCAGCCTCCTATTTAGAAGTAACTGAGTTAACAGACCAGTTCATACATTAGATGAAGGGTCTGGATGTGGATATGCACACCTGGGTTAGGAGGAAGAGAGCTGCAGAGCCAACACTGGGACCGTGACTTGGTGTGATGCTTCCACACTGATGAGGTAAAACTCCTGAAAGCCAAATGCCACTGAGGTACAGAGGACACTGTTGTCTCCAGATTGAGAGATGATGTGCATCTCCTGCCCTAAGCCTTGCCACAGAGCAGAACAGAGGGTGACTGCTGTGCCTGCAGAGCAGGAGTTCTTCACGTTGACAGAGAATGGGAGTGATAAAAGTGTCACTGTAGTGGGAGGCTGACTACAGTGGCTTTTCTCTGAAGAAGGGAAATGAGGAGAGAACTTGTGGGGGGTTTTTTTCCCTCCTCACAATAACCATCCTGGGTCTTGAAATACACAGAAATGTCTTGATTTTGTGTAGATTGAGTGTCTGAGGAGAAGTTGGGTGGTTCTGGAGGTCCTTCCACCCTCTCCAAACACTTACAGTGAATGCCTGAATCTGCATAGAGCTGAGTTTTGCTGTTGCTGGATAATCACAGCTCATCCTTGCTACTCACTGTTAGTGGGGCAGACTAAAAGCTGTGCTCTGGCTAATTCCATCAGCTGTGGCTTGGAGTGGGTTGTAGATGAAGAAAGCAGCTGTGTAACAGCGGTGTGAGGGCTGACACACAGAGGTTTCCATTGCTGTTTATGAGCAGAACTCGTTCCTTTCCCAGAAGAACTGGAGGTGACCTTTTAGTAAGTCCTCTTTGAAGGGTCTTACTGAGCTCTGTGTGTGTGGACAGGTTTATTTGTCTGTCTTGTTCTCTTCCAGAACCTTGCACATGCACCCAAACCAACCAGTGAATAGCAGCACGCAGGAACGAGCCCACTTGGAAGGTGGGAAAGGTCTTCTGCCTGCCAGGAACCAAATCCCAGCTTTCTTGGGATGCTGAGGAATTTCTAAGGCAGATCTCTGCTGCCTGGTGAGGTCTGATTTGTGTCGTGTGCACCTTGGCATCGGCAGAGAGGCAGCAGTGTCAGCAGCTGCAGGATTTCTGTCAGTCTTTCATAGAATTGAATTTGCTTCTTGCATAAAGAACAACATTTTCACATCAAATGAGTCCAGCTGACAGAGTCAGGATTTCACTGGACCCAGTCAGAGGGAAACGTTGATGAAGTGGTTAATTTTACCCAGGGATAGCTGCAAAAGTGGTTTTTCATCAAGAGGTTACAGTAGAACTGGGATTATTAAAAAACGGTGCTGTTCTGTGGACTGAGGAAAAATAAATTATTTCTTTCATTCGGACATAATCCTCAACATTCATCCCCTCTATATTTGTTTTTGCAGTGTTTTTTTTTATTATTAAATATACAGAACACAACAGGATTGTATGATACGCACTGCTTCTGATTTTGTAACGTTGGAACTGAAAAGATGAAAATTGTCTACATTGAAGATTTTCTAGCTCTTCTCACTTAAATGAAGAAATCATTCTCCTGATCCTGAAAAAATATTTAGTTTAATTCAGGGTTATTGTTTCAGGTGTTAACCACTATAAAGAACAGAATTGAAATGAAATCCAGCTTAGTGTTTGACTCTGTAATATCTGAACCATTTGAAAAATCTTCAGGAGTTTATGCTGGAAAACACATGGCAGCATTTAGGAACGTGAAACATTTACCAAATTTAAAAGTAATTGCTTTTTTTTGAAACTGTCATTCTTTTTTTGTAATTTATTAAGTGATGCATTCCTCAAAACATTCAGGAAACTCCAGTGCCCAAAGCCTCTGACCAGGATTTTGGTTCCAGTGTGCTGAACAAACAGTGTGAAAAAATAGAAAGGGCAGACAGTAGGTGAGAAATGAAGACTTTTGGCCAGGCTGTGTGATTTTTCTCCTGCAGAGAGGCAGCAGAAGCAGAAAAAAAATAATCTTACAACATGTTGGACCAGTGTCCTGCTGACTGCTCAGTCCTGCTTGTGTGGGAGTGGCCACTGGGCACCTTCAGATGCTGTCCTGTGAGAAGGTCCCAAAGCCACCCCTGAGAGGCTCAGCTTGAGGAACACAGGGGAATTTTATGAGCTCAACTGCACTGTCAGGAAGGAGAAAAGTGAGTTTAGAGCATCCTTTATCCCTCACTCTTGAAAGTTCAAGAAAAAGGGTTTTCTCCTCAAAGCTAACCAGTAGATTGGTGGTGGTGATGTTACATGACTGATGCTAAACTAATTTTCTCACCTGCTTTTTGGGGTTAGAGGTGCACGGGACAAAGAGTTGGTGTTGACAAGGGTTAATTTGTTGCAATTGAGATTTCTCCAGAAGGGCTGCAGTTTTGGGAACATTCACTTGGGAAGATCAAGGAGAGAGAAGCAGAGAGATGCATTTGCTTGCCTCAGAATATCACAGTGTCTGGAGAGTTAGTACACTTGTTATTCTCGTGGGTTTTCACATATTTCAAATAAAAATACTTATCCCAAAACCACAGTGGCACTCCTCCCCTCTCTCCATTGCAATCTGAAAATGTTAGAAAATCTCCAGACTCCCAGATGGCAAAGTAACATCCTGGCTAGTTCTCTCCTCAGTCAGTGCATGTTGTTAATTTATTTGTTGTTCTAACCCAGTTACTTTTTCTTTTTTCTCTCTTTGGATGCCACAATTCTTTTGGTCTTTCAAAAGTAAAGAATAAAGCCCTTCAATCTCAAATATGAATCAAAGGAAAGTCCAGGCCTTTGCAGGGTGGGAGACAAATGTTATAGGAAGTCCTGTACCTCATTGTAAGCACCTTGTCCGATCTAAAGCTGTGAACAGACTGTAAATATTTTATTTGGGGATCTATTTTTTTCTGTCAAATCTTTGCTGTTCTTGCCTTGTGTTTCTGCATTCCTCTCCGCCACTTCCATATCTGCTGATCTTGGTCTACTCCCTTACACAAGTCAGTTTTCTGTTTGCTTCCCGAAATCCTTCTGCATCTATGATCGTAAATGATCCTCCTCCGCCACATTTTTTTTTAGGATTTCTTCATAGCTTGGTGTAGCAAGTCAGAAAGGCTGGTCAGGTCTGAGGTGCAGACCAGCATGTCCCAGAGTGCAGACCTTCACCCAGTTCTCACTCTGCTGAGCTTTGATTTCCCAAAGATCACCAACCTTTGGGCAGCTCCTTCCAAACTTCTCCTCCTTCCCCTTGACCAGACCCTTCTCATCCTGCCCCACACTAACCTCAGTTTGTCAAGCCCTTTGCTCTTCCCTCTCTCCTCACACCAAGGTTTTCTTGTTTAGAGGCTCCTCCTCTTGCTCCTGGTCTGCCTGGGTGCTCATCCTTTCTGGAAACCTTGCTTTCTCCTACCAGTGGAAAATGAGAGGGGCATTTCTCTTGCTCCTTGTCCATATGAGAGGAGCATTTCTTTTGCTCCTTGTCCCCTGAATGATCCATCCTTTGCTTCAGAGCTCTCCATGCCTTGCCCTACAGTGCACCACATCCCATCCGTGTGATGCTAAAAGATGTGTTCCCTTGGTGCCTTCTCCCAGGATGGGTTCCCTGCCCGTCCCTACTCTCCCTACTCTGCCTCTTCTGTGGGTCATAATTCCAGATTTCTTTATTCCAGACCAGGCTGGACGGGGCTTGAAGCCACCTGGTTTATTGGAAAGGTATTCCAATACCCCATGGCAGGGTATTGGAATGAGATGACCTCTAACATCTCTTCCAACCCAGACTTTGTGTGATTCTCTGATTACTCCAGATTCCTTTATTCCAACGCCTCTCTTCTGTCAGATCATCTCCTTCATGCCTGCTTTTATTAATTCTCTTCTTCCTCAGGACCTGCACAGCATCCAGCACTGCAGCTCCTGGACCGGCTCCCTCCTTCCCCCCCCACCCCAGCATCCCTGTTCATCCTCAATTCCACGCAGCAAAGGCAGGAATTGCTTTGCTCGACAAAAAAACCGAGGAGTTCTACTCCTCTGATGGCTTTTCCTGTTCCCCCTGGCTTTAATTTGCAGCCAGTATTTTTGCAAAAGCGCTCATCCCCGGAGCTGACAATAAAACTGTGCCTGTGTGTCAGAGAGAGGGAGGGAGAGGCGGGAGAGGGAGGGAGATGCAGCAGCACAGCGATCTGGCAAAGTGAGGCGGCATCTGGGAGCTGCGAGCCCAGGGACACCGAGGAGACGTGAGCCCCTCACCCGGGGCTCAGCCCGATCCCATTGGCTCCCGAGCCGCTGGATTTAAAGGAAGAAGAGCTCGGAGGGCTGAGCTGCACAGGCAGACGAGGACTCTCAGCCAAGTTGTCAGCGCGCTGCGAGCGGGAGAGGCTCGCACACACCAGACTGCGGGGTGCCCGCACCCTGATGCTCCTTTGGCTCCAGAAAGGGAAAAAGAAGAGGGCACCAAAACCAAAAAACAACCAGAAAGGGGTGAAAGGAGGGTGATCCAGTCCAGCAGTCCCGGAGGGAATAATGGATGTGACCATCTCTCAGTTCATCTTAGAAGAATTTGATGTGAACTGCAGCCTCCTGGATCGTTTACACGAGACTTTTTTAGAGAGTTCCTCTATCCCTTTCCTGGGCTTTGATGGTAGGAACTGTTACCTGGCGCAGAGCTCGGGAAAAGCTTTAGAAGCGCTGACATTCGGTTTGTTTTGTGATGCAAAGTGTGTGTGGCTTTTGTGCTTTCTCAACTGCTTCTTTTCCCCTTTCTGTGTCCTTTTTTTTAACCCCAGGTCCGTACTGCAATGCCACCACGGACCAGATCGGGACCTGCTGGCCCAGAACCTCTGCGGGGGAGCTCGTGGAGAGACCCTGCCCGGAGTTCTTCAATGGGATCAAATACAACACCACGAGTAAGTACAAACTCTTTTCTTCTCCGGCAGATCTCGTGTTCAGAAGGCGCCTGGGGACGCCCAAAATATATTTCCATGAAAGAAAAAAAAAATAATTAAAAAAATGTATGGTTTGCTTGGGAATCAACATTTCCTCCACATTCCAGCCTGTATTTTCAAAATTCTTGCCTGGAATGATGCAGATTTCTCAAAAGCATAGACTTGTGGGCACTGTTTCCTCTTTGCTGAAGTACATTTAGGGAGATCCGGGCAGAAAACATCCTCTGCAGTCTGAGGAGGATTTGTTGTGCTTTGTGTGTTTGTGCTACGTCCAGCTCAGTGTGTTTACAGCAGTGCTTCAGCCACCTGGATAATTACACAACCTTTGGCTCATGAAATACTTAGTGCTAACACCTAAGAACTGTGTTTTGGAAGGACAGTCCCTTTTCCAGGCTGGCTGTGTGAGCAGGGGTTCAGACCGTGCTGGGAGTTGTGTGTAACAAACAGAAAGAAGGCTGAGGGCTGGAATCTGTTTCAGCAACTTCATCAGGGACTGGCTGCTGGAGCTGGAGCTGCATCAGCTCTGCACAGGAGACAGGAGAGGAAATTAGGAGGCAAATAATATTCAAAGCAAGGGAGCATGGGGGCTCCTTAGAAATCTCCTGGATGCTTTATTCTTCGAAGTAAACAATCATGATGACTCACTACAAATTTATTATTCAGGCTGTGGGACCCAGGCACTCATTTCCTTTTGCTTATCTGTCAATACCCTTTGGACCTTCCATTAAGAGTTTTTAAACGTATTCATTCCAAATATGTGCACCCACTTGTTTGTCACTCATTTTTTCAGTTTGGTTTTGACTGTAGGGATAATTTCATTCCATGTTTCACTCTGAATTGTTGTTTGGGTGTTGGTGGTCTCATTTTCAGGTAGTGTTAATTTTGTGGGGCCAGCATTCTCCTTAAGTCCCGTAAAAGAGTGCCCCTGACATTTTAGATCTTATTTCTAAACTTGTAGAAAGTGAATTCATTCTTTCCCCAGGTATCATGGTCAGATAACTGACCAAAAGTTTGGTGTGCCAGCTCTGTGAAACAAAGTCCCCTGCCAGATTTGTTCTTAGGGACGAGCTTCTGTCACCCCAGCCTTAGAGCAGAGTAAAAAGTTGCCTCAGAACTGCAAAATCTTCCCAAAGCCTTCTAATCTCAGACCTGGGTCTTTGCAATAAAATAGGAGGGAACCTGGAATGGGCTGGGGGATGCTGGCTTTGCTTACAGCAGGTAGTTCACTACTTGGACAGGTCTCAGTTGAGACCAGAAGAAAATTTCTGAGAATTAAGGGCAGTACAGAACACAGTAGAAAGAATTTAAATGTTTTTTCTGTGTGTGGAAGGAAAAAAAATAAATTAAATACCCTAGCTTGGTTTTTATAAACTCTGTTGATGCTTTTGCTAGTTCATCAATGACCTGATTTAAAGTTCTTCCTTGCTCCTCTCCTTCTCACTGGTGGCTGATGCTTGTATTGCAGTGCTAATAAGTTTTCTTGAATTCTCTGCTCTTAAAACAATGGGATGTTAATTAAAGACTGATGGAAATATATCAGTGAAATGCTGAAGCATTATTTTCTGAGGAAATGGTTATTTTTCTCCTTCCAGCATAAAATGTGAGTAGCTACCTCCAGCTGATCTTAGACACTTGCATCTGTTTAATTCCTCCATGCTATAGTACAGAAAACGGAGGGATTATATAAAAATTTGGTCAACTTTTGGAATCAGCAGCTCCTTGGGAAATAGCAGTTAAGTGATTAAAGCTTGGGAAAGCAGCAGGACAGCAGGTTAAGGTCTGAATACACAGGTGAAATCTCTTTTGGCATTTGAAATATATAATTACTGCATGCAGAGCACGTCAAGAATTTGGGAAAACCAAACACTGTCACATTCTGGCCACTTGTATGATTTCACCAAGTTGGTTTGTGGGCTGCCTCATTTGTGATCAGGCTCATTGTGCTGAAAACCTCAGCTCTGCTCCCCATGCAGATGATAAAAGGAGAACAGACAACTGATTAAAAAATGGGAAATGGATCTTGCAAATCTCAGAGGTGAATAATACAGCTCAAAATGAAGGTCTGATAGGAGATGGCTTAAATCAACATAAGATTTCTGCCTAGGACATGTAGTTTTGTTCTATTCTGTTTTGCATTTTGATGAGGCAGAGGGAGAAATGATTGTTTGTTATATTATACTGATTTTTTTTTGTTTGAGAGCAAAATCACTCCAATTTAGAAAAACCACCTTGCACTGCCTTTCTTCTACTAAGAGCTTATCCATTCTAGGTTGTAACTCAGCATTTATTATACTATCAGGTATCCCATGTTCATGAGCTGCCACCTTTTAGAAACTACAGCTTTTCTTTGCATTTGTTTTGTATATCTGTGAGTTTATTTTGTATATCTGTGAGTATATATCTCATTTGAAGCCTGTAAAAAATTTGGATCAGTTTCAGTGATTGCTTTTTTAGTTTTAGGCTAAAAAGATAGGCTCTCTCTCTTTTAGTTTTAGGCTCTCAAAGATAGAAATTTCCCACCAGTTTCCTGAAAGCAGCTGATCAGCTGGAGGGAGTGAACCCTGTCAGGGAAAGCTTTTGCATTGTAGACACTGGCAAATCCAGGCTGGGAAGTGCCCAAACTGTGTGAAAAGCTTATGAAAAACTCAGAGAAGCACAAGACACTGGTTGTGGCCAAGTTCTGGTACTCATGGGGCTATTTCTGCATCTCACTGCAGTCTCTGTGCATGTAGCGGATGGAATTCAAGACAAAAACAGACAGGTAGGTTCCTCCACAGACCAAGACATCAAAGGCTTTGGATGCAGCTCCCCTGCTTTGTGTCCATCCTGTCACCTCTCAGGTTTTGATGTTCATTTTAACTCAGATGGGGAATGCTATCAAACCCTGCCAATGCCAGCAAATTCAATGAAAAAGCATTTGAAGAAAAAAAAAAACCCTTAAGAAAAAGATCTTGGGCTTAAAAAACTCCTCTCCTGTTTGCCACACTAGAATAAACTGTTTGCATAAAATATTTCCATCCCAACTGCAAGAAATTCCCGTGGTGATTCTGTGCCTGGGTCTGTGTTTCTCTGTCTCTCCTGGGAACTGCTGAGTGACTCAGATAAGTTTCAGCTGCATTCATAAAACAAAGTCTGTCAGCCTGTGAGGATTTTTTATCCCTGACATTCTGTTATTTTGATGATATGTTGGGGGTCTTTTTCTCCCTCTATATTTGGGAAATAAAGTCATGTTGACAGATCACGCTCTGGTTACCCTGCAGTGTGATTTGTGAATATGGGCAAAACACTCTTTGACCAAGGACCTGAAAATTATGCCATCCACTTACAACTTCGCAATTTTTGTACCAAAGCTTATATATTATTCTCAAAGTGGGAAAAAATTAAAAGAAACAGAAAAAAAGTCTGTGTTGGTGCAGTGTGTGACTGTGCACTTGTCTCTGCTCAGGGTCTATATTTAGCGAGAAATGACAATGTCGTTGCTGCCCTCTAGATGTGTTTATGCTTTGACAGTGTGAAGCTTTTAGTCTTGTTTTAGGAAACAGATTAATTCACTTATTAGGATATCCTGAAGCTTGATTAATTCAGCAAATGGCCTGTAATGAGTCTGGTTTTGCTGTCTGCTAAAAAGCAGCTGTTCAAGCATGTGCTGAGAGTGTGTTACAGGCTAAAGTATGCCTACATTAACACTTCCCCTACAAATTTCCCTGTACAAGGGGAAAATCCAGGGTTAAATGTTCATCTGATGGACAAAAACTGTTGACTTTTGTAGCCTCAACTGATTTGAGTTTGTCTCAAACACCTGGTGTGGCAGGGGGGTGTTCTGTGGTGACACCTGTCCATCACGGGCTGCTCACTTTGCTCTGCAGGAGCTGGAGACATTTAGAAGATCTTTCAGAGTAAACCCCACAAATCTAGGCATTTCCAAGCAGTATCAACAGCTAATTTAAGCATTTAAGCTCTAATACAAGTCAGTGGAGCTCTAATTGACAGGAGCGAAGCCTCGGGAGTTGCTGCGCTCAGCCTAAATGAACAGCTCAGCTCAGCAGCCCCTGCAGAAGTGACAGTGCTGTTGGCTATGCCCAGGGGTATTTTGTTCCTGTTCCAGAGGTCCCAGTCTTGTTGTAGGTTTGTGTTTTATCTCCCAGGTCACACAGGTGTTGCAGACACTCAGTGACAAATGATCCAATGCCCGTGTTCAGGCAGCTGAATTCATCCCTGGGCGTGTGTTGTGCTGACTGCATCCCACACCTGGGGATTGAGATCAAAGTGCTCTTGTGGTCGGCAGGAACAAAAGATCTCTGTAGCTCCAACTCCCTGCCTGCAAATCCCCCCCTCTCTCTCTCTCTCTCAGTGTAGAGAAGCTCTTTGAGACAGCCACTTCACAGGAGTGTTTTCACAAAAAGCATCCTCCTCACCTTCTCCAGGGACTGTGCAGCTCAGAACAGGCACATAATCACTGCTAACCTTGCCCTGGTGGGGGCTTGGTTCCTCCTTGCTCTCACCACCTTTTCCTTGGCCCTACAGCCAGCTGCCTGGTGAGAAAGCTTTGGAGAGGGTTGGTGGCTTAGCAACTGGGCTGTTGTTCACGTGGATGGGCACAGGGGAAGGAGCCCCTGGCACACAGATCACACCTGTACCTGTCAGCAGGGCTTGCTCCACTCTGAGAGAAAAATTCCTGCAGTTCATGGTTGTCTCATCTTGAACACAGAGAAATAATCTTCTGTGTGCTGAGGGGAGGGTGAAGAAGTGAATTAATAGCTCCTCTGGTTTGCATTTCTCCTTTTGAAAGAGATGATTCAATTTTTAAAAGAGCTAATTTTCGTAAATTAAAACCCCGTTCTTTTATGGAAATCTAACCTTTGCTGCTTTTCCTTCTGATTAATTATTTTCAGAGTTCTGGAGATGTGGCTCCAGCCTGCATATAAAACATGAGCCTTGGTCAGGAAATCATTGGTCTCAGAGTCTTGTTCGTATTTTGTGGGCAAGCCCTGTCCTGATAATTACAGAAATGTGCACTTTTATAAGTGGCTGGCCCAGAGGCTCAATTAACATTTTCACTTGTGTTTTATCTCATGTATTTTAGTGTCTTGACCAATTCTGTTGATCACATTCACATGACTTACTTGTTCCCCAGAGGTTTTTCTGGCTTGATTTCTAAAGGCCACATTTTTGAAACCAAAGTCTTGCTGTAAATGACAGAGACTCCTGAAGTCCTGATGGCTTTTCATCATTATTGGAGAGAAATAAAAAGCCCATCATGTGCATGCATGTTTCCAGACTCAACAAAATTACTATGAAACCCTAAAGCAACTCTCACCTCTTCTGTCCTCTGTAACCTTGTTAGATGTCCAGAAGCCTTTTATCCCACTGTTTAATGACAGCGGATTTGGGATAAAAACAAATGTTTTGTAGCCAATTTTAGTTATGGAGTCACTTGAAAAAGACCTCTTTTTTTGGTTAAAAAAAGTCTGCAGCCATGCAGTAGCCATTTATCAGCCATCCTGGGGTGTAAAACACAGTATTTTCAGCTAGGAATTCACCAGTACATGAAAGTTAAAGGAAGGAGACTGATGAGAAATGAAACAAACTCGACTGTGGAAAAAAAGAAGTCCAGAATTGGAATTCTGGGGGAGGAAATAAAACATCATTTTTAAGCTCGTAAAGGTTCTCTCTGAGGAGATCAAATCTGCAGCTGATTAGGTCAGCTTGTCTCCGATAGCTCTGTGTCCAGATGAAGATTTCAACCATTTTTGTTCATTTTCTCTTGCTGGTTTTGCAAGAGAAACACAAATACACACATCTTCTGCAAATACAGTGGGAGGCTCTGGATTTCAGTCATGCACAGATGGGAGAGGCTGCACTTGTTTCCCCCCAAGTTTTTCTTCTTTTTTTTTTCCTTTCCTTTGTGAAGCATAATTTGTGGTACGAGATGGCTCTGATTTTGCAGTCTGGAAGAAAAGTGTTGGAAAAAATATTTACAAGGGGTAATGAAAAGAATCCGTTTTTCTTGCTCCCACTACTATCAATCATGTAAAACGTGATTTCTTCATTGAGCCCAGGATACAAGTTAATTGCATGTAGTAAAATAAAGAGATTGTTAATGTTACTTTAGTCAACATTCAAGGACCTCTTCTCCAGCCAATTAAACACAGATTTGTACTTTTCTTCTTTGCTAATCAGTTATGAGATGGCTTTGCTCTGGTCCTGTTGTCCCTGATTTGGGTTCTCTTCAGTTTAGGCTTGGCTTTTGAGGCAAAATTCACCCAAACTTTACCAGAACTGGAACTGCAGCTGCCATTCTGCACCAATTCAGTCAGACCTGAGCAGTGGCACATCCTGGAGGGGGTTTTTAACCCTGGGCCTTCGGGAGGGTCAGCAAACAAAGGGTTGCCCACATTATTTTGGAAGCTTCTTTTTGAGTCTTTCTTTCTCTAAGGCTGCTGCCCCATCCATCTCTCTGGAACTTGGTGTGGTCTAAGCTGGCAGTGACTTCCAGCTGGCAAACAGATGGACTGAAGTCCATTTCTTTCCACAAGTTTGGAATTAGATGATATTTGCAAAAATGTGTGTTTCTGGAGCACGGGGAGGAGGAGGGAATAGCTTAGGAGCAGACGGGAAAGGGAAAGAATGAAATATATTACAAATCCTCATTTCACATGAGAGGAAAAATCCCACCCAGCTGCATCCAGTGTGGACACTCCCTTGGGAATTAGGATTGCTTGTTTTATTGTGCCTTATGACCCATATTCCATCCAGGCAAGCTGTGAGAGGCTGAGATGGAACCGCGAAGGTGGAATGGGGAAGGTGGAATGAGGAAGGTGGAATGGGGAAGGTGGAATGTTCGAATGTTCTCGCAGGTTGGAGAACACCTGAGACTCTGAGTGACTCGGGGGCTTCCAGGCTCTGTCTGCTGCCACAAAGGCTGGGGGACAGTGCCACTGAGGCGATGGTCACCCGCCATTCCGCCTGGCAGCCACAGGGTGTCACTTAGCGTGCAGGTAAAGCGGTGTCCCCGGCGGCTGCTCCGAGGCACCTGCGGGGTGCGTGGAGGGGATGGATGGGCGCAGGGGGACCCTGTCCTCTGGGACACAGCTGCTCCCCATCCTGCTGCTTTCACTGAGGTGAAACAGGGACAAGGACACAGTGGGGAAGGATGTCCTGTGTCCCCTCTGCTGTGGGGTGTTGCAGGTCGCTGCCTGAGGGTGGCCGAGTGGTGCATCTTTCACCAGGGCTGCTCTGAAAAGCTGAGGGAAGGGCAGTGCTGAGCTTTGTTCCCAGGCAGGAGTGCTGTGGTAGAGGATGTGCAGCCATGCAGAGCACGGTGCAGCCATTCAGAGGTGAAACAAATCTATCAGAGGAGCCCAAGCAACAAGAACCTGCCCTTGGAGGATGCAGAGATCGCTGGTGGCTGGACACACCGTGTTCATCACTGCACTGCTGCCCTCTGCAGCAGCCTGATGTCTCCTGCCTGGGTGCTGTCCCCTGGCAGGGACTGTGGGATTGTCCCTGACAGATGCTCCAGGTGCTCCCACTTAAAAGGAATAACCCATAGGTGTGTTATGTGTGGGGCCATAGCACCTCAGCTGTGACCTGCCTGTTGCTCGTGTTCTGCAGAACAGTTAAATCAATAAATTAGACAGATTTAGGTTCTTTAGATTTCCCTCTGTGCTCTGCTGTGACATAGAAGTATCTTTGCTGTTCATATAATGGTGAATCTTTGTGAT
This sequence comes from Prinia subflava, assembly GCF_021018805.1. Taxonomy (NCBI): domain Eukaryota; kingdom Metazoa; phylum Chordata; class Aves; order Passeriformes; family Cisticolidae; genus Prinia; species Prinia subflava. The sequence continues at coordinate 150,121,923 of NC_086247.1, read as the reverse complement.
TTCCGTGGCTTGGAAGAACAGAACTTCAAGCTGCATCCTTGTCCAAATACAATTCTCAGGCTCTGACAGTCCTTCAAGGCTTTGCCCAAGGTTTGCAGTCCTGGGAAAGGGAACCTCCTACTCAGTTCTGGACCCCAGTATCCAGACTTGACACCCAGATTAGAACAGCCATTCTTAGCAGCTTGAGAAGTCGATGAGAAAGGAGGTTTCCCATGGAAATTGGAGGGGAATGGATTTTTAGTAGATATTTTCTTTTTTTTTTTTTTAGTGTGGTTTTCATTCCCCTCAGATGTTATTCTTGGAGTTCGTAATTGGTAGCTCTTGGGACAAATTCATAAAATCAATAAAACCCGAATTGCTTTATGCTGACTTCTTTCTCTGCAGTGCTGGGAATAAAAGAGGGCCAGACACTGCTCCATATGAGACTTGTGCTGGGAGAAGCAATACTTTGAAGAAAATTATAGGAATAGAAACCCAGTATTAAAAAAAAAACAACCAACCAACAAACAAACAAATTCTCAAGTCTCATGGAGAGTTTTCCCTGGGAAAACAGAAGAAAGAAGAAGCTTTCCCAGTTTGGCTGTATTGTTCCAAACCCTTGGTGGTTGGAAAGCCCTGGCCATGCTGTGACAAAAAGAATTAATTCAGAGGAGCTGCATCCTCCTCAGTCAGCCAGGCAGCAAACAGAGCTTTGGAAAAGAGAAAATGTGTTATGGAAATGAGACAAACACAGAAAATGGGAAATTACTTTGCTAGTGCATCATCACCATTTTAACTAAACTTAGATGTGACTTCCTTGGGATTCTTTTTCTAAGAATTCTTATCTAACTTAGGAATTGCTGAATTATGCCAGTAATCCCTGAAACCATTAGCATTTGTGTATTTCAAAGTACATCATGAGCAGTCAGTACTCGTTGCAGGATCTCCAGGCTCCACACTGAGTCCTTCTCTGCAACTGCAGCAGCTGATGGAGAGTTTGGAAGCAGAAGGATTTCAAAGATTGTTGGTTCTAGGCTCATCTTGACACACGTGAACAACTGAAAACTCTCATCTCTGTGTGGGAACCGGTGTGGAAAATGGGGGTTTGGGTGCTAGAAATGGATTTCTAGGATTTCTAAGGGGGGATCACCCTATTCCTTTGCAAGCCAGCAGGATAAGAGGCTGGGGATGAAGGGGAAAGTGAGAAGCAGGGCTCTTCAGACAGATTTCCCAGTGTTGGCCTTCCACAGAGAAAGCTCCTCACAGGTTCCTTCCTAGTGGGAGTTCTTCCTGTTCCAGGAGCTCTGGGGGAGAGAGAAAAATTTGGAATGCCCTTTTGGGAAGGCCTTTTCCTCAAGGGCTTACTTTTCTTTCCAGGATGTGGATGGTGGTATCTTGGGTGGCACTGCAGGGATTTGGGCAGGGATGCACCAGTCTGGGTGGGTGGGATGTGTGGGGACAGTGATGGCTCCCTCACCAGCTAACAAGGCCTTTGTAGAGAGAAGCCCTTTCCTTCATTGAGAACACTTTGTATTAAAGAAAGGCAGTATTAAAGAAAGGTTCACATTTTGGTTAATTTTGGCCATCTAGTCCAAACTTCTGGATTTCCCATTCCACATATCTATCACATATAAACTCACCTACTTGCCCCTATGTCATTAATTACCAAATTAATGTCTGAAGATGCACATTTCCACCAGAGCTGCCTGTGTCTCGGGAAGTCTCCTTAGCACCCCAAAAATCAGAAGGCTTTTGTTTGGTGTGAAAGTGAGGGAAAAAATTCCCACTTGAGTCTGCTTTGTTTCCAAGTGTGTCTCCAAAGGGACAGGGATAAACCCAAGTGCAGCTGTGGTGGTTCACTGCATCTCCCTGTTCCAGGGAGTGGCTGTAGCAGTAGGAATACTGGGCATTGCTGCTTCTTACTCCTTTTTTGGGGGAAATAAAGAATCCCCACAAAGATCTTTTCACACAGTTAAGTCGTCCTTGTCCAGCTACAAATCCATTCTCAGTCTGGATTTCTTTTTTTCACCCTAATCTGTTTTTAATCCCTTCATCTCTCCTGTGTTCACAGCGTGTTTCTTCTGGGAAAAAAAAATCTAGGAACTGTAATAACAGCAGTTTTATTCTCCATGAGCACTTGGCTTTATTCCTTCAGTGAATGTGAGGGGGATAGAAGGATCTCTGAGCTGACCCAGTGCAGTGAGAGTGTCAGAAGAGCAGACATTACAGCACTGTGATCCAGTTTATCCTGGGAATACGTGAAAAGCCCTCCTGAAACTAGAAATATGCAAATCAATAGTTGGATTTTTCAGCAAACCAGGTGCAAAGTCTTTCCTAGGGATTCCTATTTTACTGATTCTCTGTTAGATCTCAGCTGCAAATCTGTGACTGAATTCCTGGGATTACAGATGAGCACCTGACCACACTCCCTGCAATTACAGGGCTTTGAGAGAATCTGGGGGTTATTTTTTCATCACTTCTTTGAGCGGTCTGATACCTGCCTGTCTCCTGCCTGACTTCAGTGCATTATCTCTCCTGGGCTCTTTATCCAACCCCATTCTCATTTTCCCAGTCCCTGAGCAGGCACAGAGAGAGGCATGAATGGGGTAGATGTGAATGAGTCACTGATGCTCTGGGACCAGGTGAAAATTGACTGTGTGTGCACTCGGCTTCTGGTGCACCTAGCTAAAATTCACCTTCTGAAATCTCGGGGAAAGAAATGGACTTCTCTGTGGTAGGTCAGTTTCTTGTCTTTAGGCTCATGAGTAGCTTTGAAAAGTTTGCTGGGATTTTATCATTTCCTTCATGAAATGAAGCACTTCTAGGAATTTGGAGCGTGGAGCTGATGAAGCTCTGGCTTTCCTTGGTAGAAATAAACCTGGTGTGGCAATAGGACATTGCAAGTTGGACCAGATGAACTCTGCTGTTCGTTCTGACCATGCATTTCTGTGATTCTGTGATACCTCTACAGATCTCAGATAGATCCTTTAGTGGCCTCTGTCACCAACTGCTTGTTTTTCATGGATACCTGTGATTTAGTGATTGTGTATTTTATATGAAGAACTTGTGTTACCAGGTGTGCATCAGAGTGAGAGTGGTCTCAGGCTCTTGTTTTGATTCCATTTGCCTATTGATGTGTAATATGTGAATTTCCTGCACTATCAAAGTGTTTAGTTCATCCTTTGCTTGCTTTTAGGGGAATTGAGCGATACTCATGGGGCACTGACATTTGTCTAGTTGCCATGTTACCTCAGTGAAAATCAGCTGGAAAAGACAGGGCTAATTGCTTTGATTTAATCCTGAAATGTCAGTGACTCAGTGATGGCTCATTCATGGAAGTTATCTGCTTGAGGTAGAGAGACTGGATAAAAATAGCTTCCTTGGGATGAACTTTAGGTGCTGGAAGTTACAATTCCTAGCATCAAAGAATGTTTTGAGTTGGAAGGGGCCTTAAAGATCATCTAGATCTGACACCTCTGCCATGAAAGTCACGGGGCAAACCTTTGGGACGCATGCAGAAAACATTTGTGGGGAAGAACAGCAGTGCCTCACTGCCAGCTGTGGCACAGCAGGCTAAAATCTGAGTTACCATCTCAAAGAACAGCAGGTGAGAGAAAGGAATTGAGGTTAAATACCAGATGCAAAGAATAAGGATGATACTGTCCCACATCCAAGGCAGGCAGCAGAGGATAACAGACACAGTTCCTGACTGCGGGGCCTCCAGAGCCTCTGAGCAAACTAAAATTCAACAGAAGAAAATGTCAGACCCAAAGTATTTGTCTGGTACATGAAAAGGGGATGTGCAGCTTGATTTTTAGCGTGCTTGGCCTCAGTACCTTCTCCCTTCTCATGTCTCAATGGGAAAGAGATGTTCATAAATTGGTTTCCTTTATTATTTTTCTTTCTGTCTCTCAGAGGACATTCTTATCCTCTGATTTGGTGGACAGGCACACGACAGGACCACAGCCTCCCATTAGAACCACTCTGGTTCTGGCTGTGTTGCCTTCAGGGTGAATTCCAGGACTTCCCTGGCCCCAGTTGGCACGGATCCATCTGGGCCATCGGGGTGGGGCTGTTCTGGACCCTGCTGCAGCGTTTGTGGCTGTGCCAGTGGGAGAGGGAAGGGATGGAGGCAGTTCCCAGCTTGTTTCTGTCAGAACAGACGGCAAATGAGACCTGTTCATACCTTGCAGCTGGCCCCTGCTTCAGGCTCCCATCCTTCAGCCCTGCCCTTTGTAAATTAACTCCAATATTTCAGGGACTCTGAAGCTTTCCAGCTCTGGAAAGACTTCTCTCCTCCTGTTTTTTTTTTGGTTTAGAGTGCAAGAAGTTCCCTGCTAACATGTCACCTTTATTCCTCAGTGTCATTAATTTCTTCAGGGCTGAGCCAGGAGAGTTGTGAGGGGACAGAATTGGTGTTTTGCAGTGCTTTGTAAGAGTTTCCATACAAAGACTTCTGGATGTACAAAGTTCTAAGCAAGCAGCTGGATTTCAGTGTCTTACTACTGTTCTCTCCAGGTCTCTATTTCAGCAGTAGAAATCTTCTGTTCTCAGTGTGGAGCTGTGAACTGAATGGCAAGAATCCCTTAGTGTGGTCTGGGAAACCCAGAGATTCTTTCAGAACTGCAGAAATATCCATGAGCTTGGATGTTTAATTTGTGTAAGTGATGGGTGCAGTCACCAATATATTTGTGAGTTTAGCCATAAGATTTCACAGCTCTGTGTCTGTTTTCATGCCTTGCTGTCTTGGTGCAGACCTGCTGGTCTGTAGCACCTGCAGGTTTTCTGTGTGCCAGATGAAGTGCTCAGTTATCACAATCACATTTATTCAGCTATTTGCTGCTCTTCTCTGCAATGCAGGCTTGTTTCCTAGGCTACATTTTCTAGTATAATACATATCCTGTTGTCAGATCCCTTCCAGTGGATTTGGCTTCATTTCTTGATCCAGTGAAGATAAATTAGTGAACTGTCCTGCTTTATCAGTGGAGATGGGCTTTGTTTTCCATAAGCTGAGTTTTACTTTTTTCAATTTTTTTTTTTTCTAAAAACACACTTCAAATATCTCATGCAACTTTGTAGCACGGATGAAGAGGAATTTCAAACTCTCAGGCAAAATGATGTGAGACAATGAGAGGAGGAAGCAGCCTTTGATCAGGCTCTGCATTGCCTTTTTCATGCTAAGACCTAAATAAAATGCCAAAACCCCAACATCAGTGTAGTGATTCCCTGAAGGCTTCTTGGTGTCAGCCCCATGGGTGCAGGGGACACTGTGGGCGTGATGAGCAGTGCAGGGGGTGACAGGGTCACAAATGCAAGAAATGGATCAATGGTGAAACCAAGCAGCTCAATTCTGGGTCCAAAAAGTGCAGAATCGGGGTCTGTACTTAACAAGTAGCAGAAGGAGAAACAAAGTGACTGTCGGGATAAGAAGAGGAAAACAAATGAGGAGATTCGAGGAGAGGAGATTCGAGGAGATTCGAGGAGATTCGAGGAGATTCGAGGAGATTCGAGGAGATTCGAGGAGAGGAGAGGAGAGGAGAGGAGAGGGAGAGGAGAGGGAGAGGAGAGGGAGAGGAGAGGGAGAGGAGAGGGAGAGGAGAGGGAGAGGAGAGGGAGAGGAGAGGGAGAGGAGAGGGAGAGGAGAGGGAGAGGAGAGGGAGAGGAGAGGGAGAGGAGAGGGAGAGGAGAGGGAGAGGAGAGGGAGAGGAGAGGGAGAGGAGAGGGAGAGGAGAGGGAGAGGAGAGGGAGAGGAGAGGGAGAGGAGAGGGAGAAGGAGAGGGAGAAGGAGAGGGAGAAGGAGAGGGAGAAGGAGAGGGAGAAGGAAGGAGGAGAGGGATTAGGACACCCAGTGAGTCTGACAGGCTGACTCTGGAGCTATTTCTGTCTCTGCTCACCGCAGCTCTCACACACCCACCTGTGAATGAGCCTAATGAGCTCTGGTGTGCTGCAGCTCCATAAATCAGCATTTTTGGAGTGCCCCAGTCGGTGTTCTCTCGGCTGTGCTCTGCGATGGCACAGGGCTGCAGCCAGGCACTTTTACAGGTGCAATCCTTGCTCCTCAATGGGTGTCATTAGTTCTCCCCTCTGCCCAACCTTCACAGCTGCTTTCGCTGCCAGCAGTCACTGAGATGAGCTAATTACACAGATTATGCAATTTTGCTGCACAGAATACATGTAATTTTGTAATGAAGGAGTGGTGCTGTGTAATAACAGTTCACACAAACCTGCCTTTGACACAAAGCTCTGGCAGGAAGCTTGGCAGGAGAAACTTTGCATAAAAGAGTTAAATAAGGCCATCAGGTCATTGACAGGGAAAGAATCTCCAGACATTTCTGTGTTCTTTTAGAAGTGCTAATACATCCACAAAGATTTCTTTTTTAAAAGGTATATTTCAGCTGCAGTAGTAGTAGACTCCTGAATGCTCAGATGAATTTCATGAATACAAGCAAATAAATGATTCACAGAAAACTTGATTTCATCCTTTTTTTTTCCATGATCAGGCAAAAGATTATTCTGGCTTGTTGCAACACTGTGGCTTGTTGCTGTGGCACTGCTTGTTGCACTGTTTTCTTCATAAAATAATAGAATAATTAAGGTTGAAGAAGACCTCTAAGATCATCAAGTCCAACCATTAAATCAGTACTTCCTGTTTGCATCTTTCTGTGTGGACAAGATTATTGATTATTGATAGTAAAATTAGCTTCATTTTGCTGGCACTGCTATGGGGCTTAAGGACCAGATTTTTTTTTTTTTTTTTAATAAGCTGTAAACAAACTCTGGAAAATATTTTCCTGAGGCAACTACTGGAGGCCAGAGGGGAAAGAGAAGAGCTGTTCTGGGTTAACATGGCAAAGGTTTGGTAGCAGAGGAATGCAGAAGTGGTTATTCTGAAAAAAGGTGGTCAGGGGCTGTCCTCACATTTGACAGAGCCAAATTAATTAACTAAATTGTTAATTACTCACGAAACTGACTTTTTCTCATGCTATAAGTTTTCCATCTTACTTTATCCCCCTATCCTGGTGAGGAGAGGTGGAGAACAAGAGGTCTGGTGGGCACCTAGCAGTCAGCCAGGGTCATCCCACCCCAGGGGGATATCAAATAAATGCAGGAAAATTCATCCTGATATATTTTTTCAAAATTCTTCCAGCTTGGGAATGCAGTTATGAGAGCTGAGCACAGGCTGCTGTCCTAGGGAGAGGCTTTCAGAAGGGCAAACTCAGGCATTTGAATGGAATTTAGAATTGGAAAATTTATTCAATCTCATCTCTGACTGTATTTTACACCGGGTGGAAATGTTTTAAACCAGCCTGTGATTTATAGCTAAATGCACTCCCTGGTTTTCAGTCTCAGAACACAGTCAGGATTCAGAGTGCTGACTCAGAGACATTTTTATCTCTCAGTGGAGTCATGAAGAAATTCTCACTGCCTGAGCAGATATCCTTTCCCAAAACAGAGACACCAGACAAAATGATGCTCTTTTTATGTGAATTTCCAACTCAGTTGTCTCACTTCAAAGACTATCAAAATCAGTCATTTTTCACTAAAATAAAGGCACTGATCTGTGGTATCGTCATGACCTACAAACATTTTTAAACTTCCCTGAAGTTTCTGATGTCATTTGACATGGGATATCCTGTTTGGCATGGTCCCTAAAATCCCACAGTGATGAGTGTGCTTCTGCCTTCTCTAACGTGGCTCCAGAGCTGAGATCTCAGTTTCCAGTCTGGTGCCACCAGCTGATTGTTGAGGAGCTCTACTGTGACACCTCCAAGCTTTCCTTCACTAAATGCTCTCTATTCAACTTCAGGAACTTCGATTTCTGCCATTTCAGCAGCATTTGTGAATCAAATTCTCTCTCAGTTATCACAAGGAAGGTTGTCTGTTAAACTGCAACTCTCTGGCTCCCCAAACCCTCCAAAAAATCCATTTTTTGTAACTCAGTGCTTCAGTTCTGAGAGCAGTCGCTTCAACAGGTCATAAACAACACTGTTCCAGGATGGAAAAAAGTCTAAGTGGAAAGAAAGTGGTAATAAAAGGAGAAAATAGATGTAAAGGAGAGTTTGTTAACCAGCTTGTAATCAAGCAGCATTTCCTGCAGTCTGAAGTGTCCTGTGAGTGGTTTTCATAAATTATTTCAGTACAGGGGTAATAGAGGCCCTTGGAGTCATTGGTATATGCATTTTGCACTTTAAATCTGTTTAAAGAGATGATGAGCTGTATTCTTCTCTCACACTGAACTAAGTCCTAAGTACTTCTCTGAAGTTAAATGTTTCTTTCTGACATATTTGTGATGTGCAATCATATAACAGCTAATTACAGTGATTAACTGCATTTCACAGATGATGACCAGAGGAAACTGTTACATGCGGTGTATTGCATCTCTTTTGTGTTTCAAAAATAACAAGAACAAATTTTAATTATCTTTGCGCTGTCATTAGAATAATCTGCTAACCTGCTTCTATTGATTAATCCAAAGATAAATCCTTGTGCACAGGAAAGGAAGAGACATTTTATTCTAAACACTTCATGTGTAATTACTTAAAGAATCTTCTATCTATAGAAAGATTTAGATTCTATTTTAAGAGGAAAAGAGTGTGAGGGTGGTGCATCAAATGATCTCATTTCACATGATATAATTAAGATCAGATAGCTGAGAAGGAAAAAAAAATCTTGGTAATCATTTAATTTTAAAAGCCATTATTGGGAACTACTCCAGGATGTTGTAGCTGCGTGACAGTAAAGTCGTCTTTTACTCACTCACATTTCAATTGGAAACTGTTTTGTGGGAAATCTCTCTTTATAAGGCACAGCAGGGGAAATGAAGGTTCCTCTGTGAACTCCATAATCTGAGAATCAGAGAATGGTTTAGGTTGGAAGAGACTTTAAAGCTCATCCAGTTCCAACCCCCTCTGCAATGGGCAGGGACACCTTCTGCTAGACCAGGTTACTCAGAGCCCTCTCCAGTCTGGCCTGAAACACTCCCAGGGATGGGGAATCTCTATTTTTGTTATAGATGGGATTTACAGAGTCAGAGAATATCCTGAGCTGCAAGGGACTCACAAGGATCATCCAGTCCAGCTCCTGGCCCTGCACAGACATCCCAACAATCCCACCCTGTGCATCCCTGAGAGCATTGTCTAAATCCTGCTGGAGCTCTGGCAGCCTCGGGGCTGTGCCCATTCCCTGGGGAGTCTGGGCAGTGCCCAGCACCCTGTGGGGGAAGAACCTTTCCTGATCTTCAGCCTGACCCCCCTGACACAAGCCATTCCCTCAGGGCTCATCACCAGAGAGAGGAGATCGATGTCTGCCTCTCCACTGCCTCTCATGAGACCACAATGAGGTCTCCCCTCAGTCTCCTCCAGCTGAACAAGCCAAGTGCCCTCAACCTCTCCTCACGTGGTTTCCCCTTCAAACCCTTCACCACCTTCACTGCCCTGCTTTATATGAGAGTCAGGAGCTTTAAGTAAAAGCTGTCCTTGCTGGACTTGTTGTGGCCATCACTCCTTTGGGCTGTGATCTGTGACTGGGTTTTTTGTTGGGCAGTTTGAAGTCTCCTCACTGCCTGGCTCGGATCCTGCACCCAGCCTCCAGTTTCTTGTTCTTATTTTGGAATTTAGGAATTAGGAATTTTGGAAAGGTGCTGTTTTCAGTCACAGCACCATGAGGGTCTGGGTCTCTGCCTGAGGCTTCTGCTGCTGGAAGGGAAGGCAGTGCTGTACAAAACCTCCAGATGCCACTCCAGTAGAAAGACTCTAATTCCTAAGACTCACAATGTTCTTTTGTGGTTATTAATCCATCGCCACACCTGCTAAAATCATAGAGGGTTCAAAGTCCAGACTCAGGATGTATTAACTTCTCTTCAGGCTGTGGCTTTCTGTGTGCATCTCTGGGTGACCCTGCCACACCAATCCATACTGAAAGAATGGACAGTTTCATTTAGATTTTATTACTGTAGAATTCTTCTAAGCCTAGTGCTAGAAAACTGGAGCACTGAACCTGAAGATCCAAAATAAAGGGAGTTTTGTCCATATGAGGTGGGCTTTATCTCACTGAACTTGAGCTGCCTCTGAGTGATGACCCCTCAAAACCTTCTCAAATCCACTTCTGGTGAACAAAGAAAGGTAAGGGACCAAATCACCCCCTGAACATTTCCATCTTGAGCAATAATCCCAGAGGTTTCCACATCTGAACTGTTTCTGTGATTAAAAACAAGTGAGGAAAACCTTTTATCTCATCTTGAGGACGGATGGGCTCCTTGGATGGGCTTGGAGAGGCACCATTGCAATATAAGCAAAACAGGAAGCTTACAGAATTATTTAGGTGTATTTTGTGAACAGATAATTAGAATGTAGCACTATGGACCTTTGTATCACATTTTGTTACTTTCTAAAAAGCTTTTTTCCCCCTTTTCTGTATTCCTCTCCCATCCTGTCTAGCGATAAGGTCTGACCCACCTCTGGAATTTCATTCCTTCAGGAGTGGCAAATGCATTCCTGAAGGAAAAACTGCAGGTATTCCATAGAGCCTTTGCCATTTGGCTTTGCTCTGGGAATGGGAGGTGACAGAGCAGTTGGACACAGACTGGGTCTCCCTACTGCAGTGTTTTAAAATAAAATTCATAGGGTAAGAAAGGGAACAAACAGAACTTAATAGAACAGCACTTACTTTATCCCTTGAGGCACTGCTCCAAAATGAGCATTTCCACTGGAACTGTTAAGTAATTGCTTATTTTTCCTAGAGAGGAGGCTTGAGGATTTGGATGCTCATTTGTGCAGAGGTTTTATGTTGCACTGCAGATTTTTTCATGTTCACATTAAATTAAAAGTAGATCTAAACTGTCAAGCTTGCATATTTTTCAAAAATATTATGTAGCTTTTCTGTACCCCATTCATGATGTGCACTGGAGGGTTTTATTGCCATAAAACATAATTCACTGCTCTTCAGATGCAATCAGTATTTCACTCTACCTTTAAAAAAATAATGAAGTTACCTTTTAATTTCTCTGTCAAAGAAAACAACTCTAGTATCACCATATCACCTTCCCCACATTTGATATTCAAGTCAGCAGTAGCTCGTTATTACTTGCCAGAAGAAGCCTAAAGCTGAATCAATTTGAAAAGTGTTATAAATTTCAGGCGCTTGTTCATGCACTCTGAATTCTTTGAAGTCCAAAGCAGTTCATCTGCCCATTCAGACATCTTTTTTTCCCCCCTGTTGTTTGTAGGGAGTTTTTTTGTTCGGTTGGTTTTTTTGGTTTTTGTTTTTGGGATTTTTTTTTTTTGTATTCTACACCGCAGTTGTTTATGGCAAGCTTGGGATTTAAGGTTTTATGGTTTGGTACCAAGGAGAATATCAATTAAGCAGTCCTCACTTGACTACCCAGTGGTTAAATATTGCTCACTCAATTTGCTCTTGGGGAGCTCGTTTTGTAGTTGAAAGGGAAATGGCACTGGGGATAAATCTGCCTCAGTGTAAGAGATGTAATGTATGAGTTTACAGTAGTTTTTCTTGTCAAAAGAGAAGACCTGAGAAAATCTGTTACCAAAGTCAGTAAATGTCTAAATGGCAAAGTCTCAGCTAAGTGGAAGTGACTGATGAGCACTAAACATTCTCTGAGGTGAATGAGCACTTCCAAACATATTTTACCTGATTTAATTACTCTCTTTGTTGAAAGGAGATGGTAAATCTTTTTTAAGAGATTTTTTTTCCATCTAGTTTCTAAAACTTCTCCTGCATTGTCACTGTAAACAACCAATCTTAGTGCCCATCTTCCAAGTCAGCATGACAAGGAACCAGCAGGTATTTAAGGAGCAAGGAAATTCAGCTCTGAATGAAGCTGAATTCTGCAGCATCCCCCCTTCTAGTCCTTGCAGTTACCTGTATCAAACTAAATCTGGGAAGTGCTGAAGCATCACCAACTCTTTTATCCTTGTTGGAACACCTGGAACATTTTCTCCACCTCCAGTTCTTGGCTTATGTCCTTGCTGGATGCAGCATTTCTTTAGGTTTGGTGTTGGCATGAGAAGATTGCCCTGCTTCCCTCTTTTATTGTTTAATTTCAGTCCTGACCAAATTTATTGTGCTGCTTCCAGATCGCTGGAGCCAGTGTTTATGTCAGGACAATGTCTCAGGGAGGTGATACATAAATCTGTGGCTGGTTAAACCAGCAAATTTGAGGTTTGGGAGCTTCACATCTGGCTTTGAAGAGAGGATCTTCGTATCAGCTTTGTAGAAAAAGGAAAAAAGTGAAGTATACAGAAAGAATGTTGAGGAAAACACTGAGCTGAGTTGAAACAGTAACAGGTGTCATTTTAGTGCTCTGAAAGGGGTCTAGAATAATGGGGGGGCAGAGCTGTTCTGTCCTTTTTTTGTGTTGTGAGGAGATTTGTATGACAAGCCTGGGATTAATGTAGAGCTGTGCAAGGTGCGCAGTGTTCAGTGCCAATGTGAGATGATTTATTCTTTCCATCCACATCCTTACTATCATCATGGAACTGCATGGAGCATTAATACCCCTGTTTCCTGCAGTTCCCAGAGCTGTTTGAGTGGTACAGACGGCACTGAGATCACTGATAGGTGGGGCTTTAAAAGATGTGTGTGATGATGTTGGAGCTGCCACACCACGTTTGCCAGGCTGCAGTGAACCCAAAACCACATGGGATGGCTCAGAGATGGCCCACTTATCATTCCTGCTTGAAATATGCTCAGGATCTTAAGATTCATCAGGGAGTTTAGCCAAGAAATGAAGCTGGTGAAATGCTTTTCTTAGACTGTCACAGCATGTGCTGATAGTGTTTTATGTGCTATAAAATTAGAAGAGATTTGAAAATTCCCTTTCTCCCTCCCATGCCATTTCAAACCCCCAAAGGGACAATAATTACCAGGTGATAAGAAAGCACCTTCCCACATAACAGCAGGCTTTCCAGATGAGACATGCATTGTATTCATCAGGTTATGGCAGGGGAACAGCCTCTTTGCCTCTTTTCCAGCTGCCTTCTGCAAAAGATTATTCCAGGTCTTCCTGGCCAACTAGTGATCACTCAGCTCCTTGTACATGGGGGAATCTCTTGTGGAGGATCATTTGTGTGTGGGCTGGGAGATGTCTTGGGAAGCTGGGCTGAAACAGAGACCCAGGAGCAGTGCAGACAGTCCCATCACACTCTCAGAGAGCCAGAGATGTATCTCTGATCTGCCTTTTCTGGTTGATAAGGCACTGTGAGCATGAAAACAACCCTTATGGAACAGTATGGTCCTCCACACTTCCCACTCCAAATTAATCTCGTACTTCTTCACTTCCTTTTTGATATCACTTGCAAACCAAATTTCCTGGTGTCTGTACAGCACTAGCAAACATTCTATGAAATATTATTTCTCTCAGGTTTCTGATCTCACTTAAAAGTTTCAATACGTGCTGTCCTGGAGGGAAGGACTGGCATATGATTCATATTCCACGCTGTATTTTGGGAAAGTGTAGAAATGCAGCACTGAAAGCAGCAATATAAAGTATGGAAAGAGAAGCCTGGGGGGTTAAGCAGTTGATGAACTTTTAAATCCAAGTAGGTGCATCATCAGCCTTGCAACTGCTTATCTACAAACTCAGTTATTTCCTGCTGCCCTTCTTACCAGATAAAGCATCTACTGAGTTCCCCGTAGCAGTGCTGTGCTGGGTGATTAATTCAATAAACTTTTGGCACCATTTTCAAGGATGGGAAGAGAAAAACTGAGAGGGAGGTAAAATTAGAGCTCAAAAGCCCAGTGCTCCTTATTGTAATTTCTTTAATGAAAGTTTCCTGTTTCTCATTGTGGCTGTGTAAGAAAGAAGATCTGAGCTGGGTGTTGCTTTTCTCCGTGCAAGAGCTGTTTTTAAACCTTATTCATCGCGCCCAATAGGAAAAGGAATTTGTGTGGAAGGACAGCCCACAGAAAATGTAGCACTATTAGTGTCTGTAAAAGGTTTTTGAGACTTGGAATTACCATCTTTCCCTGTATCTGCAGGGACTTTGCTTTCTCATCTCAAACTCTGTGATGGGCCTAAAGAAGCTATTTATAACCTCCACATCTACAATCTCCACAGTCAAAATTCAGCCTCTTGATGTTGCTGGATATTTTGGTCATCCTGTAAAATTGCATGGTTAGGGAAGGGGTTCTATTCAGACACCCTAGGTTCACTTCTCAGAAATTGGGAGACCTTGCCCATTCTCATCCCCTTTTTAAACTCACATTATTAGAAGGGGAAATGTGGTTCAGCAAAACGGGCTCATATCTGCCAAGAAACATCTGGATTTTTTTATGTGCCTATATTAGGCTTAGCTATGAAAGCTGCCAGGGGCTGCTTTGGCAAATGGTCACCCGTCTGATGTTTGCAGGCTTTTTCTGTCTTGCAGACAGTCTGTTTCTTGCCTGCCTTCTCCTGATGAATATTTAGGTTTGGGGAAAGACACTGAGCTTCCTGGCAACCACACACGGCACCAGCTGACAGCAGCGGATGTGGTGTCCCAGGACGTGCAAGTGTGACAGGACCTGTCTGAATCATCCTGTAGGGCTGAGATTTTCTAAAAGGCGAGGATTCTTATAAAATGCTGGATGTATGAGCTGGACAATGGTTTGAAATGGGGAAAAAAACCCAAACAAAATAACAAAACACATACCAAAAAGAAAAAAAAAAAAAACACAAAAAAACCCCAACAACAACAATTAAAAAAAAATTTTAAAAAAAATTTTAAAAAACCAAAAAAACCCACCACAATTAACAAAGAAAATCCCCATAAGGCAAGCAACTGGTGTGGTCCCTGACGGGCATTCCTGTGGTGTAGGCAAACTGCCAGTGCTGACTCAGGGATAATAATCAGGTTTTGCAGATCCTCCTGGCCTTTTAACCCAGCTCGTTCCCTCTGTTGTGTGTGATATTTTCTCTCACCTTCCTGGGCTGTTGTTATTTTCTGTCTCTCCTGTGTGCTGCTTTCCTCTCACAGCCTCTGCTGCTGGATCAGAGGTTTCATGTGAATTCCTTGTCAAAAGTTATTTGAACCTTACCAGGCAAATATCACATGAATGGGTGCATTTTGGAACCTGCTCTCATCCCTCCTTTTCTCAGCCACCTTTCCCATTATTTTTGCAGAGTTATGAGAGCTGGTCAGAATTATTACAGTGAACACTGAATCTCTGCTCCATCACAAGCCTTTTCTACAACTGCTGTGCTTTGCTTTTGTGGCTGCAACTCATAAATTCCTGAATAAATTCCAGGCAGTGAAGGCTCTGAGAGAACAGTATTGCTTCCCACATTCCCATTTTGCAGAGGCAAAAACTAAAGTAGAGGGAGGCTGCACACACTCCTTTCTTTCAAGAGGTTGTGCAAATTGTCTTTTGGAGTCATCTGCCCTAAACTCCAGCCTCCAGCTCCTTTCCTCTCCCTCTCCCTCCAGTGTTAATCAGATCTTAGTGCCTCTCAATTCCACAGTGCTTTACTACAGGTAATAAAGTACAGTTACACCTCTCATTAGCATTGCCATCTCTCTGTGCATTCAGTAATTATGCCAGGTGACTAATTGAATTTTGAATTTCAGCTAAGAAGCAATTACCATAAAGATCAGACATCATTACCAGCCTGTGCCCTGCCAGCCTTCCAGAAGGGGCTTAGGGAGGGAGTTTCATGGCTCTGTGCTCTCCTGGTGTGTCAGGCTCAGAAACAAATCGTGCTGCAGCTCTGGGTGATGCTTTCCTCCTCCTGCTGCTCTGCAGGAATTCACTGCCACCACACAACTAAGGGAGAATTAATGACCCATTGGACTAACCAGCAGGAAGAACATTTTCTTAGACCACACCTTTCTCCCTCGTGTGTTTTTGAAGTGGCTGTGTAGGTGGAAGTTCCCTCTCCGTGTAGGTGGAAGTGTTCTGGGCTGGGGAATCTTTCCTAGTAATTTGTGCATGATCCATACAAACACGAGTTGGATGATAGCCTGTTCCTTAAAACAATTGCATTACCCAGAGTCAAATGAGGGAAGTCTTTAAAATAAACATAAAGTGATTGTTCCACATCAAATGACAGGCCCATCCAGACCAGTGTTTTGTTTACTCCAAGCACCTAAATTTAGGAGTGATGATGTTTCTATTTGCTGTAGCTGATTAAATCCCTCCTGTTGTCAGTGTGGAGTCAATGGAAAAACAACTCAGCTCCATAAACTGAATGGCCATGGATCAGCTGAATCTGTCTCGACTGTGCTGGCTGCAATCTTGGGATCAATTCATTAGCTTAAATTTGGGAATTTATTACGATTTGATGGCCTGGATTGAGTAGATACCTTGGACATGAGAGGTGAGAGGCTGGATGTGTCTCTGGCAGCAGGGACATTGTAACCTTCACTCACACATGAGCATCTGCATCAGGACATCAGAGTTTAAATGTCTTCATCTTGAGCTCATCTGTAGAGAGCAATATAAGAATAAGACAAGTATGGAGACAGACTCTCCTGGGTGTTCTTGTAATTTCCAGCAATCCAAGTGTCAGTGACTTGCTGAAGTACAAGTGATATCTGTGCATCTTATTTTGTGTGTTATGCCTGTCCTTTCAGGAGAGATTAATTTGAGTAACTGGGTGTGGAAATCAGCTCAGCATGAATGCCAGAAATTTATTTTGCAACAGGTTTTTGAGGAGTCATACAATTTCTGGTTTCTGTTCAGCTAGAAGTTTGGGTTGGGGGTTTGGTTTGAATTTTATATTTTGTTGAGCTTTTTTTTTTCCTCTGTTTATTTTTTTTTTCTTGTGCTGAGAACCAGGTGAAAGGAAATGATAACCTGAGGAATAGTGCTTTGTAATATCCCTCTTTTTCTTCATAAGGATACTTGGAGGTCTGAGCTGGAAACCTTTGGATTCTGTGAGTGCTCACACCTGAGGATGTGCTGTCTCAGGGATTTACCTGCAGACTGCAGGAAGCCTTGGGAGGCTGCAGGCAGGATTAACCAAGCATTTGTCAAGTGCTGCTGAGCCTCCTCACTGGGTTTTCTCTCCCTGTCTTCTGGGTCTTCCCTCAGCTGTTTCTGTAACAGCCCAGCCCTGACATTTCAGAACAAAGAGTTTCCTCAATCACAAGCCATGAAATAATTTCTTGAGGAAATTAATGTTCTATAGGGATAATAATTAGATAATTGAATAATAAATTTTAATTATTCGGTTGTTAATAGAAGGGTTATTAGAGGAGCTATAAGCAATTTGGGATGAGGAAGGCAGCTTCTAAGATGATTCCCAAATCATCCTTCTGGTGAATGTCTTGAGCAAAGGCAAGTTTGGGAGTTGCCTGCCACTGCCCACACATCAATTCTGGTACAATTCAAAATGAAGCTGTGCAGAAACAGAGTATTTACTATAAAAGAGTTGTATTTTATGGAACAGGTTTTGCTAACCCTGGAGGTATGAGGAATGAAAAATACTACAAGAAATTGTGTTCCCTGAGGTGGACCACGTGGGGATCAGAAAGTCAAACAGAATGCGTGGGGTTTTTTGTGAGAAGTTTTACATTAGCAGGTATTTCATTGAACAAGGTTGAAAAGAGCCACTTTTCTGATAGTTCTGCACAATTCAGTCTGTGGGATCTTTCTAATGTCACTGCTTGCTGCCAGAAGCCTCAGCTTGGGGCAAGGAGAGTTCAAGGCCAGGTTGGACAGGGCTTGGAGCCACCTGGTCTAGTGGAAGGTGTCCCTACCCATGGCAGGGGCTGGAACTGGATCATTTTAAAGACTTTTCCAACCCAGAATATTCTGTGATTCTCTGTACAAACAGAACTTAGCACCTCTAGTGCCCTCAATCTTCGTAGGGTGCCTTGGGCTAGAAACCCAGAGAAATGTTTTTCTCAATTCTGAAGGAGCCTGGAGCACTTCTAAACTTCTGAGAGGTTCTGTTCCTGCCTTTGCTTTTGACCTGTTCTGTGACCTGGGTGAATCACTTGAGCTCTCCAGCAGACAAGAAATCAATGCAGCAAGTGAGCATAATTAGGCTGCTCGAGCTTCTTGTAAACCTTTTTTAGGATTTCTTGGCAAAGGAAAACAACAGCAAACTCATCAAAGTTCCTAATAGGCTTGGAAGCCTGAGGACATCAAGCTGAGCCAGACAGAGCTGGGGTTAGAAATATTTTTCTAGGGAAACATTTCTTTCTTAAATTATGATTTATCTGCCTTCTAAGACTCTCCTATAACTGCATTATAGTTCTGTACAAATTCAAAAAAAACCCAAAAAACCCAAAAACAACTGTGACATCCAGAGAAAACCTCTTGGCTTTCAGGTTGATGTTGGCTGATGTACAAAGCAATAAGCATCTGTTGGATAACCGTTCTTGCCTCTCCTTATTTTTGTCAGAATATCCCTCATTCACAAATAAAATATGTGGAGAGAGATTCTTTTTGTGTTTTTCCAGTCTCCTGGATGGCACAGTTCTGCTGCTGTCACTTAGGATTTCTAGAAATAGTAAGAAATTGTCCTGATGCTTTGTGAGTCCTACCTGGCTCAAGCTTATCACTGCAACAATCAAAAAAATAAAGCACCAAAGAGGGAGGGTGGTACATGAATAAATAATTTATAGCCCCATGACTCAGCCCCTATTTTTAGAAGCTTGCTGTTTTTCTGAGGCTTTGAAAAGGGGCTAAGAATAGTCTATACATGAAGAGATGTGTGCCTTATGCAACACAGGTTTTTTTCTGTCTCATTTGATCTGACTCCTATGAAATCTGGGCATCCACTCTCAGGAATTTGTGTCATGCAGTTCCTGTAGATTTACTGGGGATCATGGTGGATAAGTACCCAAGAGAAATTGTTTTTGCCTAATACCAAGTAAAATGTCTTATTTTGAACATTAAATGAATAAAAATTATTTGGAGGAGACACTGGGAGAATCTTGCAATGTCCCAGTGTTTAGAACCCCCTGTAGTAAAGGAATCCTTTAAGCTGAGTTTGAATTCCTCATGAAATCCAACACTGGAAGAGACCAGAGTTGAACTCCATGTTGTGACCAACTCCTGGGCTACAACATTCAGCACTGGGATATTTTGGGTTATTTTACTCCTGTGTTCTTTCAATGTATCTAAAAGTTGTCTTCAGGAGGTAAAACCTGGGTACAATTTACATTTACCAAAGCTCTCAAGTGATTTTTGCTGCCCCAAAACTGTGTATTTCAAAATCCATTTATTCAGCTCAGAAGACGTCATCCAGCTTTAATCATGGCACTGAAACAAAACAGGTTTTCTCCACTGTCTCTCCTGATTTTACAGATCAGTATATCATAGAAACCATTTTAGTTTATATCTAAGGGAAAAACCTCACTTACTTGGGCTTGCTTTCCATTGGAAATTTTGGCATAAACACTTTCATGCTGGGCGCACCATGGGCTGCTGTGCTGTGCCCTGAAACCAGAGTAGGAAGGGATTGGTGAGATGTGGACAAGGCTGGTTGTGAGTTGATATTCTAAAATTACAAGGTTGAACTCCGCCTGTGGCAAATGTGCAGAACTAACCCACCCTGAAAAGGATGGCAAATGGCTCAGCTAGGTCGGAGGGCAGTATAGGGGCAAAACCAGTTCAATAGTTGTCTTAAAAAGTGAGGAAAAAATATAGATAGAGGATAACAACAAAAAAGAATAACAGGGGAGAGATTTACCAGACTGTCTGTAATAGTTTTGCAAAATAATTACTGAAAATTCTTGGGGCTTCCACTTTTTAATCTGGACTGAACAAGTCCTGTGATTAGGCAGGTGGATGATGTGACCCACTGTGCTCTTGCAAGGAGTGCATGTCTGAGTCTCTGCCAGAAGCACTCCTAACCCCACTTCCCAAACCCTTGTGTGTTCTGGGGAGTGTGCTCTGTGGGGATTCTGGTTTTCTGATTGATGGACCCTTCATTTCAGCTCAGCTGACAGGATCAGCAAGCTGTCAAAGCAGTCACATACCCTCAGCTCAGGGCTTAACAGGCTGTCCTATTTATTTATTCATTTTTCTGTTTATTCCCTTCACTCCAGCAGCTGATGGACTTGTCTCAAGATTCCATGGCCACTCTGTAGAATCCAGGAGAGGAAAGGCATAAATAGCCAGAGAAGTCAGATTTCCATTTTAATGATAACTGGAAACGTAAACCTTGTCAAAAAGTCATCTACATGAAACATGGCAAGACAAGTCAAATCTCTTTCAAAAGCAGCTTAGTTCCAGTTGTCAGGGGCAAGATCCATTGTGCAGTGCCTGCATTCAGTGTCTGGAATTGTTTTTCACTCACTGATGACTGGAAGGAAGTGATGAACTTCCTGCTGAGAATGACATCCCCTTACCTTTACCCAGAGCTCCTGTTTGTGTCGTGCTTTTAATGGACTTCTACTGACTAAACACAAGCCTGCCACCAGGCCAATCCATACATATTGAGTTACCACTGCCTGAAAGGCTTTGTGTTCTTCAATGGGGTCAATTAAAAAAGAAAAATGCAAAAATACACTCATTAAACACTTGGCTTTACATACCCCATTCGGAAATGCAACATCATCTGCAGTTAGAAATTAAATTAAGGGCTGGGTTTTGCCTCCTAAACTGATGTAGAACATTGTACCTGAGCTGTGTTTTAAAGCTGTTCCAGAAGATGATTTTGTGCAGTTGATCACAGAACCACAGGGTAGCTGAGATCTGGTCCAACCCCCCTGCAGGGCACCTGCAGCCAGTTGCCCAGGAACATGTCTTAAAAAGTTTTGAAGTATCTGCAAAAAGGGAGACTCCACAACCTCCCTGGAAGACCTGTGCCAGTGTTATGTCACCCTCACAGCAAAAATATATCAGTGGATTCCAAGGAGCAGACAAATCACAGTTGGGATGACAAATATCGGATGTTTCTTCTCCATTTTCTGTTTAGACGTGCACTGAGGGCTCTTTAGAAGATTTTCTAGTAGTGTTGTTAATACAGTGTAATAAATCGGGGTGGAATTCATTTTACATGACTTCAGATGACTAAAAGACACATTTCTGTTTGGGATAAGGGTCCTTGAGCTGATTTGTGAAAAACTGCTCTCATTCCATGCAAATTTTCCCAGAATTAATCTGGTAATGCTGGTGCTGAGTTGCAGGAATGCTGAAGAGAGTTATGGGAAAACTGGAAACTGAGTTTGGATGTCTCCCCCTTTATCAAGCACCAGAGTTTGTGGAGTCCTTCAAAACAAATAAATAAAAGTCTGTGAGTTTCTCTCATGTTCTTCCATGTCAGATGAAAATCATTTCCCATTATTATCAATGTATGGGCTCAAATCTAGGTTGATCAGCTGCTTTTTATTGAAACAACAAATACACCAGAGTTTCTTAAAAGTCCTGTTTGCCCTGAAAACAGACAGAGTTGTGATTATCACAGTCTGTTTTTTTGATAAATGCAACACTGATTTTCTTCTGCATTCAAGAAACTTTTGCTCTCCACCTTGAACTTCTCACTTGCTCTTAAATGGTTCTACTCCACTG
This sequence comes from Prinia subflava, assembly GCF_021018805.1. Taxonomy (NCBI): domain Eukaryota; kingdom Metazoa; phylum Chordata; class Aves; order Passeriformes; family Cisticolidae; genus Prinia; species Prinia subflava. Next base: position 150,100,482 of record NC_086247.1, on the reverse strand, counting down.
GGAATAAAGTTCAGGCTCCACATAGCGTGGGTGTGTGAGCATGTGCATATAAATACATAAAAGTGAGACATTCCTGTAGGTATTTGAGTGTACATATTCTGTGAAGAGCTATAAAATAATAGACTGAGCTGGACTTTCTCAAGAGCTGGAGTCAGGGAAAATTGGGTATCCCAGCTGTATTCCTGCCAAGACTTTGCTGTTGTTATGCTCTTTTGCCCCCTTTTTGTGATGTGGAATGAAGTTTTTCAGGGGTGTTTTTCAGTTTTACATCCTCTTGGAGTCCATGAGAGCTGCAAATGTTGGTGCTGCTGCTGTTGTTGTGGATCTGGGCTCTGCCTGTTGTCCTTGGCTTTGCTGGTGGAGTGTAATTGTGGTCAGCAGCCCTGAGCCAGCCCTTAGGGGAAATAGGACAATGCATTTGTAGCCTGGAGGGGCTGAAATACCTTCAGTGAAAGCTGGAAACCCTGAGCACTCCTGGGCATTCCTTTCTGTTCAGACAGTTCCCCTTCACCTCCCTGCCTGTCTCCTGGACTGATGATTAAGCAGAAGAAGCCAAGAGCCGCAAATCTACAACAAAAGGAAATCAACATTTTTAAAGTGGGAGAAGTGACCATAGACTGAGGCACAGGAGTGAATATTGGATGATGTGTCCAGAGCTCTGTGCATAAAGGCTGAGTGCTGCCTGGGCCATCCTGAGTCATCTACTGCTCATTATTCATTTGCATGAACATTAAATCTCCTTGTCCAGTTGTGTTATACAAGTGCAAATGCACACAAATAACCACATGTTGCAACCACCAAATCTTTATTTGCTGTATTCCTTCTTGAGTATAAAGTCAGGAAGGAAGGGGAAATTATAAGAAGAAATAGTATGCTGATATACTTTCTTCAGTATGTCATTTGTCTAGGACAATGAAATTTTACATAATTGTTTTTCAACTAGGAAAAAACAGTGCTAATACCTATTTTTTATTATTATTAGCTCTTTTTACCCTAGAAAGGGCATGTAAGTTTTCTTTTCTTCTTGGGTGTTCATTGTTTGTTTCTGCAGAGGAGTTCTCCATTATGATTCTTCCTGGTTTTTTCTTCTTGGTTTTTTTTGGTGTTGTTTTGTTTTTTGTGGATTGTTGGGTGTTGGTTTTTTTTTTGTTTTGTTTTGGTTTTTTTTGTGGGTTTTTTTTGGGGTTTGTTTTGTTTTGTTTTGTTTTTTGGTTTTTTGGGGGTTTTTTTTTGTTTTTTTGACAATTATTAAGAAAACCCTGAACTTAATCCAGCGTCTTTCTGCACACAGTACATGAACAAGAGCTGCTTCCTCCAGGTGCCTCCAGTGAGACTCTTACCTCACCCACCAAATGGGATGATTCTCCTTTAAAGCACTGGCTAAAAGAGTTGCATTATGTCATTAAAAGAGAGAGAGAAAGAATGAAAGACAGAGAAAGGAAGAGAGGGAGGGAGGGAGAAAAGAAAGAGAGAGAGAGAAAGAGAGAAAGAAAGAGAGAGAGAGAAAGAGAGAGAAAGAGAGAGAGAGAGAGAGAGAGAAAGATAGAGAGAGAAAGAAAGAGAGAAAGAGAGAAAGAAAGAGAGAAAGAGAAGAAAGAAAGAAAAGAAAGAAGAAAGAACAGGAAGGGAGGGAGGGAGGGAGGGAGGGAGGGAGGGAGGAAGGAAGGAAGGAAGGAAGGAAGGAAGGAAGGAAGGAAGGAAGGAAGGAAGGAAGGAAGGAAGGAAGGAAGGAAGGAAGGAAGGAAGGAAGGAAGGAAGGAAGGAAGGAAGGAAGGAAGGAAGGAAGGAAGGAAGGAAGGAAGGAAGGAAGGAAGGAAGGAAGGAAGGAAGGAAGGAAGGAAGGAAGGAAGGAAGGAAAGGAAAGGAAAGGAAAGGAAAGAAGGAAGAAACCTGTACTGTGGGGTATAAATTAGTATGCAACTAGAGTTTGGAATGAGAGTCCCAGAAGCCAGATCTGCATGCTGCTGTTGTTTCTGAGAAGTGACTGATAGTGGAGGAGATGCTGGATGAGAGAAATTCAGGGTCTGATTTTCCCCCTTCCCGTTCATACCCTCACCATGTGGGGTGTGTGCTGTGACAGCTCAGAGAGCTGCACTGATGTGGGTCGTACATTCCCAGTGCCTCACAGAGTGGATTGTGTTTGTGCTGTCCACAGCTCAGCTGGAGGGATACAAACAGGGAAAATGAAGAGTTAGAATGACTAAAACAAGGGTTTGAATGAATAAAATTAGGGTTTCATATGAGCAGTACCCTGGAAGTGGGACTCACCATCTGACTAAGCATCAGCTCATCTGGAGAGTCAGGAGTTTGCTACAGAAGCTCAAAATCAGCAACAACTCTGCACAGAGAGCTTCAGCACTGGCCAAAGGAGGGGAAAAACACAAGGGCTTTTTGGGTTGTAAATCAGATCCTACCACCTAAACCCCACTCAGATAGTTTTGTTTTGTTTGGCATCATCACTCCAAAAAGAAACAGTGGAAAAGTGCAAATAGACAAGAGCAATGTGAAATTCAGTGATTTCTGTGGATACGGTGTCATCTGGAGCATCTGCAAGGACTGTTATTTGTTGACTTCCCTTCTCTGTAAGAAAAAGCACCTTTTCAAAAGTCTCTTTACCTTTTTCAAAGGCTGGTGTCAGCAGCACATTTAGGACCATTTGATTTTCCTGGACTAAATGACCATGGCAAAAGCCCAGAAAGAAAGTGGGTAAAGGGCAGCAACAACATCATGAAGAGTCCATCAGGAAGTTGCCTGTATTTGTCCTTTGGGGATCTTTCTGGATTTCCTGTTTTATTTTAATTCTCTTGTTTCTAAGAAACAGTTCAAAATAAGAATGGGAAAAAAAAACCAAGCAACTCTTGGGTTTGGGATTGGATGTGCCTGGAGTGGAGGAAGGTTTGTACGGGAAAACTGCAGTTTTCTCCTGGAATTCCTTGGGATGAAGAGAGTTCTTGCCAGAAATTGAACTCCCCTCTTACCCCAGTATTGCTACGTGTAGTCCCCAGAGCCCTGCAGGGTGACGTTGAATTTGGACATTAAATCTCTGCTTCAGTAATTTGTGATTTTCAGTTATGATCTGTAAGAACTGGCACGTTGGGAAAACACCAAGAATGGTTTCAGTTGCAATGTTTTCATGCCTTTGCTGTCTTCTGAATTCATATTCTGGAAGAAAAAACTATTAATAATTACCTTTAAATACTCGTTATCTGTAGATGTGTTGGTTATTTATTTCTCCTCTTCTGAGTGGGTTGCTCCAGTCCTCACAGAGGTGGGATAAGTTAATTTGCCTTGTAAATAATCTGTTCTGTCAATCTTTTCTTGAACCTGTGAAATGTCCAGGCTGTTTCAAGTGCAGCACAGAGTGTTCATCTCTCTTTTATTTTGGTCTGTACCAGGAAATGCCTACAGAGAGTGCCTGGGCAATGGGACATGGGCTTCCAAGATAAACTACTCTCAGTGCGAGCCTATTCTGGATGACAAGGTCTGTATTTTTCCCTTCATTCTTCTCAATGACATTTCTCAGCATAAATGAATGCAAAACTAAACTTAAGGTTAACATGCTAATTTGGAGCATCTGAGAGAGATTCCATTTCTGTCTCTACAACAAAACCTCCCTGTGAATTGAGGCAAATCACTCTCTCCATATCCCCTGCTCACATGGTTTTTTAAAAAGGATGCTTTATCTCACTCTGTCTCTGATGATGTGTGTTTATGCAGATTTTTCCTAGCTTTGTTCAGAGCCTACAGCTGCTACAGTAAATGTTAGTAATAATAACAATAAGACCTAAAGCCTCTTTGGCACTAAAAAATAAGTTCAACCAGCTGATTCCACCCTCTATCTGCCCATTCCGAGGTCTCATCAACAGCTGACCTTTACAGATCTCAATGTCATTTCTCCTAACGCAAATATGTAAAGGGGCAGCAACAGAAAAATGCTTAAAAAGGAGACTCAGGACCCAGATGTCTTTAAGGGATAAAACCAGTCTTGCATGATGCAGGACTTAGCAGATTTAAATTAGCATATGGAGCTGAGTTCCTCCGTGAGGAATTATGCAAAGCCCTTTTCTTTCCAGATGTCTCAGAGACATCATAGACACTGTAGACATTCACCCTTGCACAGTTTAAGTCTTCATGCTCTTCATACTCTTCCTCCTGTGTTGAGTGCTGTGGTGGGACACAACCCCACAAAGCCTTTGTGTTGTCTCTGCCAGAAGTGGCTTTTCCCTGTAGGAGCCAGAATGGAGCCCAGCAGCTCAGATTGGGTTGTTTTGGGGTTCATTTAATTCATTCTGTCCTCGTAGTTGGGACAGAGAGGAGGAAGATGAGATCCCACATTTAGTACTTAGGGACTCTCTGGAGTTAAGCTGCCCCCAAAGAGCCAGGATGTGTTTAGGCTGTGGTGCAGCATCCATCCTGTAAGATCCACATGCTTGGTCAGTGTGGGTTGTCACCAGTGAATCAGAAAGCAAATAACAACACACCAGCTGCTGAGGAGGACCTGTTCTTACCCCCTGGCTAATTTAATCCCCCCTCCTTTTCCTGGAGGCTCCCAGGAATTAAGAAAAGTTGTGCCAGCACCTGACTGCCACCCAGAGGGACGAGCAAGGTGTTCTAGCACGGTGGAGAAGCTCCCATGGCAATTTGGGCCAACCTAAGTTGGCACCACCCCAGTGCAGCCCCTCTTTACAATTCATTCCCATTTAAAATGAATGAAATAAAAGCTAACTTGCTGCTGGGTCATTTTTTTTGGATGAATCAGGTCCCTAAACCATCTCAGTGCGTTGTTGCAGGAGTGCTGCAGCCAGCACAAGCTGGGGGACTGGGAGGGACAGACAGACTGACCATGTGTTAAAAGTGAGGCTGTGGAGCAGCCAGTGCTGGCTTGGAGAACAGGGAGCAGAGCTGGGCAGAGACTGGGTGTCTGTGATGTGGTTTAGGTGGTGCAGGAAACCTGAGCTGGGAGCAGTGAGCTGCTGCATTTTAACACCACTCGTTCTGTGTTTGCACAGCTCCCAACAGTGGCTGTCTGTGCACGAGCAAATACAGAGGGGCTTTATTTGAAAAGGCTGGAGAAGTGTTGTGACTAGAGCACAGGATTATTCCCTTCGCTCTGTTTTTGCTTTTAAAAACTTTGCAGCTATGGTGATAGCTTAAAACTCCTTAAATAGCATGTTTCTTAAACAGATGAAAGTGCAGATGTTCCCCCACCCTTGCTTACAGAGGCTTAAAAACTCATTTATTAGATCTTTAAAGATTTGTGACAAGCTTTGCAAATATTAATATTCGTGAATATTTTTGAAATCTCTCATAATGCTCGGTGTTACAGATGAATACTTTGTGATCTCAAAAAAAAAATAGAAAAAAGGAACAATCCCCACACAGATTTGCTCCATTTTGATTAAAGGTGAGATTCAGGCACAGAAGTGGGTCTGTTGTTATTTATTGAGTTTTGCAGATGCTGAACATCAGCCAGGGGGAATGCCCTGTGATTTGTGTTTATTTTTAATCCAAAAATACCCAACACTCTTTTTAAGCTTGACCACTCACAGGCAGAGTGCTAAAGAATCACATGGTTTTAATTTGGTGATTGATAACAGGGGATAGGAACAGGACTTTGCAACATCAATCCCATGCTTTATCACAGAGCTCTGGTAAAGTAGCAATAGAAATTTTAGGGTTTTTTCAGCTGTGGGTCAGTCTTAGGGGGCATCAGCTCAGTAACACACATTCACTGGGTTTTATTAATGCATCATTGCTCTGCTTGTGGTTAAGACCTGTGGCAGTAGCTGATAAAACTCTGCTCTGGGACTGATTCAGTGCTCTGGCTGAGCTCTAGTTCCTTAAATGTAGTTGTGTGGTGTAGTTAAAGTGTCCCAGTGAGTCAACGCATCTGGCAGGTGACTCCCCTTTGGAATACCCGTGTCCTTCATGTCCAGAGGAGGGAACAGAGCTGGGGAAGGGGCTGGAGCAGCAGGAGCAGCTGAAGGAGCTGGGAAAGGGGCTCAGCCTGAAGAAAAGGAGGCTCAGGGGGACCTTGTGGCTCTGCACAACTCCTGACAGGAGGGCACAGCCAGGGGTGTCAGGCTCTGCTCCCAGGAACAGACAGGAGGAGAGAGAATGGCCTTAAGCTGTGCCAGGGGAAGTTTAGATTAGGTATTAGTGAAAATTTCTTCACTGAAAGGGTGGTCAGAGATTGGAACTGCCCAGGGCAGTGGTGGAGTCACCATCCCTGCAAGTGTTCAAAAAACTTATGGATGAGGCACCTGGGCACAGGGTGTAGTGGTGAACAGGGTGGTGCTGAGGGAATGGTTGGAGTCAATGATCTTAGAGGTCATTTCCAACCTTAAAAATTGTGGTTCAGCAGCAGCCATGGAGGTCAGTCACCAGGACCAGCTGGGAATTCCAGGTGTCCCCAGTGCACCTCAGGGGACACAAGGGGCCTGCGTGTGCACAACTACTTCTGACCCTTGCCTTGGGTGGGTACCCAAGTGTTGGTGTCCTCATGAATTTCACTCTCTGAACAAACAGTTTGCTCCTCCTCCAGGCACAGGAGCAAGATATAGAAATAATTTTGATCCAGCTGGCTTTTTGGTGGCATGATATGTGACAAATGGAAAGATTCTCCTCAGCCTACAAGCTCCTGTGTTGAAAGGGCCTTCACTGCATCCGACACCAATCTCTGCTCTTCTTAGAAGAAAAGTGAGCGTCTCAGGCAGCAAAAGATACATCTTAGCCTCCAAAAAGAGCTATAAATCAGGAACTTTGGTGTTGTGGTCTGTGGCAGCTGTACGTGAATTTGCTTCTGCTGATGTTTTGAGGTGGCTTCAAGCTGAGCAGCTGAGTTAGCACCACGCTGTGCTCAGACTAATGTATCCTGCACAGGAGCACGGTCACATCAGCCTCAGCAGCTCCCAGCTGGCTCAGAACGGGAAAGCAGTGAGGTCAGAGTCATCTGGGATGACACTGAAACTTCCCAGTTGCTTCTGAAAGTCTTTGGAGAGGTGTCCTTAAGCTGTGCTGGTGCTGAGATCATCCTGGCACCAGGAGGAAATTGGAAGTGACTGAGTGGGGATGGCGTGTGGAGCCTCCCAGGGAGACATGAGCTGTAAATACTGGCAGGACCTGTCAGTAAGTTCTGTTAGAGGAGGCAAGATCCTTGTCAGATGGCCCAAGAGTGCTTCTATTAGGTGGTTATTGATTCAAATCACTCCTGAATTGTTTAGGGAAGGTTAAGCAGTCACATTCTAGCTGAGGCAAGGGGAGAAGTACCCTAGACAGAATGACTCTGTCATTAGCCTGAAGCCTGCCCACCATGCCTTAGATGTGCAAAGTAAGTGCAGGTAAAGACATTGTGCTGTCATTCCTCAGTTTACCTGCTAGAAGCTCCTGGGAGACACCTCTGCCCTGCCTGGGGTAATGTGATTGTCACGTCTAATGTCAGGGAATGGGATTGCAGTGGTGTGACCTGCTGTCAGGGGGTAAAACCTTCTCTAGAGTCCCCATCTCTGGATTCCCTATCTCTGGATTCCCCATCCCTGGATTCCCTATCCCTGGATTCCCCATCCCTGGATTCCCCATCCCTGGAAGTGTTCCAGGTCAGGTTGGACCAGCTCAGGGGCTTTGAGCAACCTGGTCTAGTAGCTGGCATTCCTGACCGTGGCAGGAATCATCATGAAAGTCCCTTTTGACCCAAACCATTCCAGGATTTTATGATCTTCTCTAGCTCATTTCTAATCTAGCAACCCCCCTCCTAAGCCTGAACAGAATTTAAATCTTTGTTTTAGTGAAGTGAAGCATTTTCCTGAAAGTAGGAGGGTATTGGGTAACGGGAGAAGGTTGTTGACATTTTAAATGTATCGGTGTCCAAGAGGGCGAGCCAGAAGAGAGCTGTGCAAGTATTTTACATGAGCTGAGCTTTGGGGAACAAACACATGATTTTCTGGGCACGTGCTTTGCAGCCCTGGAGGTGTTGCCTCCCATTCCAGCAGAGATGCAGATTGCATGCAGGCTGCTGGAAAGTGATCTTGCCACCCTGTCAGCTTAGTTTTCCATAAAGCACCAAGGCAGTTCTTGTTTCTCTCACATTTGAATTTGCCTTCAGGAAACCTTGTTAGCATCAGAAGCAGAAAATATGAAAGTTGTCCCTGTTTTTCCTTCAGCATCAGTGCATCCAACAGGAGCTTGATAATTTTATTTTTCCGATTAATCTTCTTCTATTTTGAACCACACCTTCTTAAAACTTGAGTGAAGTTAAAACAGTGGTCAAAAGAGCCAAAGGAGGGTGAGACTGAAAGAGCAGGAACCTCGTGCTGGGAAAACACAAGGTTTGTCATCTTCCAGGAGATTCCTCCCACTAAATGACCAATTCTGAAAAAAGTTCTTAGATGGTTTGGGTTTTGATAGTGCTGCGAGAAGCAGTGAGTTGGATTCAATGATCCTTTTGGATCCCTTGAGATGTTCTGTGATCCTCTGGCTCTGAATTAAGCAGGAGAGTCAATGAGCCCTGCAGTTTGCCAAAGCATTGTTGAATAAACAGCATTGCACAGGTAGGCACATCAGGTCAAGGGAGCTTTCCTTCCCTTCAGGTGTCCCCCTCGACTGAAGGATAAATAAAACACAGCATGGAATTTGCATTCCCTACCTTCCTTTTGTTGCTTTTTTTCTTTTCACCTCCAGGCAATTCAGAAAATGAGTCCATGGATGGGGAAGTTTCTTTTAGGGGATTTTATAATAGATGTAAAAAATACTCTGTGTGGTTGAGTTCTGTCCAGAAACAGCACATTACTCTGTGAGCTGAAGATACAGGCAGGTTTAATCACAAAAATGATTCCAAGAGAGCTCCCTGGCTCTCTGGCAGAGTGCTGGAAGATGCTTGTCTTCACAGAACAATGGAACAGATTAACTACAGCTGGTGGTTGTAGTTTCAGCCAAACATTCATTCACTGACAAATTCCTTTCACTGGAGTAAAATGTTAAGGGAAATTGTTAGGGGAAAAAATGAAAAAAAGAAACACAACCAAAATTTAAAAAAAAATGATGCCATTTGTAGGATTTTACTTTCATATTTTTATCACAAGGGAGGAAATGTAGGTGGTTGGTTTTTAAGAGCCTTGTTCTTCTGAAGGAGGGCAACATCCCAATGTGGGGAAAGATCTGCTTAACTTGAAAAGAAATTAATGGCAAAACTAATAAATAAATATATTTTTTAGAAGCATTTAGTCTTCCAGTAGCAAACCTCTTTTTAGCCAGCTTCAGTATTTATCTGAATAGTGTCTTTCTAGTTCTTCCTAGCCAGGCAGAGAGAGGAGATGCTTCTCCTTTCTCCAAAGCCAACAGCAGCCCACCAACAAAGATGACAAAGATGTTTCTGCAAGGTCAAATTTTGGTCACTAAATCCCTAAATTCACTGATTTAGATGGGAGCATTTCTATACTTATTTTTTTGTTTCCAGGATCAAGAACCCACCAACAATCTCCCCCACATCCTAGGAAATAGACACTAACAGAGAACATTTCACCACATATTTGGGTTGCTGCTAAAAACAGCAGGATCCCTGGTTTGTCAGAGCTGAAGGGACACCACTGGTTCCTGCTCTTTTAATCTGCATTGGTTCTGCCCTGGGTTGGAAGGATAAAGATCCTAGCCTGCAAGGAATGTCCCTCAGAGGAAAATCTGCCTGTTTGGGAGGGCTTGTTATTTATTCTTACTGACATTTTTGTGTGAAAACCAAACCATTTGAGTAGGAAAATGGCATAACCTGGCTCATTAAGACCATGCTGTTTCCTAAGAAAATAATGTTTTGTAACTTTTGAAACTCTGAGATGTCTTTAGTAGGTTTCTTTGCCTAAAATGACAAAGGTTTAAAATAAGAAAACCTGAGGAAATGGGAAAAAAAGGAAAAAAAAAAAAGGGAAAAGCAGAGACTTTTTTTGCAGATATTTTTAAGAAACTATGGACGTATCCTAAACTGAAATGACACCAAGCCTGTACTTGTGTTTGCCTTACACAGAGGCATCAGCCCTGGGACTGTTATGTCATTGTAAAGTTGAGAAAAGTCATGACTGTTTTCTGAAGTGATAAACTGTTCCTGAATTCCCGTGCTTGGAGACTGATGCTGATTTAATCCTGTTATCTCTTTACCTCCAGAGGAAGTATGCGCTCCATTACAAGATTGCTCTCATCATAAACTACCTGGGGCACTGTATTTCAGTAGGGGCCCTTATAGTTGCCTTTATGCTTTTCTTGTGCTTGAGGTGAGTAATGTGTTTGCATGTTTCTAACTTGCTTGGGTGACGCTTTCTGGGTTGCTGCAGCCCTCTCATGGCTCTGTCCAGGCTGTGGATGGTCCTGAAATTGGTGGTGGCTTTTATGTTCCTGAGCACAGCCGTGGTTTTGCTGAATAATGAGCTCCTCCTGAGCATAGGAGCTAAAATCTCTTTGAATTCAGGGAAGGAACTGAATATGATTTATTGATGCAGCAAAACAAATTCAGTGAGCAGTGTTCTTCATTATGGGATCTGAGTGTGTCAAGTTGCAAGTTTTGGGGGCACATTTTGTTTTCTCACAAGGCAGAACATGGTGATGTCTTGCATTCCCTGACAGCTAAAACACAGATCTAAACCAAAGGAGACAGAACAAAATCTTTCCGTTTTGCTTTGGGTTAATTTTGGTTTTTCTTTCATTAAAGGGCTTAGAAGTTTTCTTAAATAAGAAGAGGAACATCATTAGTGGAGCTTAATCCCCAGCAGTGCTCATGAAATGATGAATTCAAATCAAGGAGCCTGCATAGAAACCCCTCCCTGATCTGGTCCAGGATGCAGAAGGGAGCTTGGCAAACAGAGATGTCAGTGAAAGCAGAGTTAGGGCTACAGGGAAGAGAAAGGACAGGAGGAAAGGCAAATCAGTGGAAAACAAGGAGATGTGCATGAGTCATCATGTGTATGTCCACAGCCTGAATCACAGGAATATATTTTCATAGGATTGGCCTGGTGGGTTAATAATGTATTATTCCTTGGATTCCATGACTGGCATTTCTGTATAATTTGTGCTGTTTTGTCCAAGAGAGTTCAGCTTAAACTTAAAATCAGCTCCACTGAGTGCTGTGCAATGATAATCCTTAAGAAAAACCTTGTCCTAGTAGCAGAGGATAAACTGTGGTGGGACGACATCCTTCCCCTGCCCAGGATTACAACAGGATGATTGACAGTGCAAGAGTTACTGTTTTCCTGAACAGAGCATCCCTAAAGTCTTAGCAAAGTCTTCTGAGCATTCCTAACAAGGCCTTTAATAATAATAGTAGGAATCTTCTCACACTCCAGCATTTATAAACATCTATATCTATGCTAAACAAAAAAACCCCACCTTAAAACATTAAATGGGAACTTTTATGATGCATCAATTTAAACTTCCATTTCAAGCCCTCTACAGTGCATATAAAACGAATTCTCACAGTGCTTGGAGACCTGAATTAATTTGCACTGAATAAAGAATGCAAATTATTCATTGCAGTAACTATATTCCTTGCTTTCATGCTCAGTCTTTTATAAATCCTTGAGTAAATAACACAAAAACAATTAGGTAGGATGGCAATAAATGTATCTAACTTCAAACACGGAGGTGGCTCAGCTGAATTCTTCTAAATTGTTCTTCTGTTATTTAAACCTTAAGGTTTAAATTTTGCAGTCAGCTTCAACATTAAAAACAACAACTGAGTAGTGGCAGTCAAGTACTTCCCTGTACGTGCTGTGAATTAAGGTAGCCCATCTTTTCAAATTCACATTGTGTCATGCAAAACGTGTCCAGTGTGCAGCCAGAGCTAACCAGGATGAGATTCCTCAGGGTCTGTTGATACACATCCATTTTCCAAAGTTCTAAGGATGTTCCAGTGAATGCAACCCAAATTCATGTTTCACTGCAGGTTGTCACTACCCAGATTTTGGGTTATGGACATCTTCATCCTATTTGCCTCTATAAAGTGCCACAACAACAAATCAGTTTTGATAATCAATCTCTATTATTTGGGGCTTTTTTTCTAATGCTGTTTTATTTTGGATGGAAGAAGGTATGATGGAATTGGGTGAACGGAGATAATTTAGGTAATTTGTGGCAAAAAAAATACAATCTGATAGCTCCTCCTGATCTTGACCCGAAATAGAAATCTGACAGTTCCTTATTCCTGCCCCACTCCATCCATCTACCTCACTCCACGAGTCCCTGCTGAGGGTGAAAATAGAGGAGACATCCGGGAAGATTCAGGTTTTACATCTGCTCCCAATTTTTATGCTTCTCCACCACGATCTGCTCAGTTTTCCTTTGCTCTGTCAGTGCAGGTGGATCCCAAAGGCAGCCCTGTCTCAAGGGGGAGGTGTGAGCATTACTGCTCTTCTGGAAAAAAAACTGCTGGCAGGGCTTTGGGGCCTCACTCTGGGTGTTTTAGGAGCATGTAAAATATTTGACTGGCATGGCAAAAGGTATTGCTGTGTTGTTCAGCTGGTCAGGAGGGTGTTCTGCTTTTGGAAATGAGCTTCACCATCACTGGTGCTGCCCCAGCCCAGTGGGACTTATTCCTCCAACTTAGTCCTCAGTTGGGCTGAAGTGGGAAGGGGGAAGGAACTGGATCTCAACCCTATTTTTCTAAATTTATCCTGTCACCTTGCACCCAGCTTCATTCTTCCTCAATTCCTTAAGAGCTTCATCCTTCATTCACAACCCACCCGCCATTTAGCAGAGAAGTCCTACTGCCCTGAACACTGAGGAATCTCACACCAGTTTTAAGGGTCAGGAAGCTCAGATGTAGCAGCAGGTGATGAAATAATCTGCCATTTGTGTCCATGAGACCCTCAACACTGCTGGGAGGGGATGAGAGCTCAGCCAGGGCCTCCTTTTCTTGTCAAGACCCATTTTAGCCTGGTTTTCTCCAGTTCTGTCACATCTGAAGCTGTGCAATGACAAACAAGCCAGTAAACATTTCATATAACACCAAAATGATAAAAAAGTGAAGGAGAGGGCTTGATGGTTGCTGGCACAGTGGCTGAATGCCACCGAGTCCCTGAGGCAGCTCCTGAAGGTCCAAGTCAACATCAGTTTCTCAAGATCTAAATGTAGGTGGTCTTGAAATTGTGAGAGCCGTGCTGTCTGTACCATGCAAAACCAAACAAACTCACAAACAAAAAAGAATACACCAAGAAGGACAAACCACGAATTTGTGCACAAAGTGTTCTGTAGAGGTGGCTTGATCTCCAGTGCAGGCCCTGGAGGGATTTGCTCAGGGTCCTTCCCTTGGCATTGTTGGATGGATCTGCACTGCTGGGGTTCTCCCAGTCTGTCTGTTCTCATTAATAGTCAAGGTTTGCTCCTTCCCTCAGGTGCACACAGGCAGCTCCCACTGACTCAGCCTCATCATCCCGCTGAATCACAGTCTCACACTGCTGAAGCAGAAATTTTCCAAAGGAGGAATCCTCCTATCAGCAATACCAATCAAGCTGAAGAAAAAGAAAATAATAATAATAAAAAAGTGAAGTATTAAAATACTTCTTTCAAATCACATTTTTCCTTTGCTGTTGCTGATAATGCAGAAACCCAGATTGCTTTGTCCTGGATTTTCCCTTGTCACTGTGCTGTTAGAGCATCCTCTGAGGTAGAAAAAGAGTCCTTTGTAAAACTCCTGCCTTGTTATTAAACAATGTGCTGGCAGTGGCCAGCAGTGACCTGGGTGGATTCCATCAGAAGAAGCTTTATTTGTGCAGTGGTTATCAGAGAAGAAGTAGGGGAAGAAAGGTATTTGTTCTGGGAAGCATCCACGTCCCTGCTGAGTTCTGAATCCAATAAAAGACCGTGCTGACAGGAAGATAGGCTGGAGATTAAAAATGACATGTCCTTGCTGGATAAAGGCAGCTCTAAAAACAACCAAACCCACAAACATTGTCATAACAGCTTTTGTCACTACTATGGTGGCAATGAAAGCAAATTGAGGTTTTGAGGGAAATTCTGCCTTCCTGTTGCCCTTAAATTTAGCTCTTTCTATTTCCCCAGCAAAGCATCTGATACTGTTTTTTCTCGTAGGTCTGAGGCAGTGTCCCTGTTCTTTCTTATGATTACATACAGACTTCCTAAATCACACATATTATTTCTCCCAAAAAGACTGGAACATTTTTTTGCTAAAACAATATGGTCACTTCTTTTTTTCCTTTCCCCCCTCCAGCCATCTCCAATCTACTTTCCTTTATCCTCTCCTGTTCCAAGCTCCTTTGAACTACCCTGTTGCTCTTCAGTCTGGTGCAGGATTGGCAGGATTGCTGCTGCAGGCCTCTGTAAGAATGGAATAATTTGATTAAATGATTTGTAGAAATGTGTCAGGAGAAGTGCAGAGCATCAATACCGAGCAGGTTTCATAGAGCAAAGTGATGAGACAGCTCTCAGAACCTGTGAACTGAGGATATCTCAATTGGGGAGGAGACCTGCACAATTAGTGCTGGTTTGCATTTAATAGGTTGAGGTGTCTGATGTGGTTAGAGCAGAGCAGGCTCCACATCTAAGGCACAATCCTTTCATGTAGGGGAGCAAGAGAAAAGAGCAAGTCCAGGTCAGGACATCGCCTAGCAGAGTTCATGTCATTGCTCCATGTCCCCTCCTCATCTCCTGCCTTCCCACCCAGCACAGCTCAGTCTGTTCCATCTGCCACTTCATAGCAGAGCCTTCATTCATGACTCAGGCATGTGGCAATTTTGAACTTCACCACAAATCCTGGGGTGGGTGCAGTGGCTGTGGGTTTGAACACAGCTCTGTCCCACCCTGTGACAGTCCACAGCAGAGTCCACAGAGAAAGGCAGGAATGAAAATCATGGAGCTCTGTGAAAAAGAACAAACCCAGTGAGGGGGCCATCTTTAAATACAGAACATCTGAAGTGCCTGTGCTGCCTGCATCTCTGTGAAAAGCCTCATCCAATGAACTCAGATGAAAACCAGAAACATTTTTCCTATTGATTAACCCCAGGCCATTGCCTTTGCTTCCCACTGCCTTTACTCAGCCCCTCTTCATCTCACAAGTCTGTAGGACTTGTCCTTTACACTCTTTGTATAGAGCCTACCCCATACAAAATAAAACCTCCAAGAGCACGGCCCTCATGAGCTCCTGGAATAAAACCAGTAATTGAAAGTGTGTCCAGAGAGCTCTGTTCTTAAAATGTGAAAGGTTTCACAAGCTGCATCTGAAATCATGGTATTGTAATCTAGCACAAAGAAAGCCACTGAGGAGTGTTGTTGCTGTCTATAAATACATCACCATTGGATAAACAATGAAAACTGAAGAGCTGCTTGTGATCAAGGGCAGTGTCAGTGCAAGAAAAAATGTGTATAGGTGCTTTACAGATGGATTTGTGAGTGGATATGAAAGGATGTTTTCCAGCCCACAGAGCTGAGGGGTCCCAGAGCAGTGTGGTAGAGGAAAAAATTCAAGTTGGAGTCAAACTAGAGTATCAGGAATTTATGAAATGCTTTTGGTCAGTTCCTTTCTTGACATGAGGTTTGGAGGCCGCTTCCTATCCTGTGCTAGAAATATGTTACTGCTGGTACATTTCTGTTGCTGCCAAGATTTTGGCTCTGTGTTTTTGGAGATGGATGTGAACTTGTTTGAATTCTAATTATAGAACTGCTCTTACAAGATCTAGATCTATATTGACTGACAAGCTAAAACTTGTCTGTGTTCTACTGATGATGATGATGGGGTGGTTTTGGGAACAGTGGAGAAAACATCACAACTTTTCCAAGATTTCAGAGAAAGGAGGAAAACAAAGTTGAGTCTTTGCAGTTTATATATGAATCATGCTTAGGAGTACAATTTGATCAAAAAATAAAAAAAAACAACACCTTCTGAGTCATCTCTGGGAAGGAAAATCAGAGAGTGCATTTTCAAGATGATGTTTAGAGGTATGAACTGCAGATGCACCTGCAGCTGTTCAAGTGCTAAATGGTTCAATTTCAGTTTTCACCCATGGAATTGCACATGTAGGTTCCTCACTAACTCCAGTGTGGTTGTTCAGAACTCAGGAACCTTCTCTTCTGCCTAATCTGGAAGATAATTTAGATGCTGGAGCATGTCCAGAGAAGGGAACAGAGCTGGGAAAGGCTCTGGAGCACCAGGAGCAGCTGAAGGAGCTGGAAAGGGGCTCAGCCTGGAGAACAGGAGGCTCAGGGGGAACTTCTGGCTCTGCACAGCTCCTGACAGGAGGGGACAGCCAGGGGGATTGGGCTGTGCTCCCAGGAACAGGGACAGGAGGAGAGGGAACGGCCTCAGGCTGGGCCAGGGGAAGTTTAGGTTGGATATTAGGGAAAATGTCTTCACTGAAGGGGTGGTCAGGCATTGGAATGGGCTGCCAAGGGCAGTGACAGAGTCACTAGCCCTGTAAATGCTCAAAAAACATGTGGATGTGGCTCTTGGGGACAGGGTCTAGTGGTGCTGGGTCAATGGTTAGACTTGATGATCTTGGAGGGCTTTTCCAAGCTAAACAATTCTATGGTTCTGTGAATTCTGCTGCTTCACATTGCTCTGTCAGCTGAAACATGAGAGAGGGGAGAGGTGGACATTTCTGTCACCCCTAAATGGGCCGTGGACACCCCTGGCAGCCTCTGCCTGTTATGGGAACAGTAACTTCCCTGGGGATGTGCCCAGGCTGAGCCACTGGACACATTTCCTCATGCCCAGTGAGCACCATCAGAATGAGGAATTTAGACCAAGCACAGGAATGATTATTTGGGAGGTTTCCAGTATATCCTGAATTCCTGGCCAAATGCTCCAAAATAATTAAATATTTCACACCATGTCTTGGTGTAAATGAGGCCAAGGAGAGTGTGAACAGCAGCATCAGCAGCTCAGACTTTCCTCCTTGGTTTATCACCACAGGATCTGCAAATGTAGAAAATGTAATAAACTTTGCTAATTGTGTAATTGTATTAAAAGTTTAAAAAAAAAAGGCATAACCTTTGAATTCTCTAGGTGATCATTTAAATTAATTTAGTTTCAGATTTTTCTTTTTTTTTTTTTTTGTATAATCCCACAAGGGGACTATGAATGAGGACATGCTGTGCACTCCTAATTCCCAAACAGTAGTTGTAATCCAGTTCAACTACTCTGAGCTCTCACTGTCTGGTTTCTGAAGTCCTGTCTCTGATTTGTGCAATCCCACTGCAGTGGTCAATCTCCATGGAAAACATTCCCCCTTCCACAGTGTGAACTTATAACCTGTGTCAGAAAACCTGAGCTGCAAGCTGTTCTCTGCTCAAAAAGATACTTTGCAGCCCTGTTTCCTCTTTGTTCAAAAATTATTGGCATCTCACTACTGTTTAGCAGAGCAAATGAGAGCAGAGTCCTGAATCTTTTTCTTCAGCCACAATCACATGCTGCACTAAATGAAGTCATCTGTATTTTTATCATTCTTGTGAAAATTTGGAATTTTCTCCAGTGGATGGCTTGATGGCACAGTCAAGGCTGGAGTTGTGTTCTTGGAGTATGCAGGGGCTGGGTTTCAATGATCCCCAGTTTAAGCAGTGAGCACAGCCAGTCTGGGGCTGTTGTGTGTTGTGTTGGCTGCATCCTTCCCACCCCTGGAACACCCGTGCTGAAAAGCCTTTGTGTCTGAAGCAGGCAGGATGCCCCATGTCCTGCCATTAAAAACTGGCCTGAAGGCAGGAGAGTGAAGCTTTGGAAAAGACAAATGCACAGACGGTTCCACAATGGGTTTATTTTTAGGGTCTCTGCACATCCTAAATGCTCATGGAAGCTACTGCTTCTCCTCTTCACCTGAGCATTTCCCTCTGTCCTTGTGATAAAGCTGTCACTTCCTTCCATTCTTCCCATGCTTTTCCCCTTGCTTTTCCTGTGGGAATATTTACATTCCCCCAGGCAGCTGCCACCAAGGAGCTGATTTTCCCTGCCAGCCTCTCCAGCTGCTGTTCCCATCTGGAAGCATTAGGAGTTCAGAATAACTGCACTGATGGAGCACACAGGGGAAACCATGGGGACCTCAGGGGAAGGCTTCCATGTGGGTGAAAGCAAATAGGCCCTGACAGGCACAGAGCCTGGGAAATAACTTGCTGTGAGGTATTCTTCCCACTCTGTGCCATTTATGGGTTGTACATGTGCCTTGCCTCCCCTAGAAAAGACTAAAGAGGGGAAATAGTTTTTTAAGTCCATGATTCTCTTTCTGGCGTGTTGCAGTCATGGAAAGGGAAGGGCTCCAGCAAAGTGCACTCCTATTTCTCCTATCAGCTGTTTCCAGAGAGACTTAGAGACAGCAGTCTTAATTGAATATCATTATTAATGGAATACTACATGAATTAATAGAAGGTTTCCAAGCTTCCTTAATAAAGTGTTCATTTGCAATTTATTCTATGCAGATGATTCAACTAATTCAGCGAGCTTTCAACCATGCTGGCACATTATTATGATTGTTAATGCTAATTGTTTGTCTCATGCTTTGAATCAGAAAATAGTGTCTCTGTGCATCCCAGAGGAAAAATACCACCGTATGGATAGAGAAAAACAATAAATCAACAGAAAGCTACTCTGAATTTTACCAGGGCTATTTATAGACATCCATTTTGGAATCAGTGAGGCCACCTTTACTGAGAGTTGATGTGATTTTCTTTCTGCCTTTCCAGATCTCACGATTTTGCAAGTCAAAGGATGGGGTTTCTATTTCTCTGTCAAATCACACAATTAAGATCATTTGGTGGAAATGATTAGCAAGACATCCTCTCTCTAGCAGCAATCAGAAGCTCTTTCTGCCCACCTCTGACCCAGGCTGCAGTCAGCTGCTGGAAAACTTTGCCTTTTTTTCCTTTTGCTGCTGTTTCCCTCTGTGGAAGCCCAGCTCTGACACCCTGCACACGAGGCAGTTCAGGATGCTGGTGGTAGGAAACAGAGTCAGGGAACAACATGGTCTGTTCTCAGATCAAATAAAGGGGTTGTTTGCAATTTCTCACAGTACACCTGGTTCTTGATTTGCTAATTAGGAAGGTCAAGGAGAAGTTTCCCTAGGAAGGCCAAGGAGAAGCATGTTGGCTTTCACCTTAATTGCTTCTTCACGTCCAGCCTGCTGCAGAGCTGAGCCGAGTCCTCAGTGTGTGAGAGGGAGGCTCATCCCAGATCCCAGATAGTCTCATCTGGTTTGGCCAGCACAGCCAGAGACAGGCTCTGGGAATTCACTGGAATACACTCATCTTCCTACAGGCCCATGGAGATTCACTGAGAATTAGACAAGACCTCTAAGATCATTGACTCCAACCATTACCACAGCACTGCCAGGTCCACCGCTAAACCCTGTCCCCAAGTGCCACATCTAAATGTTTTTGAACACTTCCAGGGATGGTGACTCCACCACTGCCCAGGGCAGGCTGTTCCAGTACCTGATCACCCTTTCAGCAAAGAAGTTTTTCCCAATCTAAACCTTCCCTGGTGCAACTTGAGGCCATTTCCTCTGGTCCTGTCCCTTGTTACCTGAGGGCGGAGCCAGACCCCCTGGCTGCCCTCTCCTGTCAGGGAGTTCTAGAGAGTAGGAAGGTCCCCCCTGAGCCTCCTTTTTTGCAGACTAAACACCCCCAGTCCTCAACTGCTCCTCATCAAACTTGTGCTCCAGGTTCTTCCCCAGCTTTGCTTCCCTTCTCTGCACAAGTTCTGCTACTGTTGTCCCCAAATTCCTGCAAATATAAAACAAGGTTCTTCATAACTCAGTCTCCCATGAGAGTGTGCTGTCATTTGCTACACTCCTCTACCCAAAACCTCACATCATCAACCTTTGAAACAGGTTTGGTGTCATGTAGACCAACTCATGACAAAAAACCCACAAAATTCTCCTGGTGACACCATGCTGGGAGCCAGGTATTGATCTGCTGGCTCTTCCTTCATTCCCTCCAACTGGAAGGGCAGAGGAGAATGGCATTTGTGCTTCTTATCCCTTAACCAGTTGTCTGCATCATGAAAACATGAGGATATGAGGATATGAAGACATGAAAACATGAGGACATGAGGACATTTCTGCTCAAACCCACAGCAGAACCCCTGTACATCAGGTCCTCATGAGAAACTCCTGCCCTCTCAGGAGGAGGTGTCTGGATACCATTCATCATGGAAAGCACGGGTTCTTAAGAAATCATGAGGGACCAATTAATCCTTTCATTTACAAAGCCAAGATGCCTCCAGTGGCAGTATCTTTTCTCTCCATGTCAGAAATTGTCTGTCCTTTTCTCTTGTCAAGGAAATCCTTTTCCTTCTGCCTGCTCCTTCACTCAGGGTGACACACACCCCTTTCTTGTGCCTGTCTGACCTTGCTGAATTTCAGGGAGATATTTCCTGCCCAAAATCTGCTGTCAGGCCCAGCTAGAAGTGAAATTGCTCATGAACTGCTGGATGCAGCACCAAGCACTCCTCCCACAGCCCATGGATGAGCAGTTCCTTGCTGTCCAGACCCAGGCTTTTTCAGTTCCTTCACCTTTCAGCCTCCAAAGGATAGCAGGGGGTGCATTTGTGAGGAAATGCCTCCTCATCCAGCCCTTGGAACAGGCAGACAAGCAGAGAAGAGGAGCCCACAGAGACAAAGGTGTTCTACTGTGAATAACAGATTATGAGCTCTTCAATCCATCATGTTAGTGGAGTAATCCATGGTCTGACCCTAGTGAACATAAACCACAAAAAGAGTCCAGGGACTCCTAGGAGGAGCTGGGGCCACCAGCAAGGTCATTTAATGCATTTAAATGTGTTCTTTGAATCAGGAATATCTTCTGACTGCCAGGAGCAAGGAGGTAAGAGCAGGGAACAATTTGCAGTTCAGCTCCCCCGTTTCCAGTGTTCTTTCCCAAATTAATTTTTACCAATCTCCACAGGGACTGAGTCCCAGCCTAAATTGCGCATTGGTCTGAGTGAACATGAAGTTCTTATGTCATATGTTCTAACCTCAGTCTTTAAGTCTGTGGTGAGAGAATTGCTACAGCTTCTCTCTTTATTCCATCCATCCTCAGACCAAGGAAGAGCTGGCACAAGAGTCCAGCCGAAGCTTTGACCAGTGATTTTTGTCTGAAAAGGATTAGAGTAGGAAGGAAATAATTAATTCCTCCTCAGTGGAAGCCCGTAGCCTCAGTCTGTGGTGTCTTGAAATGTGCCAGCCTTCAGGATCTCTGGGGTGCTGATTTGTGCTGCTGTTTCTACACCATTCAGCACACATCAAGGCTTGTAAAACAAGTGGAAATGGCATAAGTGATGTAACCTGACATGAAGATGAATAGGAAACTTTCTATCACCGGATCCTTTGGGCTGGGGAACTCTGAATGTCTCTGTAAGTCACAATTCCTTCCCAGCAGTGCTGTAACTGTGTCTGAAGCAGCAGTTCAGCACCCAGTCCCCTCAGCTCCTGTTTCTCCCCTCTCCCATGTGACTCTTTCCCTCTTGAGAGGCAGCTCTCTGCTCTCTGTGCTCTCATTTTCTTCATGTTGCCACTGCCACCACCCCCAGACTGTGACATCCCCCTCCTGAGGAAAGAACAACCCCAAATTTCTTGTCATCTGGATTTTGAGGGAGTTCATTCATGCCAAGCACTGTGCCTCCAGAAAAGCTCCGTTCACCAACTTGGAACACAGCTTAATGTGTTTTAAATTCCACCTCCTGCCAGTTGCAGTGTCATAGGAATATTTCTTTCCTGTGCTGCCTGTGAGGGCAATGATTGCTGCTCCTGGAGCACAGGCTTGTTACTTTTCCACTCCACAGAGCAAAGCCAATAATTAATCAAGGAGAAAGGAACTGTGGGGCTCATTGTCATAGAAGACTGATATGAGTGTTTAAGTTTTCAAAATGGGACAGGTCATTTACGTGAATAACAGGAGCATTTACATTTAAATTAAGGCTCATAAATTTAAGCTACCTTCTATCTACAAAGAGCCAGGAAAAGACCTGTGGAGGATAAATGACTCCTGAGAGTATTCTGAGGTATTTTCCTCAGGCTTTGAGATGAATGAGTATGACAAGGTCAGCTTTGTCCTTCCAGCAATCATTAGCTGTGCTGCAGGTCTCCTGTTGTCCAGCACTTTTATTGCCCAGTTTGGGAAATGTCCTTCATTCAGTGCCCACCTCAGACTCCAGCCTGGCTGCAGAGATGAATTCTGTGCACAGGGTGAGCTCCTGAGCCCAGCAGAGCAATCTAATGTGAATAAAGCCTGGAATGAGGAGATCCTTTCCTCAGTACCCCTCCAGATCCTTTACACCGTCTAAATTACAGCAATTCCACCCACCAGCAGTGCCTGAAAATGAGAGCAGCTTTCTGAGGTGGCTGCCAAGAGATTTTCCCCCTGTTCCATTGACTGCAGCCCTGCACTGCTGTGCCCTGCAGCCTCCACACACTTTATTATCTGCAGATTCTTCCTCCCCACAAAACCTGACACAGTTATTTCTCAAGCTTTCCCTGCCCTTGGCTGTGAATTGCATCACTGCCACTGTGATTTCTGTGCTGGGGGTAGTTAGGAGGCTGAACCAAGGGCTCTGGGCTGGTTGTGAACAGTAACAAACTTTCAGTGTCCAGTTGGAACGTCTATTAAAAGAAAATTAAAGGTAACAAAAACAAACAAAACAAAACAAAAAAAATCTGTGCCTGGGGTCACATCACTGCCTGAGTTATTTGAGTCTGTGACACTTTGAGACATCTCTCAGATTATCTTTCAGGGCTCTGTTAGCCCCCAAGACAGGAAGCTTTTTAGCAGTGAAAGCACCTATCTACCATCCAAGCCGCGCACCCAGAATCTCCCAAAGGGAATGAGGCAGTGGTGTGGGGTTATTCATACCCAAAATATGGCTTTTGCTAAGGGCAGGGGGACAGGAGGACCAACTGTCCCTGTTTCATGTCCAAAGCCAAAGCTTCAGGCTTCAGTTTGGTCAATTCCAGCTGCTGGCTACATTTATACTTCACTTAATTTTACACCAGGAACACACCTTCCCTCAACAAATGGGCCTTTTTAAAAACAGGAATGTTTTGATCATTATCTGTTAAGATTGGGGTTTTCCAACACAGAGCAGACCTTCTTGCTCTGGGTCCTGCATGCACATCTAAAAGTCTGAAGGATCCAGAGTGATGGGCAAAGAAATAAAAACCAGTAGGAACCAAGAGGCAGTAAGGAGGGCAGAGATCATGTAGGCACAAGATAAAAACATAGAACTGTAGAATTGTTAAGGCTGGAAAAGACCTTTGAGATCATCAAGTCCACTAAGTTTGTCTTTAGACAAAGAAGACAATGTGGTTGTGATGACTGGGATCTTCCTGGGGGAAGGACTCTTGTTTATGAACCAAAAATCTACAATTCTTCATTTGATCCTGTTTGCCTGTGTGTCCAGTCCAGTGTCCTGCTGTAAATCTTGCATTAATAAGATTTCCCCTAGCCAGATTTGGTGATGTTCAAGCATATGGGATGATTACACAAAAAAATATCTAAATATATTTATATTTAAGTGGATGCCTGCAGCAAGGATTTTTTTTCCCCACTCCTTTATCTTATCTTTGCCAAGAAATACATTCAGGTGGCAAGCGTGCCGAATCTGTTTTGTTTGTTAGAGCTCTCAAAAGCAATTAATTTCATCTCAATAACTCACAGTTTGACCTGAATTTCCCTAGTTTTAGTCTCCTGCCTCCTTCTCTCCCTAGAAGCAATGTTTCAAACTCATCCTTTGATTTGCTAATCCTTGACCTGGAGGGAGTGAATAAAGCAGTAGGTGAAGAGCAGCTGCAGGACATTGATGTGCAGGGTGATCCCCAGAGGACAGCCCTGAGGAGGATGTTTCAGGTGGTCTCCTGGGGCTCAGCATGGGCAGCTTAGTTGCCTCATTTCTTTGAAAACCAAACCCTGAACCTGAGCCCTTTGTTAAATGTGAAATTCTCTAAGTGAGCCTTGTCTGCCATGTCCAAGAGCAGCATTTTGGAGTTTGTAGCCTAAATAAAAGAGAAAGGATCTGAGCAGCTGGAGATTTGTTCTCCAGATTAACTCATCATGAGTCACTGAGGTGCTCAGAACCAAACACCAGTTTCATTCTAGCAGCCTGAGTTGCTAAATTCAGAGGCCATTTCGACATTGGCTTTGCAGGGTTATACCTCTGAGTGTCTCTCAGTAAAGTATCTCATATGTGGGAGGTCTTCTGTTTGTTTTTTTGCTGAATTGCTTGAAATCTCTGAGAGATTTGTGAGGCTGAAGGACATACCAGAATTGCTTCTGGCCCTAAGAATGACTAATTTAGTCCTAAGAACAATACAGTGAGTGTTTCATGGTAGGAAAACTGTGTTTGTTGTTGAGAAGAGTAGCTTGTTTGCCATGCAAAGACCTGAGGCAATGAAAAGTTGGTTACTGGATTGTGACTCTCTTTTAGCTGTCCCTGGGGTGAGATCAGTCAGTTCCAGCTGAGCAGCTTTGAGCCACTTTCTGTGTTTGTCTCACATTATCTGGCAGCTTCCCTGGCAAGCAGGGAGCCTGAGGCAGCACTGCCAAATCCCAGGAAGTGTTTGAAACTGTGTGGAAGTGATTTTCATAAATGGAGTGGTTTGCTTTTAGCTGAGAAAAGATCATTTAATTGAAGATACTGTAACTGCAGCGTTGCAGCTTGGCACTTGCCATCCTTTACCAGTTCACAAAGAGTAAGAGAAATGTTCTGATCCTAAATGACTGAACTTGTCACAAGTAGCTCTGTCCTGCTTCAGTGACTCTTTGTTTGCTGGCAATAGCACCATGCCCTGGCTGCCTCCTGGAGCCATTTCCAGCAGCAAGTGTATTTCAGATGTGCCCTCTTTTATTTTATGGCACTGTGTCCCAGCTTACTGTAGCTCATATTTTACACTGTGCTCATAATTTACATTGCACCTGAATGGGGGCTGGGGAGGGCCTAAAAACAGACACAAATATTTCCTGAAGGAGGAGGATCTGGAGCTCTGCCTTGTTTAAGGCACAGCCAGTTAAGCCCAGGATTGAAAACCAGGCAGTTCATGCTCTCCTGTTGCATTAATTCAAACTCACACAGGTGAGCCTGCTCAAGAATTAACCAAATGTAAACTACTCCAGCTTTCCCACTCCAGTACAAATATTTGTCACTAAATCTCCTTCTGTGAGCAACTCAGCAGCCTCCAGGGCAGCCTGGTTGTTCAGAGGCTTTTCTATCAATTCCGGTTGTTCTAGAGATGGAGGGAAGGGGAGCAAAACTAATAACCAAGGGTGAAATGACAGGCTGAATGTTTGATTTTTGTTTTTGAATTGAATGTTGTTGGGTTTTTTTTTCCCATAGATCCTGTTTTACTTGCTTCAATTGATTGAGTTGTGTTGTCATACAAATTGTTGTACATGCCTTTGCAAAAACACAAACCTCATGTTTTGTAGAGAACGGAGGGATTGCAGGGGGATAAACTGTGCAATGAACAGAATTTATTCATTTGTTTCATAAAGTTATTGATGTGAGTGTATATTCAGTATATATGTTCACTTAAATGTGTTTCCTGTTCAGGAGTATCAGATGCCTGCGGAATATTATCCACTGGAACCTGATCACCACGTTCATCCTGAGGAATGTGATGTGGTTTCTGCTTCAGATGATAGATCACAACATCCACGAGAGCAATGAAGTGAGTGCTGGGAGGTGGCAGGGCCCTGCCCTGAGGTTGGGGTGCTGGGTTTGTATAAATATTGCCACATGCTCAGAGAGATTTCCAAGCCTCTCTTCATTTCAGTGTCAGCTGGGCACTCACCATCCTTGATTAGCTCTTCAAATGTAAGATTTGACACGTGAACTGCAGTCTCATGCTTTAGGAAAACAAACAGAGAAATCATTAATGCCCACATGAAGAAGATGTCCGTGCATAAATCTCTATTATTATTCATCCAGACGCTCCTTTGAGAAAATGTAAATTCTGTTAATTCAGTGTTTGCTCTGTCTGTGATTCTGACAGTCTCACACTCCAGAAGATGGAGTTTACAAGCTTTATGCTCAACAGTTTCATGCTGTGTGACTTGCTCTCATGATAATGCTGCAAATCTTTATTGAGATTTTTACAGTTATTTAGGAAAAAGCTGTTGGAGACAGGACTCAACTACCTCTTTAAATGTGAGAACAAAGTGACAATGAAAACATAAACCTGCAAATAAAAGGACAGATCATCACATGCCCCAGTTTTCATTAACTCATCTTTTCTCTGCAGCCTTTTTATGAAAGATGCTTTATCCAAGCTTGGTGATAACTTTGTTATGTGGTTGTGGGATAAGTCAGTCAAAGTAACACCACCAAAATGAATGGGAACATCATTTGTTCTAGCTGTTGATGTTATTTCTTCTGTGCTGATCAGTGGAGATTAAATAACAGATACAAAAGCATCAATGTGGAAATATTTTGTATTAAGTTTATAATGCTTACAAAAAACCCCAAGAAGGAATTGGTGAAGTTATCTGGAGCCTAATGGTGGGTACATGTGGGGATCAAGAATCCTCAGTCAAATAAATAGAAAGGTGTGAACTAATGAGCTCTGCAATTTTGGTTTGCTGTTCAGTGTTAATAAATCCACAAAGGACTTATTCAAAATTCATTTTATCCTGGTCTCCTTTGGAAGTAATTCAAGGGAAGATCTCACCACCATTATTTGTGTTTGTCTCTGTCTGTCCCAGAATCTTCCCAATCCAGTGACCAGTTCCTCTTAGTTCTGACACAGGAAAAATTGACTTGGATAGAATTCTTTTTTTACAATTACTGTAAAGAAAGGAAAGTGGGAAGGGGGGGAAAGGAAAGGAAAGGAAAGGAAAGGAAAGGAAAGGAAAGGAAAGGAAAGGAAAGGAAAGGAAAGGAAAGGAAAGGAAGGAAAGGAAAGGAAAGGAAAGGAAAGGAAAAGGAAAGGAAAGGAAAGGAAAGGAAAGGAAAGGAAAGGAAAGGAAAGGAAGAGAAAGGAAAGAAAGGAAAGGAAAGGAAAGGAAAGGAAAAGGAAAGGAAAGGAAAGGAAAGGAAAGGAAAGGAAAGAGGAAAGGAAAGGAAAGGCAAGGAAAGGAAAGCGAAAGGATAAAATTTGGTTTCCAAAAAACTTCTGAAAACAAAGTATTTCAGCATCTCTCTGAGTTCTTTTGGGCTTTAATCCTATTTTAAAAGGTGAAGCCAAACTGAATTTCAAATATTAATGAAACAACACAGAAATGAAAGAGTTAACACATCCAAAAGATTTCTCCTTTTTATTTCCATTCAATAAACAGAAGTGATCACAACTTGTGGATGGGGTGTCATTTTGTAACTGTATTTCTTGCCCAGTCCATTCCTAAACTTCAGAATTTTACTGGGCTTGGTGGTGCCTCAGTTGCTCTGTTGGCTGTAGACCATCAATATCTCCTGCATATGAAGGCTAAAATAAAATTAACTGAGGGTAAAAGTTGGAAATACTTCACTAGAGTTCATTAAAAGGCTGGGGAATGGTGAGATCAAAATGACCAAAATCAGTGATAGCAGAGAGCCCGGGTAATTAGAGTTGTGTTTCAGGGAATGCACTCGATGTCAGCTTGGTAAGAAGGGAGTTTTCCCAGACTTAGGTGAGCAGCACTGTGGGAATGGCCTCAGTTCCTTGGGATTCATTGCTGGGATGTTCCCATCTGGAGCTGACTGTGCCTCCCACTGCTCTGTTCTCTCTGCACAGCCATTCTGGGGAGATGCCTGGACTGATACACAAAAAATTCCCATTGAGGTCGTGGCAAAATTCAGAAGTGACATGTGACATTGTGTGACTTGTAGAATGAAGGACCAGTGGCAGGAACAGAGAGGATAAATTGGTTGATAAAAACATGACTTTAAAGTATTTCTTTCTTTAAATATTGGTCATGCTTCTTCCCCTCAGTGGAAATGAAACAAGACCATGACATTGACACAGCTCACCTGTGGTCAGATGACCTGTGCCTCTTGGAGGCTTGTTCTGGAACCTGAATTTTCCAGACAGGTCTAGATACAACAGATCCTGCATGTTATGGTCAAAGCCAGCTTCAGCAGAAGGTCACAGATGGATCTGGGAGTCCCTGTCAGCACCTAAAATATTGTGATTCCAAGCCACAGGATAAATCTGCATCCCATTAATGAAATCTACCATTGATTTTTTTAAGGGAATAATAACATACAGATTCTTTTAAATGTTCTCACCATGATTTTGAAATATTCTTTTCTGTTCCCTTTGCAGCCCTGGTGTCGATGCATTACCACTGTCTACAATTACTTTGTGGTGACCAACTTCTTCTGGATGTTTGTGGAAGGCTGCTACTTACACACTGCTATAGTGATGACCTACTCCACAGATAAGCTGAGGAAATGGGTCTTTCTCTTCATAGGATGGTGTAAGTGACCTTTGTGGTTAAAATAGTGTTCTGTGGTAGCTGGCATTGAAGTGTTGAAGACAAAGAGAGACAAGAATAAATATTATAAATCCCCCTGGGGTGAAATCTGGACCACCCAGTCTGAGCAGACACTTCTAAGTGAGGAGCTGACTTGAGGAAGAGCCTCCTGATCTGCCAGACCAGCTCTACAGCTGCTGAGGGGTCTGTTCCTAGAAAACAGCCCTCAGCAAAGAGTCACACTCCATCTGTGTGATGTCCTTGGGGCTGCTCAGAGGCTCAGCTGTGGCAAAGCTGCCTGTGGGATGCTGTGGTCAGTTCTGGTTTCTGAGGTCAGAGAGGGATGTGGAAAAACTGGAGATTCTCCAGCTGAAAATGTGATCAGGGATCTAAAGGACATGAGCTGTGATGTGAGGCTGAAGGAGCTGAGATTCTTTAATCTGGCAAAGAGGAAGATGAGAAGGCATCTGTTTGGTACCAGGAGTGATTTGAAAGACAGTTACAAAGATGATAGAGCCAAATTCTGTTTGGTAGTAGCAGATGTTATAAAAAGGGACAATATCCATAAACTGCAGACTGGGAGGTCCCAGTTGGATGGTAAGAGAACAGAAAATATGCCAGGAGATGGTGGAACACTGAAATATGTGACTTAAAAGCTGTGAAAGCTCTGACCTTGGGGTTATTAAAAATTCAGCCAGGCTGAATTCTCCCTGTCTGAGATGGGGGAGTATTGATAGTTGTGCTCAGAGCAGGAAATTGGAGCAGACACCTTCAGAGGTCCTCCCCAAGCAACATCTCCATGTTTTGAACTTGGGCAGGACAAGCCCCATGCAGGCAGTTTGTTCACTTGAATGAAAATGTGTGGTCAAACAGAACTAGTGAATCTAGCAGTTCTTTTCTGTTGAAGGAAGAAAGGTGGAAAAAAGTCACCAATGTTTTCTTTTGTGAAAGCAGAATGACATTTTGTTCGGAAGTGCCTCTCCCTGTCTGCAGAAGTAATTGGATTGCAGTTCTGAAGGCAGAAATAGCTATTGAAACAAAATATGTCATTCAATCCAAAATCAGATGGGAGGAAAGAGGAGTTGTAGTAGAAAGAAAATGTTTATCTGGGGAGTTGATTCAGTTTTTTCCCCAGTAGTTGTCAATTCTCTCAGCAAACTGGAAAATCAGCTGCTTACAGACTGGTTTGATCCCTGGTGCTCCCTACCTCTGTCAGAATGCTCTGGGTCTCTCATTACTAATACAGGAGTGGTGAGACCTGAATGAACCTTTCCAGCCACCTTTGGGGTGTATTCTGGCTCTGCTCTGCCTCCTCATACAGATTTTTTACCAGTCTTATTCTCAAATCCCTATTCTTCACTTAACAAGGAAAAGTAAAATGTTTTCCTTCAGGAGAGAGGACATGACTCCATTTTCTCTGTCCATTCCTCCCAAGAATGAGTGCACCAGACCCTTGAGTCTGTGGTGAACAGGATGAAACAAAGCACAATCATTTGAAGGGCACAGGAGCTACCAGGGATGATGGGGCAGGAGATCAGAGCTGCTGTACTCCTTGCTGAGGTTAAACCTCATCCCCTCTGTGTCATGGTTCTCTTTCCATCTCTTGAAAGCCTCCATTTCTCACAGAAGGAGCAGCAAGTGGGAGGTTAAAAGAGACAAATTTGTGTTAGAGACAAATCCACCTCTGCTCCTGCATGAGTGTTTAGGTCATGTTACTCTCACTGGGGTAGAAGCAAATACTCGTGAGAGTCACTGCTGCACTCACCTTGTGATTTCAGTGGTTTCAGAGAGCCAGGAACCTGCAGTTTGGAATGGGGGATGGAACTGGTGAGGCTGGCCTTGTTTGGGTTTTCCTGAGGTGAGAAATTAAAGGGGGAATGGAGAGGGAAAAAAAATCTCCCCTTTTAATTTTGGCATTGATCTGGTCCTTGCCTGAGTGGGAGTCAAGAGACTACTTCCATTTACTCTTCTTCCCTTCCAGGTTCCTCCTCCAGCAAATCCCCTTCAAACCAGCTGGTTTGGGAGGCCTAACACAAACACTTAGGGAGTGCAGTGATGTCTGTAAAGTTAAAAGCAGCTGGATCTTTCAGAAAGAGGAAAAAGCCACAAGAATTCTGATACTGCAATATATCAAGCTATTCTTTCTCACAATCCTGTTTCATAAGGAACACTGAACTCAAAAAATGTTGAAAGTTTTGAAATTGTGCTTCATTTAGAGATCCCAGTATGTTTACAAGCTTCTTAGAGCCTGGGAAATAAAAACCTACACACCCACTTCCAAGTACTGTCTTCTAAGATTCTGCTGTATCAGCTGCAGAAAGATGAAAAGGAACCAAAACTGCCTTTAAGTCAGCCAAAATTATTCTGGTCACTTCTATGGCAATATAGGTGTTTACGTGTGTGTTTGTTAATATTTTTATTAACTTCCCTTACTGGTAGTACAGTTTTGTTGAGATGATCTTTTTTCTTTTTTAAATTAGAAGATCTTAGCAGTTGTGATGTCTCAAGCAGATCAAGATAGGACCACTGTTATTCAGAGTCTCCCATTCATTAACTCAGAATCTCCTCACATAAATCTGAATTTACTTTGGTACCATGGACCCATCCATCCATCCGTGATTAACTCCTAAGTTTTTTTTGCTCCTGCAGGTATTCCCTGTCCAATCATCATTGCCTGGGCCATTGGCAAGCTGTATTATGAAAATGAACAGTAAGTGATGTTAATATTTGTGTTTGTGTGCCTCTCTAAACAAATTAAGAAATGAATACACATCCAAACCGTATTAATTTAAAATTTTATTACATGTGAGTTTTATTAAGTTAATAAAAGATTCTTTTGCCAAAAATAATTCATATTAGGTTTAAATATTGTTTAATTTTAAAGTATCCTAAGTGCTGTTAAAATATGCTTATCTATCTTGCAAAGTTTAGGGGTTTTTTCTTAAAAATAAAAATTTTCAGTCAAAAATAAGGTTTTAACTGAAACAGCTGTAATAAAACACTAATAAAAACTTGTTTCTAGATAAGATATCCCAGGTCACATATTCCTGCTTCCCCTGGCTGTGCATTTCCTTCTTCCTCAGTTTGAGGAGCTGGTCTTGCTCAGCCATGCCCAGTCCCTGCCTGTCCTGTCTGATGTATTACACGTGGGATTGGAGAGCTCTTGTTCTCCAAGAAAAACGTCCCTAAAGAGCTGCCAGGTCAGATCAGTTCCTGTGTCCCTAAGGACAGGTTCCCAGGGGAATCTCATCCACGAATTCTTCAAACAGCTGCAAGTTCCTCTTCTAAAATCCTGAGTTCTGCCTTTGCTCCTTGCCAGAGCTTCTGTCCCTTTGTCCTGAGCACTGGGGGAGTTGTGCTGCTCCCAGGGGGTCAGACCCAGCCAGCTGGACACAGGCAGCAAACCTGGACTTGCTGCAGCTTCCAAAACTGTTTGGGACTGCCCAAAACTGCCCAAAACTCGGGAAAAATGGGAAGTTCCTCTTTCTTCACCTGAGTATCCATTTAAGTCCTCTGGAGGTTGAGCTGGGGTTCAGGTTGTGTAGCTCATCGTAGTTTAAAAGCTCAGAATAGAAAGAGTTAAGAAAATGCTTCGACCAACTTCCTAACTTTTTAATCTTTGTATTTAATAGAGATCATTTTCTGCACAGTGAGGCAGCTGTAATTGGTACTGTGGCAAATATCCTGCCTGGGGTTTATCAGTTCTTTAGCAAAATGTGGCAACTCTGAAAAAAACGAAAAAATACTGTTAAATCTTAATTTTAAAAAACACACACAAATTACTAAGTTATTGCAGTAATTTCATTGATGGACATTTGTTAAGGGGAAGAACATTAGGGAGATCTAATTAACAGTAGTGATAAAACCAGTAGTAGGTTTGGTTATATAAAGAATTATCAGAGAACCCTGAAGAATATTAAGTAGTGCTATTCAACAGAAATGTGTTTTACATATCTGAGTCTTATCACAACTGTCTTCCTAAATTGTCCTCATCAATATTCAGGGGGTGTTTATTTATCCTTCCAGAGGTTAAAAAAAGAATAAAAAGTGGTTAAACGACTTTTATTTCACACAGATGCACCAGATAATTATCAGAGATGCCCCAAATAGTTGTCAGTGATTTAAGTTTCTCTTTTTATTTTTAAAGAAATTAATTTATTGCAGGAACAATGGCTTGTGTTGGATTTAAAGTAGGAGTTCAGATGATTGGCAGAACAGTTTGCAAAACCTTAGCTAAAAGTCCTTGGAACAGTTAAGACTCTAAATATGAAATATTGCTAATCAATTGCAGACATTTATGTTTCTGGCAAATAACTGTCTCCTCTTGGCGTTACTCACGTGATTTAATTAGAAATATTTAGATTGCAATGTAACAGATTTGGTTTATAACCCAATGAGATAAACACAGACCTTAAAAGCTGTTGGGTTTTTTTTTTCCTCCTCTACCTACAAAAGGAACCTTGGAGCACCAACTCCCCTGGAGAGTGCTGTGTTGCAGAATCTGTCTTTGGCCACAGCCTTGTTTCCTCAGTGTGGAAATAAATCCACATTAATTCTTCCCTCAGCACAACCTTGATCTAATACTGGACTAAAGATAATAGATTTCAGCTTTTTAGACTTCCAGCTAAGCAACACTTAAATTCCAAAGAACAACAAGCAGCCTTTGCCCTGGAACCTCATTTGTGCTCTACCAGCTCAGTTCCAAATTCTTTGCTGACATTTTCTAGCCCACCAAGTTCTGCCACATGCCTCAGTCTGCTTCATATTAGTCCCTCTGCTAGAGCAGCCAGCTTCCCAGGAACTCCTTGCTTCCCTTAGTTCTCTGAGTTTCAGGCAGTAAGAAATAGTTCTCCCAAACTCCCCTTCAAAATCTTCTCTCAAATGTAGATCTTGCAAGTTCTGGAGAAATTTGTTTCTGCCCTGGCATATCTTGTAATTATTTTTTGCATGTCTTTCCAGCTACAAAAAAAAAAAAAAATAAAGTTCAAAAACACAGTTTCATTCATTTAAGGCTGCCCTGGGAATCCTTCTTGGATGATAATTTGGCTGGAGGAGGTACTTTGTTCTAAGTCTTGCACTCATGCCCAAATTTTGGAAGATGAGTTGCAAAATTACCGATTCACGCTCATTTTCAGCCAGCGCACCAGGGAATAGCAGACATCTTTCACATTTCTGAAACGTTCAAAGCTCCCTCATTCGTTTGGAACTTAAAAAATGTAGGAATTGAGCCAAGAAAAGGCAAATAATTGTGAGGTACTGAACTGTGCTCCTGGTTCCAGCTGTGTGCCTCAACACTCCTGTCCACTCAGAGCATCTTGCAATGGGCAAGCAGCTCCTTCTATTTTAGCAAACAAAACATTTTGGAGAGAGGCTTTGAGGGCGTGGTGTGATCCACAAGGATCCCATCTGAACCAGAGCTTTCCTCATCCCAGTTCATTTCCCCTGGACTCGTGAGGTTCTGTCTTACAGACTCCATCCTCTTTGAGGCAGCCCCTTTTACATCTTGCTGCTTGTAAAAGTGCAGATGTGGCTCTGTGTTCTCCCTGCCTCAGGAATTACCCTTGTTTCCATGGCTGCAGTGGCACTAAATTATCTGTTCCACACAGCAAACATTGGGAAAGATAACTTTTGCTGTATAGACTTGTTGTGAGGTATCCATGACAGGGAAGAAAACTCTCAGACCCTTGAACTCCAGAATCTACTTCCTAAGGGATCTGGAGCTCCAATGATCTAAGCCTTAAGGAATTATGAATGCAAAGCTGTCTTTGTTTGGTGGAATCCTGGATCCAGACCCCGTGGCTGTCTCTGTAATACTAAATTAGCTGGGCCTGGATTAATTCCTAGGGCTCGACTTCCAAATAGCATGGAATAATTCATAGAAGGTATTATTAAACCTTCTTGGCCTCCAAAATTAGGGGAGCTGCAGTTTATGGACTATTGGGAATGTCCTCTGGCTCGTGCTAGCTCCAGATTTGTTCCCTGGGAATAGTTTTGGACTTGAAGTTTTTGGCCTGGACCAAACTACCCCAAGAAAAATGGAATGGAGTGAGTTCAGAGCCCAGTCTCTCATTCATTTACCAACATAAACAGAACAGATTTATTATTCTCAGTGAAGAGGATGAAGCGAGTGTCCGTGTGGGTTGCTGTGAAATCACAGGGTTCTTCTGTTGTGTAACACAGCAGGGAGAAAAACCCTTGGAATCAGTGGAAGCCAAGGCAGTGCTCAGTCACATGTGACATGTCCAGGCTCTCCTCTGCTCTGAGGCCACTCAGTTCATCCGTGGTTTCACTTCACCTGAGCCCATTTCCCAGCCCATTTTGGGTTGTCCCAGACAGTTTGGAAGGGGATGTTGGAGCAGGAATTTGGTGCCTTCAAATGATGGCTCTGTTCTGTCTGCTGGCTTTGGTGGCCATGGAGTCATTAAGGCTGGAAAAGATCTCTCAGACTGGAGCCCAGCCACTCCCCCAACACTGCCAGGTCCTCCACTAACCCATGTCCCCAGGTCCCACATCCACGTGGTTTTTGGGCCCTTCAGAGTCCCCAGTTGTCCCCAGCTCCCACATCCACGTGGTTTTTGAGCCCTTCAGAGTCCCCAGTTGTTCCCCAGGTCCCACATCCACGTGGTTTTTGAGCCCTTCAGAGTCCCCAGTTGTCCCCAGATTTGTTCAAAGCCAATGGGATGGCTCCTTATCCATTCAGTGTTTTACTTAGACAGCATTTCCATGCAACTTGAGACATTTGCTTTAATTAACAGCCTTTACTTTGTGGAATGTGTCTCTGGGTACTGCAATGGATAACAGGGGGTTTTTTCTCTTACACAGAATATTTCTTTAATCCCTTTCTCAGACATCTGCATCCTTCTTACAGCAGATTCTCATACTTCTTGTAAATATTTACATAGGCAATAGCCAAAACCATAGAGGGAACATGAATTTTCTGATGGGGAAAGTGGGGCTCAGATCTGTGTCCAATAACAGGTGATGTGCTGCAGAAAATTCAGTTACTTGCTGATTATTTATATATGATTAAACAATGCAGTGAGTAAAGCAACAGCTCTCCATACTGTCCTTCATATTACAGTCTAAAAGAAGTGAATTCACCTTTACAAATTGTTTTGTCATTTGTTTTGTTTTTTACAGGTGCTGGTTTGGAAAAGAGCCAGGGAAATACATTGACTACATCTACCAAGGGCCAGTGATTCTTGTTCTCCTGGTAAGTGTTTGTGTGGGTGGGAGGACAGTGCCATCTCTCAGTGAGAGGAAATTTGATCTGTCATGTTCCACATCTGCTTTTATGAAAAATAAATCACAAACAAGGCCAAACATCTTCAGGTGTTCTCTGAAGTGACCACAGCGTATAACACTGCAAGAACTGAAGTGATTTGGTTTGGGATGTTTCTGTGGGTTTGGGCCATTCTTTCCTCCTCCCTCTGCAGTGCTGTTTGCCTTTGTACAAGGTTTTGAGAGGTGGGAAAGAAAAATGTTCCAAGCCAGGGGTTGCATTTCAATATCTGCTCATCCACTTGGGGCTCCATAAAAACTACAGCACTTCTGTCACACACATTAATGAGAAAAATGTGATAATTGTGGTCAGGACTTGCATCTTGCACTGTCATCTCCATTTTCTCCATCACCATCACTGCTGTGTGTTTGTTTCTGGATTTCCTGTTGTGAGGTTTCCTCCCCAGTGCTGCCCACGCTTACCAGGCTGTTTATCTGTTTACCCAACACTCTGTCTCTTGTGCCAACCAGGAGTAGGCAGAGGGAGAAGGAAGCTCATTCATAACCCATTTTGAGCTTTCAGCTGAAAAAAAAACCAATACTGAGTGTGGATGGAAAGTATTAGTTAGCTATTAGTAAAGACAAAGCTGAAAAAAATGAATCTGCTCTTCCAGGCAGATGAACCAACAGCGAATTCCCAGAGCTCAGTGGGTTCCCCTCCCTTAGGGAACCAAGGTTTGCTGTCCCTTATGTCACTCCAGCCCCCACGGGGAAGGTGCAAATGCTCCTGAACAGGCACCACTGGCAGCTTTCTCCAGGCTAAGAGGCCTCGTGTTCTCACCTTGTCAGAGTTGCCTCAAGTTCTCACCTTGCCCTGTTGATGGGATTCAGGGTGAAAAAAGTTTCTGTGTTGCCCAGCAGCTGATCTGAGTGTGTGTCATGAAAGCAGGAGAGTTCACTTCTGTGTTAATTGTTAAGATACAGCAAAAAGGTCACCTGAAAAGAGGAAAAAAACACATAAATAGGAGTATATTTTTTACATAAAAATGCTTTTTTT
Source organism: Prinia subflava (assembly GCF_021018805.1). Lineage (NCBI taxonomy): Eukaryota > Metazoa > Chordata > Aves > Passeriformes > Cisticolidae > Prinia > Prinia subflava. Next base: position 150,063,854 of record NC_086247.1, on the reverse strand, counting down.
TATGTTCTGAGGAGAGAAATAGCAATGGGTGTGATATACAAAATATAATTTGTGTTCTGGTTCACAAAACCAGAAAGAGCCTCACACTAAATTGACCTCACTGATACAGAGATTCTCTCACAAATAAATCCTATTTAGACAACACAAGATGGGACATTTGTGATATTTGGAGCACTTGGGTTTGACATCATTGGCTGGAAATCTGTGACTCTGAATTTTCTAGAACCCCTTTAGTCCACAGGATTTATAAAATCACTGGGTAGCATCTCTGACAGATACCACAGAGTCATGAAAATGGCTTTTTTTCTCCCCAGAACAGCACTGTAAATATTTAGAGACCCCAGAGAGACCCAGAAGATGGAGATATAGCTGGGGCTGCCACTTTGTGTACAGGTCATTATATCTGCCTCTAATTTGGAACAGCCTTGAGGCCCCTCTATCCTGGGCCAGTGTCTGAAGAGCCCAGACCTGACACTGAATTGAATCTTCCTACCTTGGCCTGCCTGCACTTGAGCTTTAATTAAAACACTAATGAGATAACAGCACTAATGAGGGCTGATAACAGCACTAATAATCACACTAATGAGGTAACAGCAGTAATTGCACTGTGGAGTGGAAAGGAGCTGATACAATTTACAGAAGTAACATAAGGGCAAACCCTTCCTCCCCTCACTTTAGGGTTATTCCCCACATAAAGCACTGCTGAGGGAGGAAAGCATCCCTCTGCAAACAAAATCTGTACAGCAAATCTGAAAGCTCTTGATTCCTAAAATCTGCTCCCCTGCTTTTTTTTTTTTTTTAATTTTTATTTGAACTGTCAGTTCACTTTTGGAGTGTTTCTAATTAAAGCCCACAACCCCACGGTGTCTTAAAGCCGCTTGACGTGCTCAATTTTTTGATCCTTATGTGAATAAATTCAAACTGTAGATGGCAACTGAAGCATCACTTGCTGTTATTGGAGTCACTGACCCTTTCAAGGGTGCTGTGAAAAGTGCTGGATTAAGAGCATTGAAATTTGACATCTGCCATGTGCTCAAGGCAGCACAGCCAGGCATCACCACCCTCAGGTGTGATTATGTCTCTGCCCTAGCACAGATGGGATGAAGTGCTGCCCTCCTCTTCCCTCCAGTGAACACTGGTCACCACAAGTGGAAAACACAGGGATTTCAAAAATAGGACAACTCTGTGACCTCTCCCAGTCTCAGCTGAGAGATTGGATTTCAACTAATGAGGAATTGAAATGGAGCTGCAACGGTGTTTGGTGAAGGAACGTACAGGACAGGGCACAGTCCTGATGGGACAAGGGGGAAGGGCTTGGAGATGATGGAGAGTAGATTTAGATGGGATATTAGGAAGAAATTCTACCCTGTGAGGGTGGAACCTGGCACAGGGTGCCCAGAGAAGCTGTGGCTGCCCCTGGATCCCTGGAAGTGCCCAAGGCAAGGCTGGACAGGGCTTGGAGCAGCCTGGGATGGTGGAAGGTGTCCCTGCCCATGGCAGGGGGCTGGAACAGGATGGGCTTAAATGTCCCTTCCATACCAAACCGTTCTATGATAATTCTGAGAGACAACCATCCCAGGCCTCTGCTGGAAAAATAAAGAGACAGGAATGTTACAAGAAGTGTTATTATGTTACAATTAGTGCTATTTCCAAAAGAGAACTAACACTGAAAGCTGAAATTCTAACTACTCCATGAAATTATAGTTCCTGTGTGCCTAGGAACTCCACCTGGGGAAGTTAAAATTGGCTTCACCCACCTGAGAGAAGAGCCAAGAGCTCAGGTGAGCTTGGGTTACCCCTTGGACACATCTTTGTGTATTCCAGAGGCATCACTGCACCAACCACTGGCAATATGGTTAGAGTGCTAGAGAATATTCTGAGAGGGATAAAACTTGCTTCTAAAGATGCAGTTCTGTTTAAATATAATTTTTAAGGATTTTTTCTATCAAAAGTTATTTCCACTAGTTTTGATTTCTCATTTTCTTACCTCTGGGCATTGAGCTGTTGCAGCACAGGATGGTGTAACATGAGGAACACATCATGCAGGAGCTCAAAGCCTCACTGGGAAATAAAGATTGGCCTGAAAAAGGCCTTTGATCATGGCAGCAGCCCTCAAGTCCATCTCTAGATCATATTATTGTGTTGTATCTTGGGTACAAAAACTTAGAATGAGGCAGTGGAGTTGATTGATTGATAGATTGATTTTCTACTTGTCTGTAGAAGGAGCTTGGAGGTTGACTTGGGCTGAAAACAGGGAAACAGTTTCAGAGACAGTTTCAGAAAAAAAAGGGGAACTGAATATAAGTGCTGATTCTGTATATTGGGCAAGAAACTTGTATTTTTATTGACAAAACATCTGAAGGAGAAATTTTAATCTTTTTTTTTTTTCATTCCTGAATGGATTTTGACTTATACATATCCCACAAGAGAACTAATAATTGACCACATTGGATGCTTTTAAATTTAATTTTTGAGAAAACACACTCTATTAGGTTTTTTCTCTTCAAATGAGCACATAAGGGCTTTTTAATTCTGATCTGTTTTCTCAGAGTCACATAACCGAGTTTTAATCACACACCCCTCTCTGAAGCTAAAGAAGGGGCAAAGGATTGGGAAAAAATGCCAGGGAAGTGAATTTCCTCCTGATTTTATGAAGGAAAATACATTTCTTGTGTTCAATTTTAGATGTAAAACTGCCAAAGAATTGGTGAACCATGAAAACAGGGCAGGGTCAGAGGACAAAACTCAGAGCAGAGGCACCAGAGGCAGTCACCTGAGCTGCTTTTTCCCTCAGTAATTTCTGCTGTGAGTTGACCCCAGCTATGAGCTGCTCTGCAATATTTCTCAGAGCTAAGACTTGCATAAACTTGTAATTTTTCAAATTTGTAATTTTTCAAATTTGTAATTTTTCAAACAGGCACATCATTTTTTCCCCAAAACCTTTCATTCAGCTTTCATAGATTTTTTTTTCCTCTTGTGCTTGAGAACTGAACAATTTTGCAACCTCTGAGGTTTTTTGTATCTGGTTGAAAATAATTCACTACAACCAGTTAGCTGCTGGAGTGAGGGGATGTATGAGGTGGGGGAGGACCTGGAATTCACTTCTGCCTTCATCATTTATTTCATTTTGAATAAGTTAGATTGCTGCTCAAACCTCAGCTTCCCCAGCTATAAAGCCACTTCAGCGATTATCTATTTTAAAACTGTCAATTTAAAAATTATCCTCCCTTGCTTTGAGATTCCTGCATGACAAATAGAGGAGTTAAGGAGCTTTATTTCAGTGTGGAACTTTGCTCAGGAGAGAAAACCACAGATAGCCAGGAGATCTTTATGATGTGCTGCTCATTAAAGGTGCAGCATTTTTGTGGTGGCAAAATCAAAACTGGCCCCAGTAATCAAGGTGTGACCACACAAATGGATTTTTACATCAGCATCCCCTTGCCTGGTTTATTTTCTTTCTCATTAATTCCAGGCCTAATTTTTGTTTCCTTTCTTCTGCTGGGAACTGAGATGAGGTTTTCAGGGAGCCAGTGAGTGTAATTCCAGCATTTCTGTCGTGAATGAAAACTCCCAGAGCTCATAACTCTCCATGTAAAGCTGAGATTGTTTGTCTCCCCCCTGGTGTTGCCTTCACATCAGGTGATTTCCTGTGCCAGGTTATTGCCCGATCACTCACTCCCTGGACAGCTCTTTGCAATCAGTCTTGATTTTTGCTGTTCTGAGCAGTTTGATACCACTGAAAATCTGTCAGCCTGTTCTTCAATCCCTTTTACAGGTCACTGAGATTAGTGTGAAACAGCACAGATGTGCTGGTAGCCTCTTTCCATTGAGAAATCAGAATAATATATCTGTATATACACACACACACACACACACACATATATATATATACTTACACACATATATATGTATTTCTGCCCTTTTCTCCTTTTGTTCTTATGCATAGTGCTCTTCCCTTCAATCCTGAAACAGCCAAATTTTTATGGGAACCTTTGGAGTTTGGAATTTGAATTCCTTTCAGAGGATTGTCCACTGGATCTCCCTTGTCCTCGCATTGACTCTCTCAGAGGACTTCCCAAACCACATCATTCTTCCCTTCACACCTTCTTTCTCTTCTTTACAAAGAATTTGGCCAGACCAGCTTCAGGTTATGGGAAATATCAGTATCTGGCTGATGCTCTGGAAGGCCATGACAGGAAAAAATTCTCAATAAATACCTGAGTTAGTTCAGTTTTTCATAATCAAGGCTGTGGAAAGACAGGGTATTTTCAAAGTTGGTCACATCAGAGAGTGGGGGTGCTTTAGCTTATCACAAAATCGGCTGATTTGTTGACGAAAAGGAAGTTTTCGTAAGTGAGAGTTATCTTTTCACCTGGCCTTGGACATTTCCAGCGATCCAGGGGCAGCCACAGCTTCTCTGGGCACCCTGTGCCAGGGCCTGCCCACCCTCACAGGGAACAATTTCCTCCTGATATCCAATCTAAACCAGCTCCATTTCAATTTGAAGACCTTCCCCCTTTTCCTCTCACTGTCTTCACTTCTTTTGGTGTGTCATGCTCCATTTCAAACACCACAGTCCATCCACATTGCTGACGTTCTTCTGATCTTCTAAAGAAACCAAAGTTTGCTCAGTCACTATTTTATGTACAGAAGAATCTCACCTGTCTATGTAGCTGTATGCATTTTATTTATGGGGTATTTTTGTTGGATTCCTTGGATTTTAAGCATTCCCTAGTCCTATGTAAGCATCCTCCTTGCTGATAAAATTGCTTCTCTGAATATATTCTTAGTTTCTACTGACTGTCTTCACACTTCTGTTTCCACTTCTCCATTGTTCTGTTCAGAGACGGAGATTTTACTATTATTATTGATATATTCTTTTATCATCCCTTTCTCCTTCCTATCTGAATGGCTTATGTTTTTTCTCAAACACTGATCAAATTAGTTTTCCTATTGATTTTTTATAATTTCTTTTCTCTAAAGATGAGCAGTTCCTCCACTGCTGCAGTTCATGACCTGCTGACATTCCCGAGTTCTTCTTGCAAGACTTTTATCATCATTTCTGCTGTTTTGCATGCAGGTTGTGCTAGCTGCACAGAGCACAAAGATAATGTGCTGCTTTGATTACAATCCACCCAGAATTTATCTCAAATTTTGCCACCATGGCTATTACTGACTTTCTGCTGTTTATACTTTGTAGTTGTGGAGTCAATAAGTGCCTGGCAAGGTGTCCAATACCACATCCACTCTACAAATTTTTTGAAATTTCTACTTCTGTTTGTGAAATGTTCCTTCTTCTTGATCTCATCTTGTTATTTCTGATTGTACATAAAGTGTTTTCCAGCCCTTTGCCTAAAGGACTCATTGTGGTGCCTGTGACCTTTGAAAAGGAAACTTCTGTGATAAAAAGCTCTGTCTGAGGGTCAGGCCAGCATGGTAGAACAATTAAAACAAAGCATTAATCAACTGGCAGAGTGCTCATCTGAGGTCAGGATGGCAGCATCCAAAGCTCCCACTCAAAGGACTGCTCTGATCCCAATTTGGGTTACTTAACCCTGAGGTGATTTTACAACACTGCATAAAAACATAATAAGTCCAAATAGAATAATTTTTGCAGTTCCTGGGAGAGAAGAGAAACAAACATTCTAGGAAGCACAGGAGCACAGGCTTTCTGTGAAGCATTAAATACAAAGCCCAGCAGAAAATGAGCAAAATAAAAGCCAGTTGTTCATTAAATTCTCAAAAGAAAGAGCAGAGCTTAATGACCTCCCTTAGAAACTCCTGGGCTTGGGGAAAGCTGGACTGCCTCTTCTGTGCACTTTGGCTATTTCATCTCGATAAGGGAGATAAATTTCCTCTCAAGTGGAGTTCGGTTTTTATGAGAGATAAATTTTACCACCAAGATCATTTACTGAAAAGTTTCTTTTGGTTTGGAAGAGTTTCTGGGCTCGTGTGTTCAGGTTATAATAGAACAGTGCTAAAACAGATGGCTCAAATACTTTCTGGATCACTAACTTGTAACTCCATTTTGGGGGTCTGAATTTTCATCCCAACTTAGAAATAGAAAGACTAAACTTCTGGCAAGAAATGGAAACTTCTTCTTTCCCATCTGTAGTTGGAGAGGGTCTTATTCCAGCAATAACAATATTCTTAGTATGGTATAAATAGAGAAGAAGAAACAAGCCACTTTATTCTGTCTTCACGATTTTACCTTTGGATTCATTTCATCTACCTGTAAATGTCAAGGTAAAAATCCTTAGTTATGTTTTCCATTAGGAGGCAGAAAACATGGATAAACAGAAATGAATGAAAACAGAAAATAAGCCTAAAGAGAAATAAAAAGGATGCACTGCCAGTCCTCATTACTTCTGTTAAGTGACCTTTCCCGAGTCTCCATTTCTGGAACAGATGTGTGGGTTTTGTTAGAGCTGCCCAGCTCTGAGGAATTAATCTGTTGACACAGAGCTCTGACAGTAACAAAAAAGTCCTTGGCAAATAATTGTGTACTTTGGTCAGTACAGCACTTAGGCTCTTTTCTAGGAAAACTCACTTTGCAGTGGAGTGAGATCCTTGTTCCTCTGAAACACTGCAATTTATCTGAGGAACAAACACCAGAGGTTTCATCTTCTCTGCCTGTAAATCAGGCTCAGTCTGTATGGATTCTCTCCAGCTCAGAAAAGAGCTCCATTTTCATCTCCAAGCCTTCAGCTCTTGCAGGCTGTGTGCAGCAGCCTGTTCCCTGCTGGATTCCCAGCTTGTGTCCTCTCTCCTGAGCAAATTCCTCCCATCATCCCCACGAGCTGGGGTCTCAGGCCCAGCAAGGACAAATACAATTAAAACCCCATCTGATTATGCACTGAAAATTGATCTTCAGACCTCTCTGAGTGCTGCTAAAAGGCCCTACTGAGCCAAGTGTCTTTCTGAAATGAAGTGGGTTTTTCTTTTAAAGAAATCATTAGAAGTGAACACACTGAAATGTGCTTCTAGAAGGCAAAACCAAAAATAAGTATTTTGCTGTGACCACATTTTCATCTTTTCGACTGGATTTTTTGCTTGCTAAGATCTGCATTGTAGGGGTGACCCTATCCAACTCCTAAAGACCTCTCTGAGAAACCTTAATGGAGACAAAATTGGTGCCTCAAAGCATTTTTAAGCTTCCATAGACTAATGTTACAGAACCTCTGTCAACACAGCCCCATTCACTTCATTGAAGCTCACATGGGATACCCTGGGCAACCTGAAGGTCAGTGAAAGATTTGTGTGGGCAACTGGTTCAAGTCCAAGCCCTATTAGTCCAAAAACACTCATTTAAAATATGCCAAATGAACCACTGTTGAAAAGTTTCCATTTCTTTCCAGTGGCTATAAATATCCCTGATCTTGGGATAACCAACTTCTTAATCTAACAAGAAATGATGCCAGCCCAACTCAGTTCCTTATGCTCTTGCTCTTCTTGTCCTCACTCTGGGATGGAACTGATTTATAGCCAAGGCCAAGTCACTTGGCTTTTCTCTCTTAGGTACTAAATCTAGAGTGGGGAAGAATCATTTACTCCTTTTCCTGGAGAAACTCTGGGATGAAGCCAGCAGCAAGAGTTGTGTGTGTAGAGCTGCACTCATGTCCTGTCCTGCTGCAGAAGCAGATGGGCAGAGAAACTTGGGGGAAAGTGGAAAACCAAGCCTTGAAGGAGCTTCACACATTCTAAAGGAGATTCTGAAGCCAGAAAGAGCTGTGAATTATTTTTCTAACCTCCCTTTATGCACTGAAAAGGCCAGAGGATTCTCCTGACTTGACGGTCCTCTGCATCCAAGCCATCACCCTTCAGGCATATACATGAGACTCATTTTTTCCAGTACCTTCTCTCAAGCTCAGGATACTCTCCTTCCACCTGTCCCATACACCAGCCTTTAAAAAAACCCAGTTCTCTGGTTTGCAGGTAGAGGAGACTGGTAAAAGAAAACTGCAATAATAATGGAAGAAGCAGAGTGAAAGTCACTCTGAAGTTCAGACTGAGGAGGAGGATTTAGTTTGAGTGGCCAATGCTGCTGTTACCTTCTTCTAGAAAATGTAATAATGTCTGGCTGGGTTTTCTCTGACACCTGGGCAGTTTGTTGAAAGTCAGCACGGATGAATCTTCCCGGTGCTCCTGGAGAGAGTTGAGGTCTCCTACCAGCTTTTTGTCACATGTGCCAGTGCCACTCTCAGACTTCAGGGATGCAGGGGTGCCTCGGGTGCTGCTCTGTTCTGGGCTTGGGCAGCTGACCTGGGAGAATAAAAACCAGACTTTTATAGAATGAGAGTGTTTCTGGTGAAATAACTCCCAGAATTTTCAGGTAGCAATTCTTCTGGACTGATGAATCACACCTCTGCAATTGAATTTCAGAAAAGGCCAGAATCCCTAATTTTCTGATGCAGGCTGTGGCAATTTGAATTTCCAGTTCAGATGGCAGGATGCTGTCACATTGAAGTAGGACTCATGAAATCTGAAATGCCCTCTTGAGCCCAGTTCATCATGGTAATGTCATTGATCAGTACCACTGATATTTGGAATTTGCTCTGCCATTGATCAGTCTGACCAATATTTGGAATTTGCTCTTACCTAGAAATCTATAATTCAGTCTGGCACTTTTCATTACAATTGCAAAACTGGCACATTTGTGGATTGGTGCCTTTTTTGCATCCTTGGTAGAAATAACCCAAACGTGGCTCTGAGCTGACAGAGAACCTCAAGATTCAGCAGCAGAATTTCAGAGGGGGAAATTTTCTTTCTGTGGATGAAGGTCACCTCCATTCCATTCACCTCCCTCTGAGCAGAGGCTGCCTGAACATTTCTCTTTGTGTTACTGGAGAACAGTGCAGTCTCCAGTGTGAGCAGTTTAAGATTCAGCTCAACCACAGATATGGAGCTGTTTTGTCTCTGATAAATAAAGCGTGAACCAGTTGACTTCGAGCTCTTAATATGACAAAACCAATTCTGAGTAGAACAAACACACAAGCAGCACTGTTTTATTTACTCCTGGTACTCCCCAGGGCCCTGCTCTGCTGAGGAATTGATTTCCAAAAATGCTGTGTTGACTCCTAGAACAGCGATTTTATATGTCACGTAGTGTGTGTACATAATTCCCAGTGCTGCCAGTCTCCCAGTGTCTGCTCAGGTGTTTATTGCTCCATTTGTTCTGAACCATGTACCAGGAGGCACAGGGAATGCTCTGGTGGATGCCAAGATATGTAAACATTGAAATACACCCCACAGCACGGGGGAAAAAAGGAGCATATTTTGAGAACACCTTTCAGGTGTCAGCTCTGCTGCAGTGTTTGTAAATATTCACATGTCAGTCACAGAATTGTTCCATTCATGGGCTGAAAAATGCCAGGAGCCTCAGGACCCTGGAATTGTGTGTGAGGTAAATATTTTCTCACAAGCTGTGATGGGACCTCAGCAGTTGTGTAGTTCTTACAACTTTGGGACAGACCCATATCTTGTAAGCTGCCCTACTTTATGCTCTGAAAGCAGCTCCAAACCTGCTCCTCAGAGCCAAATCCTTCCACTGATCACAGGCTACAAATCAGTCTTCAGTTTGGTTTTCTTTTTAATTTCCTGTTTGCACTATGCAAGAAAGTTGCTAGCAGATGCTACAACAGTAATTAGAGCAAATATCAATTCTCAGTGGTGAGGCTGCAGCACAAACAATAATTACCCAGCTCAGCAGATTGAAAAGGGGAGGGGCAAATTCATCAACCCCACCTTTAGTTCCTCCTTGCACCCAGAAAAGGAGAAAAGGGAGTAAAAAGAAGCTTAGGGCAGTAATGATGTACTCAATTTTCACTGCTGTTTTGGAAACATTAAGAGCTGTTGGATGTTTGCTGTATAATCTGATATTTCTGGTAAACTTCTGAATCTGTTGCAATCAATGGTAAAGCCAAAAGGCTGTTTTCAGTCAGATTGAAACTGTAAAAGTTTTAAAAGTTTGCCTTTCGGGGTGTATCACATCCTGTAAGCTATTATTTTACTGATTGTTTGCATTTTTTTCCCTCTCTCTCCCTTCTTTTCCAGATAAATTTTGTATTTCTATTTAACATAGTTAGGATTTTAATGACAAAGCTGAGAGCTTCAACCACTTCAGAAACAATCCAGTACAGGTAAGTCAGTAGTGATTCCTGCTGCTCTGGTGCTAACAAAGCTCTGCTTTGATTGTCCTGTCCTTGTCCCATCTTTGCTTTTCCAGGTGCCAGTGTTGATGCAGCTCATAAATTAACTCCACAGTATTTATGTGTGCAGTGGTCTGATGTTCAGACCCTTCTCTGCACATTTCCTGAGAAGTGAAGGGGAAAATACCCCTTTTTCTTGCTCAAACCTCATGCCATAAAACTAAAACTGGCCTGAAAAAGCCCTGATTCAAACCTCAGTACATTTTTATCCCTTCTGCAGCTTGCAGGGGAGCATTAGAGACATTAGAATGAATCAATCTACAGCAGCTGCCATTGTTCCTGAACAGATGACAATGATCTTATCCTTGCAGGCTCTCTGAGGGAATTGTCTTTTCCACAGCCTAAACTGAAACCTTTAGAATTCCAGCAAAGCCTGGGGCAAGCCTTGATGTTCTAAAGCAGAGCAGTGCAGCCCTTTGCTGAGCAGGTTTTAAATCGTGTGGCAGCTGGTTCGTTCAGGCTGTCACTTTATCCTGACACTGGCAGTGGTTTTGTGCTCCTCTGCCTGTCTTTATCTACCTGTTAAGGCATTATTCAGAGATTTATACAGACTTGGCCAAATTTCAGTGTTATGTTTGCACAGTACAATGAGATGCTGCTCTCAGCTGACACCCCAAGACACTGTTACAACACGAATAATAAGGGTTAGCCCCTAATAATTCTGTTCATCACTGATGCTCCCTGGTTCACCACCTTGTGATTTGTGATTCCTAGGACAGCCCTGAGCAGTTGTTTTGGGTGGGCAGGTGTTGCAGAAAGTGTTTCCACTGCAGACAAAAATCCCACATTTGGGATGGGCACAGAGCGGGTCTCAGCTGAGCTGGGCACTGACCACATCTCCCTGAGGTGTGAGAAATCACTCACCAAGCCTGCAGAGGATCCCGAGGCTCTGAGCTCACTGATAGGAGAGAAAAGGAGGAAGAGAGGGATTTAAATAAGGTTCCCATTCACTGCCTGGAAGTTCAGAGTGTGGGGGGAAAGATTCAAAGGCTTTCCCAGGACACTTTCCCAAGTGGACAGGCACTGGTCAGGCTGTCACGCTTTCCATGCTCCTCCTTTCCACTCCCAACACGTTGTTCTTCCCTGTGTTCACTTGTTTTCTGTTCCCTGCCCACAGGAAGGCAGTCAAGGCCACGTTGGTTCTCCTGCCTCTGCTTGGCATCACCTACATGCTTTTCTTTGTCAACCCTGGCGAGGATGACATTTCCCAGATTGTTTTCATCTATTTCAATTCCTTCCTTCAGTCTTTTCAGGTAAGAGAGCAGGCTCACAGCTGTACCAGCTGAAAGGACCCTTGGTGCTTTTCAGCCGTGAAATTTTAGGCAATGAATGAAGTCTGTGATAGAAATATTAGTTGCAAATAGCTCAGCTTAGTTCACACTTGAGTAATAGATGTACAAGTGTGTCATGTGGAGTGGAAAATCCTCTCTGGTGTGGACTGGAGGGATTCATCTCCCCTAACTCAGCACTCAGCTCCTGACATAAAATCAATAGAGAGAGAAGATGTTTGATTCCCCTGCCTGAGAGAGGATGAGGGATCCCCCTCCCGAGGTGCCTCTGTGTTCCCAGAGCACACACTGGGCTGAGACTTGGACTCAGTATTGCTAAACCAAAAGGAAACAGCTCCTACCTGCTGGACTTGCTGTTCTGTGCAGGTTCTAAGAGTCTCCAGACAACTTTATGTGCTGTTCTGTGCAGCTAACAGCCCAATTTTTAATTAATATTAAAACTTAGGTAATGTGGTGATTTTTTTAAAGAGATGCCAGAAATTTATTTTAATGATTTTCTCTGATTCAGGAAAAAAAAGACATTGTGACTATAAGTTTAGAACCAGTTGGTTTAAAAGCAAGTCAAAGCAAACACTGGCACAGGAAGGCAACGAAACATTAACCAGCTACATTCAGAGAAATTCCTAATATTTTGCCTTCAAAGATCATTCATGCCTCAAGGGATGGATCAGTGAGCAAATGCTTGGTGGAACTCAGGAATTTATCTGGGAGGAAAGGGGCAGTGCTCAGACACACTTGAGCTGTGCTGCCCAGCCTGCTGTGGTGCATTCCCTGAGCCATCAGCCCCATCTCCTCCCTCCCCTGAGTTTCACTGGAGTTCTGGCAGGATGGAGATGTGCAGTGGGAGCAATTGCTCCAACTCCCTGAACCTGACACAAAATAAAAGCAACTGAAGGCCCTGAAGGATCTTCAGCCACTCCTTTCTGCCCAGGTGGGTCCTACAGCTCTGCCTCTTGAACTAGAGTGGGAATTTGTTTGACATTGATGTTTTTACCTCCTGTGTGCAGGGACAAGTGCTCTGATACCCAGGATATCAATACAAACATACAGCTGGCAAGCCAAATCTGGGGTTGGGTTACTGTTTTCACTGATTGCATCCCACCAGAAATCACAGCTAAATATCCAAAATAAAAAATGTCCCGTTTAATCTGTGGAGGAAGAAACCTTAGCCTTTACCTGTGAAGTAATTCCACACTTTTCACTCCCTAAAATTGACTGTATTTTTTATCTGCTCAAAAGAATGCTGCATTGCTCATTAGTTCTGTGAAGATGTGTGTGAGAAAGAAAGCACAGGGAGGCTCTCCTTAATGATGGTAATAATTACAACCCTGAAAACAAAATGGGCAGAATTCCACTCACAGGAATTCCAACCTTTGCAGTCATTACAGGGGTTTAGTCACTGCTGTCAGCAGATTCCACAGAGCCTTTGAGCTCAGGTGAATTGAAGCAATCTGATGATGCACTTGCCCTCCTGAGACCATCTAAAGCCATTTAACACCCCCTGTGAGAGCCTGGGATGTCCCCTCAGAGCTGCCAGCCATGGCACAGCTCCTCTGAGGGCTCTCAGAGGTTGGATGCTGTAGAGATGTTTTAGCCCAGCTGCAGGGACAACTCCCTCTGTCAGTGGAAGTGTTAAAATGTTTACCTGATAATTGACTGCTTTCTCTTCTTTTCAGGGTTTCTTTGTGTCAGTATTTTACTGCTTCTTGAATGGTGAGGTAAGTTGTTCACCCTTGGGAGGTGGAATTTGTTTGAGTGCCTGGTTACAGAGACCTGAGGTGTTTTTCCTGGGGGTCACAGTCCCATCATTCTCTTGTAGAAGGCTCTTAACATGCACCTGAATTTCCCAGCCTTAGCCCTCAAAGCTTTATCAATTTCAGACTATTACCTGTGAGATCAGGGAAAGAAGTTCTATCAGATTATAAAACTTCTGTTCTTCATCGTAAGACTTCTTTGAAGTTTCTCATTAATTAAAAATATGATTTCTGGGCATAGCTAATTACTCGTGAGCTGGACTCTTGTTAAGGATATGCTGCAGGTGTCCCATTTCTATAGTGCCAAGCTGAGCTGAGTGAGTTTGCCCATGTGGGTCACTATTTGTGAGTGATCAGTGCCTGTTGCATTCAGAAAAGAGGGTTGAAAACAGATGAAATCAGAATTAATATGAGGTACTGCTACTCAAGCAAGAAATGCTTCACTAATATCCCTCAGTGTTTGACTTGCACCCCAGTCCTTCCTCTGCTTCCATTGTCAGTGTCTCATTGACCTGCATTAAAGTGTGTCATCTTTGTCCACCTAAAATTTTAGTCTCTGCAAAAATTAACTCCATATTTCATTATTCCTGCTGTATGGATATAAACTTGTTTGTGCTGCTTCTTAATTTCATTGTGGGCAATGAGAAAGAATGGGCATGGCTTCAAAGCAGCAGTATTTTATTTTAAATATTTAATTTAAATTTTTTTATTTCATTTTTATTGTATTTCTTTTGTTTCATGTCACATTAGTAACTTTCCCTCTTCCTCATTAATTCTGAGGTGGTGTTAACAAGATGCAGCTCAGTTTTCTCACATTGGGCACATGCCACTTTTCTATCCTGGCAGCAAAGTTCTCAGTTCTCTTTCCACCTTTCCTTCCATAAATTGTCACCATTCCATTTGCCTCTTAAAAAAGAGGGAGTTTAAATCTTCCTCTAAAATACAGGTGCCTATAGAAGTACATTTAGAACATTTAGATCTACAGGTGCATGTAGAACTACATCAGGCTGTGTCAGGGAGCTTTGGGTTGGATATCAGGGAAAGGTTCTTCCCCCAGAGTGGGCTGGGCACTGCCCAGGCTCCCCAGGGAATGGGCACAGCCCCACCCAAGGCTGCCAGAGCTCCAGCAGGATTTGGACAATGCTCTGAGGGATGCACAGGGTGGGATTGTTGGGGTGTCCCATGCAGGAGTTGGACTGGATGATTCTTGTGTGTCCCTTCCAACTTGGGATATTCTGTGATTCTGCTTGTCACATTTATCAGGTCTGCACTGTTGAAGCAGAAGGAGAATTTTCCTGTAGACAGCAGGCTTTTTTAATGCCTGCTTTCCTTTTTTCTTCACTGGTGTCCCAGTGACCGTCGGGCTGGAGCCCAGGCCGTGTGATCTCACAGCCAGGCAGGACTTTCTGTCACCCCACTTCCATTCTGTGGCACTCAGACTTGGAGCTGTTGGCTGTTCACAGCAGCTTTTCACTCTTTTGGCTGTTCTGGCGTTCTTTCAGCTCTTTTTACTGGGAGAAATACCCAAATATCCCCTTCCCTATGCAGTCTGAAGCTTCCTGTCCAAAGCCATGAGCCAACTTCCATCTCCTGTAGCTTTGATGAGTTCAGACATAATCGAGCCTGTCAAAGGAGGATTATTCACCTTGTGCATTTCTAGGCCTTGATAACAATCTGGGAAATCTGGAGGGATCCCAGAGCTGATTTTCCAGCTGTATCACACTGCTGTCACCATAGGAATGGGCATTTCTGAGAGAGTCAGTGCAGGATTGAGACACCCAGCTTGGGATGTTGATTCATTTCCCAAACTCAGATATCTGGTGCTGCTGGGGAGGCTGCAGTGGATCTGAGGCATCCACGTGGCTCTCACCAGCTGATACAGGAGCTGGAGAAGATTCAAATCCCATATCCCATATCTGGGAAGTGGGAAAACCAGGTGGGATTCAAGGGAGCTTCTCAAATGGCTCCATGTCAGTAATTCAAGCCAGTCAATACAACCTTTTTGCTTTTTAAGCTTTTCATCAGCTTAGTATACAATAGGCACCTCCATCTGCTCACCTGAGCAGCTCCAGTCTTTGCTGGCAGTCTGGGCTGGCTCTCCACTGCATGCCCAGAGACCCTGCTGGCATGTGGGCACCCACAAAAGCTGAATTTGGGAGGGAAAGGCTGCCCTGTAGCATTTTTTGGCATCTAATGTGCAACTTCCACTTAATGACTAAACTCTAGCAACTCTCTGACTGCTTCTTTGAGGTACAGCATAAGTCCAAACCCCCAAATATTACAATATTTTCTATTTCAAAACTGAAAAAACTTTGGGCTCATCTTAATGTACTGTGAGAATGTATATTTGGAATATCATGAAGCTTTTAAAGGATAAAATTGCCTGTTCTGTTCTAGCCTCAGCTTTGCACAGCAATGAAGAAAGCAGCAGACTCAGTGAATATTCAGAGCTTTCTGAGTGTGTAATCACACTGTCCAGAACACAGATTTGCATCTTACAGTTCACTGTTTTAAAAGCTGAGCTGCTTCCAGCCAGGCATCCCTACTAGAAGTGATGAAGGCAATGCCACTCAATCCCCATGAGGTACCAGATTTTGCCCAAAAAGGGGAAAATAACCTGTGAGGAGCAGCCTTTTAGTAGCCTGAAATCTTCATTGATATCACTGAAGCCTTGTTATTATCTCTTCAGTGAGCCTAATGTTCCTGTCTCTGTGGCAGATGGGCTGATAACTGTCTCAGAAGGTTTTAAATACTTCAGGTTTTCCAGTTAGAGCAGAGCTGGGTTCTTTAAATGCATGTAATGGTCTTTATGAGGTTACTCATCCCCCACAGTGCCAGGCTTGCTCCAAATGATGACACAAGCAAAAAAACCTGGAAAATCCATCAATTTCAGCTTTAATAATGCTGTGATCTCAGCTGCATCTCTTCCACCCCATATTTGATACACATCCCACTGCTACTTACAAACTACCAGTGACTGTAGCAGAGCTCAAAAATTATGGATTGCCCTCAAAAAAAGCCCTAAAATATCCTTCATGAGAGGTTCAATGAGTGCTTCATGTCCAAGTGACTTGTCCCTTCACAATTTATGTGTTTCCATTTGCTATGGGACTAAAAGCTGCTGCATTTAGTGGAAGACAGAGCAAACACCACTGTGGGTTCCTCAGGTGTGAAAGAATGGCTGTAGGGATATTCTACTCCCTAGGTAACCACATTAAAAACCCTGATTTGGGTTTTTTCCTGAGGCTCAGTGTGTCATTTCACTGAGTTTTCTCATCAGGATGTATTTTTGAGGAAAAAGGAGAATAATAAGAAATAAAGGTGCAGAGGTGATGTTGTTTTCAGCAGCCACTGATGGACCCATGCAAAATTCCTTCCCTCTCAGGGCTGGAATTGGATGCAGCCTTTGCACAGTTGTGCTGGATTTTACTGTTCTCAGAATAAGGAGAGGCTGCAATTAACCCCAGCCCTTCATGAGGAAAGGAAATTGTGCAATGAATTTACTGCCTGTATTTTAAAGTGCACATAGAGATTTTGCAGAGAGACTTAGTACATGTCGAGACTACGTCTCAATCTGATGTGAAAATCACTTGATTTGGTACAGGGGAAGCATTAATAGCAGTTACTAGAATCTGAGCAAATGGCAGAAACAATTACTTGAGGCTCATTTTGATAGAGTCACAGGAAATGGAACCATGTGTCCTGACAAACCTGCATGAGCTGAAATTTAAGAGGAAAATTCTGCTGGCTCTGGCAGCTTTATTCTGTACCCCTGAGTTCAGTTCCCACAATATCTGAGCATTGCAGTCTGTGAAGCTTCAAAATCTCTCTACAACTAAAACTGGGTTTAAAGATCAAAATCAGCATCTTATAAATACTCAAGAGAGGCTCTTCCAGAGAACAGTTTGCCTGCAGAGCTGGCAAGGTTTGGACTCGATGATCTTTATGGATCCCTTCCAATCTGAGATATTTGGGGATTCTGGGGTTCTCTTCTGTGAAGTTTCTGTCCCTTTGAGTTCTGTGTGGGAAGTTTGGAAAATGAAACAGCTGAAAGTTTTTCCTCTGTAAGAACAAACATACCTTGAGATTTAACCAAAATGGCACCTTGGTAATACCTGATACCACCATAAAATGTCATTTTCAGTGATTTGGTCTCACAAATGTGGCATCACTGAAGGGAAAAAGCGAAGCAATTAAATTTCAGTCCGTGCAAAGAATTTTAAACAGGATGAGTTTATTTCCTTCATTTTTGAGTGGACATTTGACTGGGCATGCAGTCACCTCCCTTGTCCCCATTTCCACAGAACACAGAGTTTCACACAGCTCCTGGACTGGCTTTGTTGGCTGCAGTGAGAGAGGGTGTGTCAGGCCCTCAGCTGGAGATAAAAAAAATCAGTAAATCAAAGAACCAAAGATGATCAAGTTCAACCATTAACGACACACTGCCAAGTTTTCCACTAAACCATGTTCCCATCTAGAGTTTTTAAACATTTGCAGAATGGGGATTCCACCACTTTTTTGTCAGTCCCTTTCAATGCCTGACCAACTTTTCAGTGAAGAAATTGTTCCAAATATCCAATCTAAACCTCTCCTGCTGCAATTTGAGGGCATTTCCTCTTGTCCTATCATTTCTCACATGGGAGCAGAGCCCACTCCCCCTCTGGCTGTCCCCTCATGTCAGGAGTTGTGCAGAACCAAAAGGTTTCCCCTGAGCCTCCTTTTCTCCAGGCTGAGCTCCTTTCCCAGTTCCCTCGGCTGCTCCTCATCAGATTTGTGCTCTAGACCCTTCCCCAGCTCTGTTCCCTTCCCTCTTTCCAAGCCAACACTTTATACACAAATTATTGCAGTGAATCCATGGAGGAGAAGCAATTTAGATTAAAAGTTTACAGCTTTTCGTGTTTTATTGCTTCTGAAAAGTTCTGAAGCTGTTTTGAATGAAGTGTCTGTGCCATGGATGGACACAAGGGGCCGTTGGCACTTGACTCGTTAATTTGTTTAGAGACTTTTTGGAAAATGAATTATCTTATTTTGGACATGGAGAAACACTAGAGGGCAAAAATATGCAAATTGCATTTAATTCAAGTGGAAAAGAGCATCTCTAGACTTCCAAGAAAATTGACAATGAGTGGTTTCTGAGAATTTGAGATGTTATGAAAACTGGCATAATGAAAAATCTGTATGCATTTATGTTGAATGCCACTTCAGAAGAGTGACTGCAGCTTGTGAACTTCTTTTTCAATGACTGCAAAAAACAAGACGCTTCTCAAAATTTTTTCAGTCAACTTACAGGTCACAAGACTGAATTTAATTTCAGATAACGCTGGATTTAAAAAGAAAGAGTTTAGGATGGAGTTTTTTGGAACAAGAATATATAGACTTCACAAGACCATACAGTGATGGGACAAGGAGGAATAACTTCAGACTGAAAGAGGGCAGGTTTAGATTGGATATTAGGAAGAAATTCTTCCCTGTGAGGGTGGAACCTGGCACAGGGTGCCCAGAGAAGCTGTGGCTGTCCCTGGATCCCTGGAAGTGTCCAAGGCCAGGTTTTTCCTTTCAGTTCTTTAGTGTGCACCTTCTGCTCAGGGGAAGGAAGAAGGAAGAAGGAATTTCTCTTCTACCTTTGACTGATTCCAGACAAAGCTTCTTTAGAGGAAGATGGATCTTCCATCCAGTTCCCTTACTGGTGTTGTGTCTGCCTTTTAGCCAGACCTTGTTAACAGTGATGGTTTTCTCTTGACACAAACTAAAGTATTTCAGAGAGAGGCAAAGAGTGCATTTATAGTGTTTCATATTCCAAATAGGGCTGGTTCCACTCCTGCTACCTCAGCAATGATGGACACAAGAGGATAACACAGGAATAAGAATCCCTGCCTCCAGAGATCACTTATCCTCGTTACTAGGTGCTTCATGCAATTTCCAATTACCACCAGATCCTGCAGAGAGTCCTGTGATCCTTGGAAACCTTACCAGCCATGATGGGAGATCCAACACAGCCATTCCAGAGCTGGGAATGGAGGTGGAATTGTTTGAGAACAACCCACCTCTGTAAAGGGATGGTGCCTGATGGGGGCTGCTCAGGGAAGAGCAAGCTCCAGTCTGAAACTGAATGAAGGGAACAAGGCAAATTCTGATTAAACAGGGAAGAAAAAATATAATAGGGTGTTTAAGCACTGGAAGAGAGGCTCAAAGGTGTTTTGAGATCTCTGTCCTTGTTTGTGCTCAAAATGACTTGATAAGACCATGACATAATCTCAAAACTGCTGTACTGAATGTGCTCTGATCATGGCATGTGACCAGAAACCTTCTGATGTCCCTTGCAACCTTAATTATTCTATAATGAGTTCTGTGTCCATGATAAAGTGTCTATCCTTCATTTCTATCCATATCCTGGATGGATACATAACCAGCCAGACCTCTGAAAATATCCTTTTAGAGCCTGAATTCTTCAGGATTCAGATTCAGTATTACCTGACCAATACCAATAATCATCTATGAAATGACATTTAAAATGGAAAGCAATTATCTGGCTTAGAGACAACACATCAGAGAGGAATAGATCAGATGCCACTGTAAATTATTCTCACAACAAGGTGCGAGGCAAGAATGAATATGTTCAATTTTTTTTCTGTTGACCCTTTAGCCAAGCACCATCTGTCTCAAAATCTATTAAGCTCCAAGTGGATTCCTTTGATCCGATCATCTTGGGAGGCTGTTCATTAGAAGTGCCAGCTCTGAGTCACCCCTGGAATGGTTACTCATCCCCCTGCCCATCAGCCCAGGCAGGCTCCACATTATTCATCCCAAGCCCAAAGGACACGTATTAAACATTCCTTAAAATCTCTGAATAAATAAGAATATGGAGGTGGACTAAAGGGCTAAAGTTCAATTCCATCTGCTCTGAGGGTCCTTTCCCTTCCGATTTTCCTCCTCATTACACCACTGCTGATGTGAGGGTGGCTCCAGAGCACCCCAAAACAAAATCACAGGGGCTTGAGGTGGGCTGGGTGCACCCATGGCCTCCCTCTGCTGTGGGTACTTCTGGTCCTTTGTGGCCCAGAAGAAGGAAGCAGCATTTGTTGCTTTTGTTTCCACCCAAAAAAATGTGTGGCAGATCTTTATGACTAGTCAGAATTGTTGCAGCTTTCTTGAACTGTTATTTATGATAACAAAATTGCACTGGTGCGGTCTTAGAAATGAACCTTGGCATCCCAGGCTGGCAGGTGCTGTGAAGATATCCCCACACTGTAAAGAATTGCTGCCAAAGACCCTGGGGGAAAAAAACCAAAAAAATAGAGATTGCAGTCCAATTAAGCAGGATAATTTTTTAGGCAGAAGAAAACCCCATAACAATGTTACATAAATAGTGGTGATGTAGGGTACCTGTTGTAACAAAACCCAACATTCTACCCAAGCTTTGTTTTTGTTTCCTTTGAGCCTTGCAGGTTGTTTTGACTACATCCCTTCCTGACCTAGGAGGGATTAGCATCTTTCTGGGGGTGTTCAGTTCAATATTTTGTGTGATGGTAACGTGAGCACCCTTGGCCTGAGGGGCTGGGTCTGTGGGAGCCTTGCAAAGCCTCACCAGCAGGGTAGGACACACGTGCAGTTGCTCAATGCTGCAGTTTATTTATAAAACACAGATGAAGACACTCCTGTCTCTCTGGGAGCATTAGAACTCCTCACCTGGAGATCCACAGGGGGCTCTGTGCTTAGGCCACTCTGTGTCTTTGCTTCAAATCATTCTGTGCTTCATCCTTGCAAGCACCTGGAGAGGTTTGATGTGACCAACAGCTGCTTCACAGCATTTACTATTAAATACAGCATTTGCCATCCCTCCTCCCTGAGGGACACCCTGAACCTTTGGAAAACTTCTAAAGTACCATTTAAGGCATCACCTGACATTTATTTAAGTAATTTAAGTAATGGATGGGGTTTTCCCCCCAAAATCTTAAACACCTAATACATGCACATGACCAGCTGAGCTTATCACCCTCAGCTTAATTTATAGGCAGTGATTCAAACAAACGAGGGCAGATTTCAACTGATCTAATTTAGCTGTCTCTTTTTGATTAAGTGTTGCCATTAGCTTAGGCCTTACTATGTCTCTGCTGAATGCAGGGAGAGGCCAGGACTTCAAAAATCTCATGGAAATGAATTTCACTGCAGAGACAGGCACAGAGAGACCAATGCCTTGGAATTTAAAGATCCATTTTGCTGATCTGGACATTGCCTGAAAGTCCCTCTTGTTCATCTGCAGCTTACAAAAAGATTGATCAATCTTTGTCAACCTTCCACAGTTTGTACTGCTGTTCAAAGATGTTAAAAGTCCAAAGTTATTCTCCAGTCACCTCCAACTGCAGCACAAGGATCTGAAGCACAGCACAAAATGTGCTTAAATGTAGGTGGAAGTTGTTGAATTCACTGTTTTCACTGAGTTTCACTGAATTTCTGTTTTCAGAGAAAAAAAAGTCTGTTTTAAGGCTCATCAAGATCTATGTAAATCTTATTTAATTAATTTGCCTTCTTATCACGATTGCTGAGAAAAAAAATGGCATTTGAGCAAAGTAAGAATTTAATCAGTTACAGACTTCTGAACACCATGAATACAGAGATTGGATATTAGGAAAATATTGTTCCCTGTGAGGGTGGGGAGGCCCTGGCACAGAAGCTGTGGCTGCCCCATCCCTGGAAGTATCAAAGGCCAGGCTGGACAAGGCTTGGAGCAACCTGGGATAGTAGAAGGTGTCCCTGCCCATGGCAGGAGAGTGGAACGAGATGATTTTTAAGGTCCTTTCCAACCTAAACCATTCTGGTATTCTGTGATTATTCTGTGATTATCCTACAGACAGAGAGGACCTGGTGTCTGTCTGGCCCTCACTGGTCAGCACTTCCAGGTGAGAGATGTCCCCTGGGCACGGAGGATGGTGGCATCCCAATAGTCTTAATTCCAGCTTCCATTCCTGTGGCAGCTCATTTATTCCTACTCTTCTTATCAGACACCTACACAACTATTATATTTTAGTATGATTATATCAAAAAGCCCCAGGTGAATGGGCCCCTTTGTTCTGTATGAGTGGATCAAAACTTCTTCCTCTCTGCTCATGACACACGACATTTCTTCCAAAATCTGATTTTTAGTGTTGCTCAAGGCTCTTTTCTCAGCTGATTTTTGGTTGATGCCTGCAAGAAATTAGCCAGCAGCCAGTGTCTAGCACAGGTAATAGCAGTACAAAGTTGATGTCCATCTTGTCAAGAGAAAACCTTCTCTAAATGTTTTCATCCTTCTCTCCATCTCTTTCATTCTTTTTGTTATTCTGCTGTGGAGGAGGGGGAAGAGAGGTTTCCAACAGTATTTTTTATTTAATATGATCTAAAAGTTTGACAAGTCTCTTGGTTAGGTGATCCAGTCAGAAGAGAAAAGCTGTCACCCACTGTTTTCCTTTCATCCCATTATCCCAATCCTTTTACTTGACTGTTCCAAGGCAGTGCCCACACTCTGTAGGCACAAACAATGTTGGCAAACCTGATTCTACCACATGCTCAGAAACTGTGATTATTCACTGTACACAAAGCAGAAAGAGCTGAAAAGAGTAATTTTGAAAGAGGAAGACAGAGCAAGGGTTTGCAAGAGGAAGACAGAGCAAGGGTTAACACAGGCACTGAGCTCTGTGCTCATGCCAGGGGCAGTTTTGGTCCTCTCAAGTGACTCAGATTACACAGAGGTGAGACTGATAATTTGTGTTCCCAAGACTCCTTGTGGAGCTGTAACCACTGATGACTGCCTGGAGCATCCTTGGGCTGTTACAGGCCAGTGCTGGCAATTTCAGGTCATAAATGTGGTGATGCTGACTCTGGGGCATGGTTCTGACTCTAGGAATGCTTAATAAATAGAGGCTGCTCTTATAGAGATTAACAACCATGTTTGAGAGTTGATATTTTGCATTCTCTTCTTCTTTTACTCTTCCACTGTGCAGTAGCTTTTTTTTTATGTCTTTTAACACGTTATTACAGCAGCCACAGCCAGGATTTTTTTTTTCTTACCTTAAGTCAACCTAACATTTTGTTTCTGAGTTCAAGTACAAGATATAAACTTGACCTTAACCATCTCTGCTTGCACTCTGGTCACATACTAATTGCAGTTAATTATTCTGTCATTAAAAAATGCTTTGCCCTCACCCTTGAAAGTGCAGAGCCCATTTCCATGTGCCCAGTTCCTGTCTCAAACCATATGACAAAAGCCAACTGCTTGTTTAGACTCACATCTTTATCTCCAGGTGGCTCTTTTTGACCTGGTTGGCTTGAAGCACAAATGATAAATCTAATCTGGCTTCATTGGCTGAGTAAGTATCTCTTCACATTGGTTGCTCAGAAAAAAAAAAATTACTGCAGAATAAAGGAGGAAATTTTTCTCTGACAGTTTCTCAGCATTCAGTGACATCTGGGGAGAAAGGAGCATTCAGAAGCAACACCCCTCTGCATCTCAGGTCTTCATGGGAGAGTTTCCCATGACAATGGTCTGACACTTCATGAGTTACTTAAACACTTGTCTGAGGTGCCCAGCATTCAGCTGAGCTGGGTTTGTACCCAGAGGAGCAAGGACTGTTTATTCCACATATCCAAAGGGAATTGTCTTGCTTTCTCCACTGTCTGTATTGGAAGCATAAATAATGGATCCAATAA
The DNA here is from genome assembly GCF_021018805.1 of Prinia subflava. Taxonomy (NCBI): domain Eukaryota; kingdom Metazoa; phylum Chordata; class Aves; order Passeriformes; family Cisticolidae; genus Prinia; species Prinia subflava. The sequence goes on along the minus strand of NC_086247.1, from coordinate 150,039,920 downwards.
TTGGAGGGGGCTTGGAGCAGCCTGGTCCAGTGGCAGGTGTCCCTGTCCATGGCAGGGGTTTGGAATGAGATGAATTTTAAGGACTCTTCCTACCCAAACCATTCAGTGATTCTGTGATAAGTGGCCAAGACTAGGTGTGAGTCTCTCAGGGGAGGTGCCTCTCCCCTTGCATGGACTCTGGCACGTGGATTTGCCTTTGGGTGTGCTTTATATCCTCCCTCCCATCCAGAATCAGGAGCAAGGATCCCTCTGCCACTCCAGGAACCATGGCAGGTTTGCAAATAGTGAACCTCCAGAAAAGTACACCACCATGGCACGGCTTTGCAGTGTTCTGTTTTCCCAGGAGGGTTCAGTGAGCCAGGGAGGTCAGTCTGGTGAGAAGGGGGTGATGGTCAGCAGTCCAGGCTGCTGCAGTCTGTGATTGAGTCTGTCCATCCTGACTCTGCTATTTCATATAACTGTGTCATTTTATAACCTGACCAAACCCCATCCTGAAACTGGCAGAGAGGTGTTGTAGCTACTGCCTCATAATGAGAGGCTCTTCCAGAAACCCTCTGCACTGTTATTTAATCACAGTGTTCTCATTGTCATCTCCAAATCACTCGTGATGATCATGCTCCTCCTGGGAGTGCTAATTCCCCTTTCATTGGGTGCTCTCTCTTCTCTTTCTCCAGTTCCCTCATATTCTTTGTTTTATTAGGCTCTGTCTGACCTCTGCACCTCTACTAAATGTAAAAGACTTCATTATTTTTGTTGAAACAAATTATTAATTCAAAATTAGAAGAAGCACGATGTGGCTTTCTCCTCACCTTGCCTTAGAAGTCTGCAGCTGCTTGTCTTAAATCACAGAATCACAGCATCAGTTAGGTTGGAAAGGACCTCTGCGATCACTGAGTCCAAGCTATGACCTAAAACCATGTCAACCATGGCAGTAGCACAGATCACAGTTAGTTGAGAAAACAACCAAAGAATGAAATCCTCTGCTCTGATTTGCACAATCTCTGCCTTCTAGAAGGGATCTGATAAAAAAGCCACACTTCCAGATCCAGGATTCCCCTGAAAAGGCACCAGAGAGGCAATTGCAAAACTGTTTTCCAGGCTGGTACTCATAAACTGCAGTGGAATGTATTTCATGCACAAAGCTGCAATGAGAAGGGATTGTTTGCTGCCAGACCAGAGTTTCTCAGTACCAGTGCTACAGCCCAGGGCTCTGAAAGCCCATCCAGAAATGGGAAAATTGAAACCAGCCAAGAGAAGGAGAGCAGTTTCCCCCTTTCTGTGTCCTCCTTGTGAACTCTTCTATGTTTTAGCCATCAGGCCTTCACCCTGTTTATCTGGGGCACCTAAAACTGACAGGGTGTGGTTTGGGTTGGAAACACCTCCAGTCCTGGAGCTCTTCAACTCACCTGAGCACCCTTGACAGCATCTTTCAGCTGCTCTGAAGTGGGGTTGGAGACTGTGTGTGTTCCTTGGATTTTGAGGAAACCTCACAGAGCCCCTGCAGAAAATCCCCAAGCTTTCAAAGAAATGAGGAAGAGCAGTGACTCTTCATCTTTGGGCAGGTTTTTTCAGCTCCACCTTTCCTGCAGCGCCCGTGGAGGTGACAGGGACACCCAGGGTGGCTTTGATTGACCTCACCCAGGTGCTGATAGCTGAGAACCTGTGCCAGCATGGGCTTCACAGGCTCTGAAAGCTCCTCCAGGCCTTGTGCAGTTGCCATGGCAGCTGAGCCCTGCATCACAGCTGGTAATACCCAAAATTCCCCTTGTCTGTGGTAAAAAAGGGCTTAAAACAACCCTTTACTTTTGGGGGATGTGATGAAAATAAGTACATTAAGGACTAAAAAATATCCAAGGTTAGATATCAGTATTCTCTGAACTTACCTAAACTTATAATCCAGACATCTTAAAAAACTGATTGTCAAGACTCATTTTATAACCAGTTAAATGAAGTTGGTGTTTTTCATCTGACTACAAATCTCTCGCCTGTTTTGGACACTTGCATTAGAAGGAGATGAATTATCCCCTTTGGCCTCACTGACTGGTTCCCTCTTGGTCAGGAGGAGATCTATAGGTCAGTAGTTGTGGTGCAATGTCTATATTACGTTATTTATAATCCCTCTTTGTAAAAAACAGTGGTTTTGGTGAAGGATGCCCTGGCTTGACACAATTTTATGTAACAATGCTTCTTTCAAGGTTCACCAGATTTCAGGTTGGCATCAGAACATCAGGAGCCTTTCCAAGTGTCATGAATACATCAGGCTTTGGACTCTTCAGGAAGCTGGGCCCAGATTTCTCTCACCTAATTTTGTAGGCTTATTTATCTCCCTAGGGGAGAGGTCTTTCTGTCTTACTACAGTAAGCAGATATCAACAAGAATATCCAGAAACTGATCCAAATGCTTCATGCCAGGTTATGACTTTGAGTCTTCTCCGCCTGGGATTTGGTCTATTTTAGGAGAATTTCAAGCCTTCCCTCCCAGTGTGTTTGAGGTTTAGGGTTCCTTTCTTCTGTTTTTCTCTTGCTTATAGATGTTTATGTTTGAGCCAGAGTTCCTGTGCTCTCTCTGTGCTCCATCCAAAAAAAATACACTTAAATTGAGGGTTCATCTGACCTATTGGTCAGCACCTGCTCGAGGATGACCTTCTGCAGATGTGGAGCAACTTCCACGAGGTGCTCACAGGGCTGGGTCAGGTGTGCCTGTGTTGCTTGGTTAGACCCTCTGTGCTTCATCACATACAAGGGCAGCAGGGGCCTCTGGAATGGGGCTCTCCAAGAATTCCATCAGTTCTTGGACAGACTTCGGATGCACCATCCATCAGCTCCACCCATCCTGAGGGCTTGATTTGGTTGCAAATGTTTAGGCCTGTTTGAAATGCTCTGGGGTATTTAAGATATCAGATGTGAGACATGAGGTGAGTAAAAGCCATGTTTTTTCCCTGAGTCAGGTACTCAAGAGAATATCAGTGAAATAGAAGCTCCATTCAGGCATCTGAATCAGTCCCTGTGATGCCTGGAGAGGCTGCCTGGAACAGAGGCTAGACAGTGTTAAAGGAATAAAGTAGGTATTTATTAAAAGGCATTTAAAGGATACACCCTGGACAGTACAAGAGCCTGGCCATGGCTTCACCCAAGACGGACACCCAGTCATGAGTTTTCACACTTCTATAAGTTTTGGTCCATTTACATATTTGGGTTAATTGTCCAATTACGGTTTTAGGTTATGAAGTCCCATCCTCTTACATTGCTGTCCTCAATCCACTGTTGTTTGCACTTCTTGGGCCTGAAGCTGCAACAGTGTCCTTGGTTCTCAGGCTGGAAAATGATTGTTTTGTCCAACTAAACTGTGCAGAGAGCTTGCTAACACTTTATATGAAGTTCAGAGTTATATACCAATGCAGTACAGAATGTGGAAAGTACAAAAGCTAAAACTTAAGGCACCATTCCCCCCTTTAGAGGCTTAAGGCACCACCTGTGTGTTTCAACACCTTGACAATGTTGTCCCAGTGTATCACTGCGGGGCCTGACAGTAAGAGAGGGACTCTAGAGACATTTCTGAGTTGCGGGCAGATCTAGGGTCGGAAGCAGGAAGCCTGAAGTTTATTTACAAAGTCACTTATATACATTTCCCATAATGTCCATCGATTGGAGGATGGAATCCCCACCTTCTAATCCACACTGGTCAAGCTAACTGTCAATCACTTTTCTCCTCCCAACTAGAAATATGTAAACAATGAAAGACAGTTAGCAAAACATGGCCAGCGTTTACATTCACAAACGGGACAAACTGCATGTCTCTCCCTCAACACGAACACTCGACACACAGGAAAAAACCTCATGGCAACACCAGTGTCCCTTTGCAGAGCAGCCCTGAAATTCTCCCTCTGTGTGTGTCCCCAGGTGCGCTCTGCCGCCAGGAAGAGGTGGCACCGCTGGCAGGACCACCACTCGCTGCGGGTGCGCGTGGCACGGGCCATGTCCATCCCCACGTCGCCCACACGGATCAGCTTCCACAGCATCAAGCAGACCGCGGCCGTGTGACCCCAGGGACCCACCCGTGGCCTTCAGAGCCCTCCTGTCCTCCCAGAGCCCCTCTCTGCAAACTCTCCTCCTTTATCCTCGCTGACCTCTTCTCCCGTGCTGTTTCGGCGGGCTCTCGTCCCCCACATCCGTGATGCTGCTTTGAGGCAACCAGGAAAGAACCCTCCTGGAGCTGGTGGTGGAAAAGCAGATTCAAAGAAGAAACGGGTTCAACCCTGACTGCGTCCTGTGGAAGTTCACAATGAAAAAGTCTAAAACAGCACTAACTGTTTAGGAATAAAACAGTTAACTGGCAGGAATTATTCCTAGGATTATTAGGATTATTCCTAACTGGCAGGAGTAATCAATTTTTTTTCTCCTTCCTTTCATTATTTTGGTTTTATTCCCCCTTTCGTATCGTGGTGAACAAAGACGATTTTTAACACGCTGCCCATTTCACCCTGTACATTGATTCCCAACGATTTCCACAGTTTGGTGTATAATAGCCCTTCCCTTCCTTGTTTTCTTTGTAAAAAGTTTCTTCTCTGCAGAACTGTCATTTGAGAACTCGTGGCAGCAAGAAAAAGAGCGTCTGAAAGGTGGTGTGAAAAGCCTGAATTTATCTGCCTTCCCCATTTCCCTCTTGGACAGACTGGGAATTGTCAGGGCATCGCTGGACTGTTCCACACAGGGCACTCTGCCTGGCAAGCACCCTGCCCTGCTCTTACACAGATTTTCAAAGGACAGGAGTAGCTCTAAGTACCTCTACAAAATACTCTCATTCCTCTTAGCCCCACGCTTCCAGCACAATTGTAAGTGGAAAGCTTTCGGAAAGTGGTTTTTTGTTTCAGCTGAGAGGATCAGGGTGGGGATGGACAACTTTCTGGGTTTAAAAGACACAAAAGGGAAGCACTGTAAAGATAATAATGATGAGAAGAGGATGTTTGCTTTCCCAGGATAATGCTATGTGCTGCACAAAGGTATCTCTTGAGCATTTTGAACTAGAGCAGTTGTATCTACCAGGCTTTTTATGTGATGTTCAAAAATACTGTATATTTTCAATAATAAACACTACTCTGGGTTGGTTTCAATAAAACCAGGCATCGTTCTCTTTACTCTGGAAAGGAAGAGGACACCTGTCTTGAAAGTGGTTTTGTAGCTAAGATCAGGGAAGGAAATCCTGTTTGATAATGAGCCAAGAAGAAGAACAACCCTGTGATAAAATCCTAACAAGGGGGCATTTAAATGCAAGAAGAATTGCCTCCCTTCTCAGCTCATGGTCTTACACTGGATCCCTGTCCCTCTGTACTCTCTCCACTGGGCTTTGCCACAGCAGTAAGAAAAATGTTGTTATATATTCTCCATCACCTGCATCTCAACAGAGCTGGAGTAATTTGCTCTTTCCACTTTTATCAAGCTTATTCTGAACTTTCTTCAGATTTTTTATAGGACGTCTCCGCACAAGCTCGATTTAAACCTCCAGAATTATGTTGCTGTAGTTTTCAGGGCCTGGAAAATCTCTTGGAAAAAACTGTTATAAATCCTCTGCTTTTGGGGGGTGGAGGGGATGTCTGTCCTAACAGCTCAGTCATCTTCAACTTTGAGCTTGCTGGCAATGAACAGCAAATTTAAGCAAGCATTTTGTAACTTCTCCCTCTCCTTACTCATTTGGATTCCTGTGCCTCAAAGAGATAACAGAGGGAGAAAGGAGATTTGAGTTCCTGGTGAGAGAGGACCAGGTCAGTGCTTTTATTCATCACAGTGACAATGCACAGCCCCTGTCATCTTGTGTTTAAAGGGAGGGATACATCTACAGGTTAGAAATATGTACAGTGAATATCTCTGTGTTTGCTCTGGCTCTGGTCCATGCTGGGATGAAAAAGGGATTTGCAATGCAGCAGATTCTGTCAGAAATTGCAGGTTAGTGGTGCTGCCAGGAGTGTAGCAGACATCCAGACATGGAGCAGGTCTGAGTAGAGAGGAAATTTAGCATCTGAAGCAGTGAACTAATGGTTAATTCTGGGGTCCTTCAGAGCTTAGAGTTTACCTCAGTGAACTGCAGGAATATATCAGTGCCAGGGCACCCACTTTGTGTTTTGGGGTATTGCTGCAATGCCCCTAGTTTCACCTACAGTAATATTCACTGAACATTTAAGACCAATAAACAGGTGAAGCCAGTTAAACTTGGTCTGTGCCTTAGTAATTCAGGTGCCTGATCTCCCACTGCACTTGGTACCTCCCCAAGGAAACTGTGCAGCTTGAAGAAAATAAAAATAACTCTTCAGGCTCTCACCCACAGGACTTTGGAAGAAGTTCACAGTTCACTTTCCTGACAGCAGTGGTGCTGCTCCTGTCTCTGCTGCACTGGCTGGTCCCACAGGTGGAGAGCTGACATCTGTCACCAACAGCATTTGGCACATCCAAGCTGGGATGACAAACTGCTCACCTTTCCTGGGAACACCAGCCAAAGCAGCTGCTGATGCCATCCCACGGCATGGGGCTGCTCAGAAATGGATTCATTTGAGTTTAGCTCTTTGGAAATCAGCCCAGGAGAAAAACACCTGGGAGCTAAACAGATAAGCAAGAACTTCCATTTTCCCTTGACAAAAATGCTGGAGGTGAGCCACACACCCTCATGTCAAGAAAACAAACATTTCTGAATTTGCACTGAGTGATGTTCATCGTGCCTCTTACCAGTGAATTACTGGTTTGATGATTATCCAGGATACCTGTGAGCAGAGCTACTGAGACATTTCCCAGATGTCCTGGGCAGCAAAGGGGAGTTCCTTGGTCATGTGTGCCCCCTTCTGAAGGTGAGGACTTGGCTGAGGAGCAACAGTGTGGGAAAACACCCATGGATGCTGATATCAACCCAAACCAGGCAGCAAAGGTCTGGGATGTTTTGAGGGAAATGATTATTCCCTTCTACTCTGCACTCCTTTGACCACAGCCAGATGCTGTGCCCAGTTTGTGACCCCAGTACAGAAGATATTAATAAACTACAGCAAGATCAGCCAGAGGGACACCAAGATGCTCAGGTCTGGAGCAATCTCCATGGGCAGAGATGCAAGAGGACCCATTTCAGAACAAAGAAAGGATTTTGGATGGAGCTAACAACAACCTGCCAGTACCTCGAGGTTCCTGACAGACTCAAGCCCTTCACAGTGGTTTGAGGCAGGAGGACAGCAGGGAAACTGTAACAAAAGGCCAGATAAGATACAAGGAGAAAATTTTTCCTCATAAAGACAGTTAAGCAGTGGGAGAGATTTCCCAGTGAGGGTGGCAGAATCTTCAGAGATTTTTGAAGACCCAAATGGATGAAGCCCTGAGCAACATTGTGAGCCTGCTGTGAGTAGGGAGTTTGGACTGGAGACCTCCTGAGGAGCCTTAAAACCTGGATTATCCCATCGTCCTCATACTGATACTGTCAGTGGTGCCTCTAAGACAAGGGAAGAATGAACATGATCAAGGTTTGGCTGCTGCCTTTGTTTTCATGTGCACCTCAGGGGTTTTAGAAACATGGTCATGTCTCCTCTCTTCAAAAGAAGCTTCTTCCTTTGCTGTCTCCTGGCAGGAAGGCAAAGATGAATAAAGTCAGATCTCTTTGGGGAAAACTCTCCTCTCTACTTTGTGATGCCTTTTGGAGCCGTGTGTCCCTCTCAACAAAGTCATCATTTATGGCACAAGTCTGGGATGATTCAGATGTAGCTTTTGGATCAGCAAGAACAGCCTCAGCTCAGCTGTGCCAGGAACATGGTGGATCTGTTTGACAGCATCTGTGCACGTGTGTGTCTGTGTGTGTTCATGCACACGTGTGTCTGAAAATGGATCAAATTACTCTGGATTTACAGCTTATTGTGCAGGAGGAAAACAAAGCTGCTTGTGTTCAGTGAGTCACTATGGAAATGAACAACTATGAGCACTCAAGTGCTTGAAACAAGACTCTCCAAAACTCTTCCAGGAAAATGTTTGCAGTGCTGAGCACTGCAGACCACGCGTGTGCCAACTGGCGTGGGGCAGCAAGTGTAAGCTGACTTTGTATCTGGGCTAATTGCTTCCCCCTGACACTATTTAAATCTGTTTTCCCCCTCCTCCTTTGCAATAAATCCCCGGTTCCAGCTTGCAGTGGGGACAGCTGTGCTGCAGTTACTGGGATGCAGTAGTTCAGGGTTGGGTTTGGGTGCCATCACTGTAGGTGTACAGGACAGCCAGGGGACTGGGGCTGGGGACAGGGCATGGAATACACAGCTCCAGCTTCCAGCAGAGCTTCACACCCCTGGGGATGTGCCCTGCACTCAGAGAAGGTCGTGTGCTCAAGCAGATCGGTCTGGGGTGGAAAATGTGTTTTGAATGCTGAGATGGAGTCACTTAGGACAGTGTGGAGCAGGAGGCTGGGCAGAGAGGAGCTGTGAAGGGACAGAGCTGTGCTCTGCCTGTCCTGGTTTCTGGTCACACTCATTGTTTAATTGCTACCTACTCCTGCAGACAGCCACCACAAGGCTCTTCTCTTAGACAATGGGGAGAAAAAAAGCAATTTTGGGATTACAGTCTTCTGAGTACTGAGTATCCCTACATGGACAGGATATTGTAGATTCATGAATGTGAAAGTTTTACATAAAATCCTTCAAATTTTCATAGATTAATTCATTTTATTCTGTTTCTCATGTATGTCTTCCACAGAGCTGGAAGAAGCATCTCAAGAGAAACTCTTGGAAAAGTGATAATATCTGTAAATTTACTGATTGTAAAATAACATTGTTAAAACAAAAACCTGGATAATCCAGTTGGGTTCTACATTGGTTTCTTAAGTTTCTCCACTTGCTAATTAGTGCAGGAGACAGCAAATCCTTCTGGTTGGTGTAATTACCACAGAGCAGTGCTGTAGTGACCTTGTGCTCTGCGGAGCCAAAGCTTTAAAGAAGAACTCCTCAAACTTTAATGAATTTCCCAGACACTAACGAGCCAGCCAGCCTCCAGGAGGGCTGTGTGTGCTCAGCACTGCCCAAGGGCTGTCAGATGTCCCTCCTGCCACATCTCCCCTCTGCACTGCAAGGGCTCCTGACAGAGGCTGAACCAATTAATTGCATTCTGCTGATTGGCACGTGCCAGATGAGTGGCTCATCCCAATCCTGGCCAGCCACAGCCAGCCTAGAAGTGCCCTTCCAAGGTGAAATCCTGCCTGTCCCTGTGCTGGCTTGCCCGGGATTTGGTGATTGACTCATTTTGACCTTTGCTGGTTGCTGACTTTGTGCCCAGCAGTTCAGCCAGAGGCCAGTGGGATCGGCAGCCCGGGGATCCTGGCACAGCAGGAATCCCCTCCACGTGAGGAACAGGGATTGCTGCTTCCCAGCAGGAAAAGCTGACTCTGTGTGCAGCAGCCACAAGGGCAGTGGCAGTCTGAGGTTGCCATGGTTTGATGTCTCCCTGCAAGCCTCCTTGTCCAGCAGCCAGGCAGGGATTGGCCTCAGTTCTGTAAATCACAGGATAATTTGGGTTGGAAGGGACCTTTAGAGGAGCCCAAACCCCTGCACTGAGCAGGGACATCTTCAACCAGGTCAGGTTGGTCAGAGCCCTGAGCAGGTATCTGTGCCCAGGTACTTCAGAAAGGTCATCAAGTCTAAGGAATAAAGAATCCTTCTCTTTAACAAAAGGATTGTATAAGCTTTTAGAGAAAAAACCCAAACCTAAGTCCTAGAATCATAGAATTACCCCTTCCCTCAGTGCCTGTCCACAGAGCAGCTCCCACAGTGTGGGCTCTTCTTGCAATGTGCAACACCAAAATGCATAAAACCCCATAACAAACAGCTCTGCTCAGCTCAATCCACATCTGAAACCTGATGTACCCATGGATTTCTGTTGAAAATACGTCATGCTCAATTTATAAATACCCTCACAAGTGCTTGTGTGTTTTTCAGTGTGTATGAACTTCTTTGACATATTTCTGACAAATCTTCTGCAAATATCACAGATCCATGGAATCCCAGAATGGTGTGGGTTGGAAGGAGCCTTACAGATCATCTCATTGCAAGCCCTGCCATGGGCAGGGACACCTTCCACTCAAAGGAAAATGCTCAGTCCTGGGTTTGGATTAGGAGAGTGATGTTTTCACTGGCCCTGAGCTCCATCCTGTGCAGGAAGGTGCATTGTCTGCACAAAGCAGCTCAACACAAGCATGCACTAAGTTTGCTTGAAGGTTTTCTTTCAGCTTTGCTGATGGGCATTTTCTCCTTTTAATAAAATTATTCATTTTGCATGTTTTACACACTGAGAAAAATTGTGCCCAAAAATACTCCTCCACATTTCTGCTGTGGTCCTCCTTCACCTTGTTAAAAGCAGCTGCTCCTCTCATCCTCATGGTTTTCCCCTTGGTGTGCACAGGCTTTCAGTATGTGCACGTATTCCCTTTGCTCAGCACTGACAAGCACTGGGAATTTGCTTGCAAAGCAAAAAAAAAAAAAAAAAAAAAAGAAAAAGTTGCATGAAACCATTTTCTCAAAGCTGCCAACATCATAAATCTTCAGGAACCGTGCAGTTCCCTCTCCTGCTGAACTCATAAAGGCAGGGATGTAAAATCAAGCAGCTCCAGTGTGCAGCCTCTCCAGCTCGCTGTGCTCCCAGGGGTTGGGAGGAAAGCCTGGATGCTGTGCAGCCCCACAGCTCATCGTGTGCCTCCTGCCATAAATCAGCCCTTCCCACACGTCCTGCAGGGACAGCAGCTCCCAGCCACGAGCTGTTTGTGATTTACATGGGACGGGCTCCCTGTGAAACGATTGCAGCAGCCCCATCTGCAGCACGAAGCCGAAATGCTGGGCAGTCAGAGTCAATTAAAAACCAAACCCATCACACCTCTGGTTCAGCCCCTGGTTCAGCCAGTGAGGATCACATTCTTTCCCCTGTCACTTACACAGCAGCATCTTTTTGGGTGGTGTTACTCACCAGCCGTTCATAAATGACTCAACAAGCTGAACAATGGAACTGTGTCAGCTCGGTTATTTTGCTGTTCACAGTTTTATTGGCACAGCAGTGTGTGTAACACTGGAGTGGCACATGTATCCCATCTGTGTCACTGCTGAAATCAGGATATTTCGTTTGCCAGGACCAGACTAACATCTGCATCCAGAATCACGTGGAGGACCCACCTCAAACCCTGCAGAGATCGTGCCAAATGTGGAGCTGCTGCCACACAGGGAGGGTTTGGTATGTTTGATTCAAAACAGGCTTTCAAAAGGGGGGGTTCCCAAATATCTTTTTGCTTTATGGCAGCTCCACAGGATTCCTGGCCCACCTCTGTCCCAAGCTGAGGAGAAATCTCAAATCTTCTGCAGAAGAAGGTACCAACACCTCAATTCCTGCCCCTCTCCAAGGGCAGGTAAAGCTCCCACGTCTCCTACAGGATTCAGCTCACTGAGAAGGACAGCCAGGATGAGGTATCCCTGTCTGTGTTTTCTACACCGCCTGTTTTCTGCTAGGATAAGCTGAGAGAGGTAAAAAAAATAATAAAGAGATAGCAAAAGCTATAAAATAATTGTAATGCACACAGAGTGCCAAGGAAAATATTCCCAAGTCACAGAGCAGTTTTTCACAGCAGAATTGCTGGCCTTGGCTGGAGAGCTGAATGAAGAAAAGCCCATCAAAAGCAACTTTGAGGCTTTCCTGACTCAGCTTTGGGACTGGGATGTGCCATAACCCCTGGAGCAGGCTCGTGGCTGGTGGGCAGGCTGGGAGGAAATCCCTGCAGTGGAGACAGAGCTGGGAGCAGCCAGTGCTCCCATCCCAGCAATCCTGGGATATCCTCCAGGTATCCTGGGATACCCCAGCCCCGTGAGCCATGTGTGGGTGGGGATGGCTCCTGTCTGCCCAGCGGGGTAACCAGCAGGGCTTGCACACATGGAAAACCTCTCCTGTGAGGAAAGGGTGGGAGAATTGTTCAGCCTGGAGAAGAGAAGTCTCTGGAGAGACCTCACTGCAGCCTTTCAGCACCTAAAGGGGCTACAGGAGTCCCAGAGAGGGAGTTCTGACAAGGGCAGGTAGTGACAGCAGGAGAGGGAACAGCTTCAAACTGGCAGAGGGCAGGGTTAGATGGGATATTGGGAAGAAATTCTTCCCTCTGAGGGTTCTGAAGCTTTGGCACAAGGTGCCCAGAGAAGCTGTGGCTGCCCCTGGATCCCTGGAAATGTCCAAGGCCAGGCTGGACAGGGCTTGGAGCAGCCTGGGATAGTGGAAAGTGTCCCTGCCCATGGCAGAGAATTTGAAAATTGTTTTAATACCCTGTTTTAATAATGCCTTTTACATATGAGATCCCCTGGCTCACCAGAGAATTTCTACCATTTTCCCACATGTTGCAGAAGAGATCTTGCAGTTTTCAGTGAATTTAATTGGCTCCTTCATGAACAAGAAGGTAAACAAAGCAGAGTTTCACATGATGCCAGACATGATTTATCTCCAGTCTTCTGTTGTGGGTTATTAGCTAATTCATACACAGCTTGGATCAAGAGTCATTATGGGCTTGTGTTTTTCCAGCACAAATTCCCTGTAAGTAAAGAAAAATTAGCTGCTCACATTAGTTCTCAGCCTTAAAATTAAAAGAGAATTATTCAAGGTTTGACATGAATTAGTAAAATGCACCAGCAGTGGCATTTTAGAGACACAGGAAAGTTAAAAACCTTTCTTCTGCCTTTTTCACAGATGCACATTTTATTTGTAGCATTTTGGAGAAATCAGTGAATTTAACTGACTCATGGCTGTTTCATACTTGTCTAATTTCACAACAACAGTCAGGAACTTTCAGCAAGTGCCCAGGTCTGAGATGGAAAAGATCTAGGATCCTCACATCCAGCACTACAGCTCTTTCCAGTTTTTTTTCCCCTCTTTACTGATCAGGAATATATGACTAAATATCTCTATATAATCAACCCATCAACAGGTTTTTCAGGCTCTAATAATCTGCCCAGAGAAGTTCAAGGCCAGGCTGGACAGGGCTTGGAGCATCCTGGGATAGTGGAAGGTGTCCCTGCCCATGGCAGGGGTTGGAACTGGGTGATCTTTGGGGTCCCTCAAACCATTCCACGATTCCATGACAGTGATGGAAGAGGCTTTAATTGAAATAACATTTCCACACTCTTTTTCTTTGTGCTGGTCCTAGCAGAGAGGGTGTGCAGGTAGCAATGGTTGATTTTTAAGCAGCCTAAAAGCTCTTCCATAGATTCGAGGCTAGGAGCATGTGCTGGTTTGAAAGCAAAACCAGTGAGACTCCAAGTCAGAAATACAATTTAAAAGAAAGAGAACAAACAACAAGAAAGATAAAATAAGATAAATGCAACAGTACAAAGGAGCACTGACAGTCAGAATGCAAACCTGGCACCCTGTTGCTCAGGGTGTTGGAAGCAGCCCGCAGTGAGTCCTCCCACAGTGACAGATGTGGCTCTGTTGGAGTAGAGATGATCCTCAAGAAAGGGTCCAGTCATCCTCTGGGAATCCAGTGGGAACAGCTCCCTTGGGGTTTGGGATTGCTGTTTTATCCCATGGAAAGGCTTTGGCTCCTCCCACTGGGTGGAGCATCTCCCAATGGGATGAGGTGATGTTATCAGTCCTGTGAGAGCCTTCAATGGCCCATTCACAGGGGATGCCCCTCGGAGGAGGATGGGTGCAGGAAGAGATAAGGAGGCCCTGCCTTATCTGGTGTTATCAGGTGTCCATTAACAGAAGGGATCTGCCCTCTTCCTCCCCTAGAGTTACAAGAGATAAAGAACAATATCTCCCAACCAACTTCAACAGATGAAAATAGAATACACATTTTTGGTTACATTTTTCAACCCAGGACAGAGCAGCCTGGGTGAGAATTGTGGAGACCTAAGTTCTTGCAGGAAGTTCATGGCAGGGTTTTAACAAGCTCCCAGCAATGTTTGCTTCTCCAGAAAACTGTACCATTATTATGGAGAGTTCTCCTTTGCCTAAATTTAACTCCTGGATGAGACCTCAGACATTTTCCTCCAGACCTTGTTCTTAGCACATGGGAGAGATCAGAAACGTGGACATTTTGAGATAAAAACTATGGATCTTCTCCACCAGCTTTTATTCAGACCTTTCCACTCTCAGGCACCACTTTGTGTTTGGACCAAACCAAACCCAAATCATCCCAGGCTGGTGGCAGAATCATTCCTTCTGCCACAGAGGCTGGATAATAATTTCATATATTCTCAGCCACTTCAGTGGGGAGAAAGCAAAACCTGAAATCCTTTCCCTCCCCCTGGCTACAGCAGCTCTGTCTGTCAGGAGCTCACTGGAAATCTGTCATTGCATCAGAGCACAAATGAACTTCACCAGGACCATCTCCAAGGGAGAGAAAAAGTGGAAGACAGCATTTTGCAAAAATGTTCATGAACTTGTTGGAAGAAGAAATTTCATTTTGATGTCAGTGTTCTAAACTTTTATGCCTTTTGTCCCTTTTAATGAATGTTAATCCAGACTTTGGAACCAAGAATGATTTTCAAGATGAAAAAGAACAAACCCATGCAAAAATGGGCAGTGTCAGGAATGTTATAACAAATTAACTTTTGGTATTAATAGCTTTTATCCCGGGAGAGTTTACAAAACTAATGAGTTCCATCAGTCAACTCTTCTTTCATGTGCTTGCTACTTTCTAGAGTTTGATCAGAAAATTCAAGGTTTCCTTTTTAATCCATGGTTATTCTGTAATTTAGTCCTGTCTTAATTTAAACCTTGGCCAGGAGAATCTGGTTAAGGTTGAAATAAAACCCTAAATAAATTGGAAGTGCAGACCTTGCTGTCTTCATTCAAAAAGTCTTAGTGCCACCCCAAGTGCCTTGATTTCCTCTTTCTTTTTGTCCTTTATGGACAGAATAAACTAAAATCAGTCACTTTAACCCCATTTTGTGTTATTTTTGGACGCAGCCTTGCCCTGTAGATGACAAACACCAACAACTTCTAAAGGTACAATGAGGACACATCCTCTGGTGCTGGATAAAAATTCATCCCAGCTCATGTGGGGTGTCCACGATGTAGAAATGGGTCTGTGAGCTTCTCACTCAGCAAAAGGGAGAGGAGCAGGCACTGTGAGGCCACAGCTCACCTGTCCTGTCATAGGCACAGGGGAGATGAATTCCCCTTTTATCCCTCAGCCAGAAATTAGCCACATGCTGGACCTGCTTAAATCCACCTGGATTATTTCACTGGGGTCTCACTTCACTTTTCTTTTGGTCTCATGTGATGATGAATCACATCTATTGTTTTCCATGGAGCTCCTTTTGGATCCAGAGTGGTGTTAAGTGGGAGGACAAAACTGCTAATGATACTATTATCATCCTTTTAGGGGAAATCAGCTCCTGAATCTGTCACTACAATATTCATTTTGCCAACCTGAACAGTGCAATATTTATTTTATGCAGAGATTCTACGCAGGGAAAAGCACACAGAGGAAAATAATATTTTAAAAATCTGTCCTCAATGGAAACAATATGGGTAAAGCAACCACTAACTAAAAAGAGAGAAGAAATCCCTTCTTCTGGAGCCATAGGTGATATTAAATGAAATGAAACAGAATAGAAATGAAAATACTAATAATCTTCATTATCTGTAGTTTCTTTTTCATTCACTTTCAGAGGAAGCAGCCAAGGAACACCTCAGGAGATCCTGAGGGACAGGAGATGCCTGAGTGCTGCTAAGGGAATGAGGCCCTTGGATGGTGCCTGGGACCATTCCCAGTGTGAAAAAGGCTATTCCAGACTGTGACAGGAGCTGGAAGTCCCCACCAGAGGCAAATGTCACTCTCATCACTCTTCAACAATTTTATTCCATTATAACCCCAGTGAGTCCTCCTGCTCTGATTTATGTCAGCATTCACCCCAAACATTCCCTGAACACCCACAGGATTATTTCTAAATACCTCTGGTGTGAACCACGGGGGAATTTGGTCCTGGAATCAGCTCTAATTTAAAGAACAGAGAGGACCAGAGTGAGATCTAGCACAAGAAATGCTCACTCTGTCCTTTTTTTTGTACTTCCACCCATGCTCCAGTAAAACCAGGCAATTCCATGCTCTTTTGGAGCTTCCTCCTCCCTTATCTGTGTGTCTGCATATCCATCTGCCTGAGGCACCAAAGGAACACAGAGCACAGAGGTGATACAGGGATAAGAAAATGCCAGGTTGGACGGGGCTTGGAGCAAGCTGGGACAGTGCAAGGTGGCCCTGCCCATGGCAGGGGATGGAACTGGATGTTCTTTAAGGTCTCTTCCAATCCAAGCCATTCCGGAATTCTAGGATTTAAAATTTTCCTGGTGAGACCATGGAGATGGAGGAATTCTGGAGGAATTCCTCTCTGCACAATTCCCTCTGGGCTGGAAGAGACAAAGCACAACACAAGTGAGCACCACAGCATCTCAAGAACCTCTCATTTTTTAAACTTTGTAATATTTTTGGGTTTTGGTAAGAAAGAAGCAACAGAGTGTGGAGTGAAGCCAAATTAAAGAAGTCAGAACAAAGAGGTGACCTTGCATTTCATCTCTGATTAATGCAGGTTATTTATTGTGAATAGCACCACTAGAGACTGTACCTTGTGCTTGAGGCACTTTTCTGTCTATAAATAGACAGTGCTCAAAGCTGTTTGAAAATATATATTAAAAATGAAGAAATAAAACACCCCAAGAGATCATGATTTGGACAGATTAATCCAAGGGCGACTTTCACTGGAACAGAGGTCACAGAGGAGAAATACACTGAGATTTAGAGGTGTGTCCTGCCTTGTGCCAGGATACTGAGATTTCTGGTGTCCTATGGAGAAAAGCAGTGGCTGTGGAGAGATCTGAGATGATCTTTATCTTGTAGGTGACTTATCCTGAGCTGAATTCCCTCCTGGAACTGGGGACTCATTGGATCCGAAATACTCCAGGGTGCTGGAGATCTCTCCATGGAGCTGGGAGATAGGACAGGTAAAGCCAGCTGGAATAACGCAGATGGGCTTCCCTGGGGCATAGAACCATCAAATTGTAGATTAATTGAGGTTCAAAAAATCTGTCAGTGCCAGGTCCAGTGCTAGACCCTGTCCTCAAACACCTCCAACAGCAGGAGATGCTCTCTGGGCAGCTGAGTCAGGACTTCGGTGTAGTAAATGTTCTCAGTCTCCTCCATGTGGCATTTTTCTTTCCCTCTTAGCCCCAGAGAGCCAAAATCTGACAGGACCTGTGATCTTAGGTGATCTGTCATTTCCCCAAGCACGTCACCACCTCTAACACAGTTCTGCAAGGAGAAGGAGCTGTGCTGTTTTCTAAATGTTGCAGATGGACTTGGTGCATTCCAGGGACCCATTTCTGCTTTGGACTGTCACAGCCACTTATCCTAAATAGGGAAGAACTGCATTCCCTGGGAATGGAGGGCATGTGGTGTGGAAACACTGAAATACAGAGTCTGAACAAGGCTGATCTTCTGCAGAGCTGCTTTTCCCCACTTTCACCACAGCAGTTTTGCCCCTGCAGTGCAAAACCAGGGCAGTTTGGGAGTGTCTGCTGCACTGCAAGGACTCCACTCCCCAGCCCCTCCTGTCACAGAGAGAAATTACTTCTGTGTGAGAAGGAGGCAGCGGAGGTGAGGTCACATGAAGGTGTTCATTATCTGGAGAAAACATGGCAGAGTTACTTGGAAAGAGAGTTAGAGAAAACCAGAAAAAAACAGAAAAAAAAGGCAGAAAAAAACCAGAAGTAACAAAATAAATAATAATAATAAAATAGTAAAAAAAGAAAAAAGCCTCACTAAGATAACCCAGTCCTGGAGACAAGGCACACCAAGCCATGGGATTGTTGGCCTGGTCAGACACAGGTTTTGCCTGGCAGATGGGGTGGGTTGAGAGGAAGAGCACAGGGTTACCATCCATCAGCTGAGCCCTGCTGCTGGAGCACCACGTCCAGCCCTGACAGGCAGGGAAAGGCTGGAGCTGCCTGAATCAGCAGCCACAAGGCTTCTTTTTTATGAGCCAGCTTGAATGGGTTAACTAGAAAAGCCGCCTCTGTCCAAAGTCAGTAGTTTCTACCACTCTGGACACAAGTTATTGTCCAGTTTGGCAGTGAAATCCTACATGAGCATCCAGCTGCTGGCACTGACCTTGGGCAGAGAAGTGTCTGCTGTTTAATTGCCCTGTGTTCCTTCTGTGGTCTGTAGGGAGCCAGTTCACATCATCAGGAGGCCAGAGCATGACTTATCCAAAAAGGGAATTTGAAAGAGATTTTTAGACCTTTGTAAGTGTCTGTTTCTCTCTGATGGTAATAAAGTGAGCTGAGGGGACTGCTGGGGGTTTGGGCAGAGATCCATTGAATCACAGAATAATTTGAGATGGAGTGGACATTTAAAGGTCCCAGCCTCCTTTCATTGAGCAGGGGCATCTTCAATGAGGTCAGGTCACTCAGCCCCATCTGGCCTGGCCTCGAATGATGGGGCAGCCACAGCTTCCCTGGGCACCTGTGCCAAGGCCTCGCCACCCTCACTGTAAAAATCTTTCTGATGTCCACTTAAACCTGCCCTCTGTCAGTGTGAAGCCATTCCCTGTCCTGCCCCTCCATCCCTTGTCCCCAGTCCGTCTCCAGCTCTCCTGGAGCCCCTTTAGGGCTGGAAGGGGCTCTGAGATTTCCCTGGAGCCTTCCCTTCTCCAGGTGAGCACCCCCAGCTCTCCCAGCCTGGCTCCAGAGGTTGTCAGATGGATTTTCTTGCCTGATCTGTTTTTCCCCAGCCCACACGACCCGCTCCAAACCCAGCTGAGGATCCAAGCAATTCCTGGAGCACAATTCTGTGCTAAAAGCAGCAGCCACCACCCCAGCCCAGCCTGGTCTGAAACAGCCCAGCTGATGCACACAGGCAGCATGAGGCAGAAAATGGGGAGTAACAGCAATTTTCCTGCATCAAAATGTTTTGCTGATTTCAGGCTACAATAAGAGGAGGCAAAACAGTCTTGAAGGCTTCTTTTTGTCAGTTCAAGGTCCTGTTAAATATCTCCAGTTGATGAGGGCTTTGATGCAGCCAAGAAACTGCTCCTGAAAACACATTTTCCCTGGAGCATCAACACACTGTGATCTAAAGAAAGAGGGCAAGAGTTCTCAGCAAAAATCCCAACCTCTTTAGGTCTGGCAGTATGTGCAATTTTAAATCCATTATCCACCAATCCACCACCTCTGCTTCCTCCACCACTTTTTCCAACAAAAGTATTATATCAAAGGCTGGCAGCTGTCAAAATGCTTTGATCCATCTTCAGATTGCCATTCTGGATTTAATATGACATTGTTAGCTGAGTCAAAGCAAGAGAAATTTCTCTAATTCCAGCATTTAACAACCTTTCTGTCTGCTAGCCATGCTCAGCCGTGGGGAATGTCCACCTTGGATCTGTGTCCCTGTGCTCTGCCATAGGCACTGGCCCAATCTTGGTGTTTCAGGCAGAAAAATAAACCCACAACACGAGCCCATCCCACCCTCTGAGACTGTTCCCTGACTCATTATTTAAAATTAGGAGATAACACAGCTTTGACAAGAGAATCCTATTCACTGCAAGGGAAGGAGGTGATGAAGACAGAGCCAAGGAGCCTGAAATAACCCCAACACCCAGTTCAGGTAAATCCACAGAGCAGTGGCACCACTGCACCTTCCAGCAGTGATGGAGGTCTGTGTTTTCCATGATATTTTCCCTGTGCAGGAGGAATCAGGAGCCCAGAATTAGCTTTGTGGAAGCTTTGGCTCAATGTAACTCCGTTCACACCCACAGTTTGCAGGGCAAGCCCTTGGCAATCCCAGCAGAAACATTTGGGATTCAACAGGCTTTCCAAAATTAGCAAACTCACTCCCCACCCGCAGGGGCCATCCCTGCCCAAGCTGTGAGTGCTCTTCTGGAGTAAAGTAACATTTATGTAGCTTGCAGCAGCTCCAACACAGCGTGGAAAATCCTGCTTGTTCAAGCACCTTGTTCTGATGAATAAAAACAGGCAGGGTATTTGTTATCCTTCCCCAGGAATGGGAAATATGAAGGAAACAGGGACCATGAAAGGAGATAATGGAGAAGTTGTGCTTTAGTCCTTTGAACAGCCTGGGCTGGGAGACCAGCTGAGCTGACTGTGGAGCCACAGCAGGAACATGGACACCTCCTGGAAATCACAGGAATGGGTCAAGGTTGTGATTTCCTGGAAATCTCAAAGGAAGGCTCTTCCTCAGAGATGTCCCAAGCCAATCCCAAGGAAATCACGTAGAAATCCTGGGATGAGGCAGTCACCCACCAGGGCTGAGGACTGGGTTTGCCTGGATGTTCAGCTATTGGAGGACAGCAGGAATTTCAGAGGAAAAGGTTTACTGGCTCCTCTAGTTTATGCAGCAGACCCATTTAACTGTCTGGAGTGAGTGCTAAACCTTCAGAATGGAACATAAATTAGGTTCTAAAAGGAATCAAGGTAAAAGGACTCAAATAAATGCATTAAACTGCTGAGCACCAAGTGAAAATGCAAAATGCTCAACACAAATTACAGATGTGTACAGAAACCTTCAGAAATGCCTCAGTGAGAGCAGGCAATTCCCTGTAAACATTCCTTTCTCAAGCTGGACATGTCACATTCCTGACACCATCCAGGGGCTGTTTATTGCCTCTGTGAAAACCCCAGGGTAAAGCAGGACAATCACAGAGTCCCTGCTCAGCCTGGTTTCACCTCACTGTGCTGCAGAATTTTCTTCTCCTGATCCTTCTTTTACATCTGCCAGGAGACAGCAGCTGCTCAAAGAATCCAGGAAATGCAATCTGAGAAAAAACCCATCCTACCCAGGTTGGTTTTATGCCACAAAAGCTTTGAGAAGCTTTCTGTTCCCATTAAGAAGCTTTCAAGTTCCCATTCTACCTCTGAGTCTGAAATCCTGGTTGGATTTGCAGAATCTGTGCTCAAGGATGCACTGGACTGGTGGGGACTGGAGTCTTCTGTTCTCTCCCCATTTTTTTGCAGACATAGAAGCCAAAGTTCTGCAAGTTCAAGCGGGGATTGTTCTTCCTGTTCCCATCCCTCATCTCCCCTTTTGCCCTCTCCAAAAAGACACCTGTAAGTCCTCCTTGAGGATAATCCTGGTTAGCATCTTCTCCAAACACCTTGAAAAACTCATGAAGAGACCCCAGATCCCCAGGAAAGCACCAAAGAGAAAATTCCACAGCTCTGGGGACAGTTCTCCTCTGTGCAGACCCAAGAGCTCGGAGAGCCACCCGCTGCCCTCCTGAGGGGTTGTTACCCACTAACCAGCACTGGGAAATTTCCTCTGTGGCTTGGAAACTCCACTGCTGGTCCTGGGGAGAGTCAGTCTGTCAGTCTGTCTGTCTGTCCCTCAGCTCAACGTGCTGCCCCTGATGGACATCCAGCATGGCTGTGATGTCTCTGCACCCCTGAGCCCTGACATCTCCCTCTGCCTTTGCATAACCCAAGCTCCCCTGCAGGTCAGGCTCCAGCTTTTCCCTTTTCTAGAGAGCTGTTTCCTCCTCCACGTCCTCTCAGGCCCACTGAGGAGCTCTCCAAGGAGTTTGCAATGTCAAAACACCCTCGTAAATCAGTTCTCTGCAGCTTTCCCAGGAATGAGCGCACAGGCGCCCCGCGGAGCCGCTTCCCACCGCTCTCTTTAAGAGAGTCCAAGCTGCTCCCTGGGTTCTCAGCCCCCAGAAATCCCTCCAGTGTTTTTCTCATTGCATTTCAGAGCGCACAAGTAGGTGTTTGCAAACAAGCCCAGCCAAACACGAAGCCCTGCACTCCCCCATCCTGACTCAACGCAGCATCAGCGGGAGTTTGACAGGCTGTGCCATGCATGATCTCATCCCTGCAGCAGCTCTCACCCACGCCCTGTCCAATCAGGAGCCAGCTACCCCACTAAAAATGACTAAAAATGTCAAACCAGCTCAGAAAAGGATGCTCAAAAATACCTTGTTGCTTTACAGAGCCTTATGCTGTTCATAACTCTTTACAGCAAGGTGTTTTGTTTTGGTTTGGGTTTTTTTTTTGTTTTATTTTTTTGATTGTTTCAGCAAACTGACAGCTCATCCCCACCCTGTGACACTGAACAATCAGCTGGGCACTCAGCAGCAATGAAGGAACACTCCTGAAGTTGCCATCCCAGCCTCCAGGGCCTGATGGCTGTTGGTAGCACAGTGATACCTCACACTGACACAGCTGAAATTCAGTAATAATCTCCTGCTGGGATGTTGCTTTCTCACCCACCCAGCAGCAGAACTGCTGAGAAACTCCCTGCCAAAATAAATGCCACTGAGAACTCCACCTGTCCTTCCCTGGGCTTTCCAGCACAGAGTGCCTTGGACAACATTAAGAAGTGCCCTCAGGAGAGGAAGAGACTGATAAAAAGCCCATCTCTGACCTTATGACTGCAATGAGTCTTTTAAAATACGCAGGAAACTCAAGTGACACTGGAGAAGACAAGGAGGGAAGGGGGACCATATGTCTCACCTCCGTGGCTGTCAGCACATTTCTGACTTGTTAGAAAACCTGGCCTCAGCCAAATGCTCTCTTGTCACTTTTCTGAGCAAGGCCTGGAGGGCACATCCTTGCACTGGCAGTCCTTGGCTGGGTGTGAGATCCGTGCTGACTCCACAGCAGCAAAATGCCCCCAAGAAGTGCAGTCAAAAGAGTGGTGTGGTTTGGAGATGCTTTGATAGGAGTAACCCACTGAAAAACCCCAGACCCTGCAGTTTGGAGGTGGTGCTCTCAAATATAATCCTCAGAAATCTCAGCAGTGTCTTTGTATCCATCCCTCTGTGCTCTAAATAAATTTTAGCACAGCACCAGCACAATGGGATGCCTAACACAGAATACGTGTCCCCCTGTATTTTCAATCTGGACAAACGTACCCAGGTTTGAGACAGGGTGTTAGGATGTGGCTGGTGTGTCACCCAGGTCCCCAGTCTCTTCCAAATGCCAGGGGCCCCAGGGAGAAGCAAAAACCCACTCACCTCTAGATGGGAAAAGACATCCCCAGAATGCCCTGTCTGGTGCCTGGGGGAAATTCCTGCCATGCAGCTGTGCCAGAGAGACTCCTAAAGCTTTCCATGAGATAATCCCTCCCCAGAATCCTTAGGGAAAGGTGGAATTTGGTGGACCTGCCTTGGCTTCACTGTGGAATTCCTCCATACCCCAGTGTTTTGGGCACAGGAGCTCCAGATCTTGGTGCCAAATACCTGCTGTGCCACCTCCCTGCCCCTCAGGCACTGTGTCCATCCCTCTGAGCAGCCTCCCACCCTCCCATCTGAATTGCTGAAGATCCTGGAGTCTGTAGAACCCTCAGGATTTTTCCTTTACCAGACCACAAATCAGTGCTGTCCTGAAGCCCTTTCCATCCTGCTCACCACCTCAGTTAATAAACCCCATCAATCTCCTCCCTCCTTCACCTCCCTCTGCTTTTCCTCCCCCTCTATCCACCAAATTACACAAACCTGCTCCAGCCACAGGTTCACAGCTGCTTCTTGGGATCAGTGCACAAAGCCTGAGCAAAACCCATGAGGTAAAGCCAAACATCTGGTTTTTTATCTGGTTTTTTTAATTCCAGGAGCCACAGCTGCTCTTTAGCCAGGGAGAATATCAAGGAATCAATCTCTGCCCAAAACAGCTCTTAAACCTGAGCTGAACTAAGGTGTCACCCTGCCTGGGCTGTGAGCTGTGGCTTCACCCTGCTGGCACAGGTAAAAGCTTCCCACAGACCCCAAAGTGGCATCCACACACTGTGAAGGGTCCCTGGCCCGGGCTGACCCTCTGTTAGCACAGCCAGTACTTCCTAGGACAACACTGACTAAAATTAGCAGTGGGAAATACAGAATAAGGTTCATGGGCCAAAAAAAAAGGGTTGGAAGTAGAAATAACTTTTATTAAATTAACTGGTGGGTCTATAGAAAGTAAACAAACTGCTGGGTGCACAGGATGTTTTCTCCAGAAGCAAATGCCTCCAAAGCTGCTACTCAGTCTTTAAAACTCAACGTGATTTTGAGCAATCACACAGATTGTACCAGTTGCTAAATCTGGCAGAAAAGCAAGGCTTCCTTGTTGTCCCAAGTGCATATGGAATTCGGGATGCTTGCCAGGGAAGGGAGGATGTATGTCTGGGAGTGTGATGTGTTGGAGTGACGGGGAGAAAGCAAAATGTTTTGTGTTTATTTTTGTCTGGGGTCAGCGTTGCCTCAGAAGGAAGGCAACAGAAAGTTGGGCAAACAAACAAAAAAATAACAACAATAACAACAACAAAAGCATAGATTTTCTGATGGTTGGAGCTGCTCATGCCTGCAGGTGCTGAGGGAATTTGGGGTGGTCACTGGTCTCCTGAGTCATTTACAGGTGTGAGGACACAAAGCCCTTGGCCCTCTGTCTGCAAACCAGCGTGGAGCTGGGAAACTCACAGGGAGAGTTCATTGAAACCTGGATTAAACACTCCAGCCTTAAGCTGAAGATATTTTTAGACTGAACTTTGTTTTGCTGTAGAGTCTCCCACAGGCTCTTCTTGGCTTGATCCTTCCATCAGCTTGGAAACCACCAAAGGAGAAAAGACAAAGCAAAAGCTCCCTATGGGGTCCCTAAGGCCACCTCCATGCAGCTCTGCACAAGGATGAACAGCTTAGACATACCCAGGACAGAACAAAGAAATCCACAGCTGGGCAGCTCATCCCAACCCACACATCACAGAATCCCAAAATGCCAGGTTGGAAAACACCTCAAGGATCATCTGGTCCAATATTTCTTGGGAGAAGCACAGTCCAGACAAGATGGCCCAGCACTCTGTCCAAAAGGATCACAGAAGTGACTGGGAAAGGGTTGGGAATCCACCACTTCCCTGGGAGATATTATTCCAGTGGCTGATAGCTCTCATTGAGAAAAATTTTCCTCTTGTGTCCAATTGGAATCTCCCCAGGAGTAACTTGTACCCATCACCCCTCATCTTTTCCGTGGGTCTCCCTATAAAAAGTGAATCTCCATCTCTGCAGGCACCCTTTTTATACTTTGAAGCACCAAGAAGACCTTGATTCGTTACTTTGAGGTCCATGGGAACACAAAATATCTGTGTCCCTGAGCTCCAGACCCAGAAAATCAGAATTATGAAGGAAAATAAATCAGCCTGGGCAATGCTGAGCCCATATTGCCCCTGGGACCTGAGCTTCAGACCTGGGTGGTCTCCTCCTTTTCTCCTCTGCAGACACAAAGTTTTCAGGTGTTCTCCACTTTCCAGACTGAAACAGATTTCCCTTGCCAGAGAAAAAGAAATCCACGTTCACCTGCCTGTACAGGTCCTGGAGGCATCTCTTTGTCAGGCAAGAAAAAGTCCCAGGGTAAAATTTAATCCCTAAAGTAAAATTTATTCCCAGGATATTCTTCAATTAATCACTTCATCTGCAATTAGGCTAAAGAAGGCTTGTCAGCTCTCTGGGTCAGACCTCCCAGTTCCTCTTCCATCTGCCAGGCTTCACCCCAGTCAGACACTGAGAGGGATCAGGGCTGGTCTCCAGCACAGGTCACTCATTTCTAGGGGCAATTAGTGATCCCTGCAGGAAAAATGCTGCTGTACTTCTCCTCACAAGCTGACTGCTTCAAGTGACTGTACTCCAGTAAACCAAATAAACCCCAGTCTGTCCATTAGTTCACAGGATGGGTTTTCAGAGCTGTGACTGTGCATGAGGCTTCTCTATCCCACATTTGCATTGTGCTGATCTCTGGTGTGGAAAAGTGGGAACAGCACACGTGCACACAGCACCACAGGACTGGGGAGGGCTTCACGTGGTGCCAGGGATTGATTTATTTCTCTTGCACCTTCCAAAGCTCCTTGTGATTGTCTCTAGCTGCAGGAAAATGACATTTTGTCTTCTCCTTGCCAGTTGTCATCAATGATTCAGGCAAACCCTTCTGAGATTTCTGTTCCCAGCAGGAGGGTTCATGAGTGCCTTTTATCCAGGATTCAGTGTTCCTGAATGCAGGAATATGCAGGAATGAGGAGAGCCCAGAGGCAGAAAGGCTACAAGACAGGATCTGATCAACTGCAAGTGGGTAAATGAGGTGAAATGGGAAAATTATAGGCACGCAGTACTTGAATATATAAAACTTCTCCAGGAATAAAAAATTGGTGTTGCAGTAGCAATGTCACCACTGCCTCTCAGACCATCACACCATCAGGGCTTTGGAGCTGGGATCAGTATCTTTTAGGAAAATTGCTGGAAGACTCCCAGCAGAGCTTATCTTTCCACATTTCCAGAGCTGCTTTAGAGAACTGGAGGGAATGTCACCTTGTCAAGAGAAAAAATTCTAGGGAAACTTCTAAGCCCCTCTGGAAAAGCATTTGCCCAGTATCCATGACTGTACTGGGAGGACAGGCTGAAAAGCAGAACAGAGCAGGGGAGGGATGCACCTTGCACAAATTGTCCCCTCTTGGGAGCAGAGAGATCAGGGGACTGGAGCTGCTGGGGAGCCACAGGGTCCAAATTCTGGCTGCAAAGGGCAGGGGACTCAGAGGAGAAGACAGCAGGTCCTGTGTGCATCTGCAGAGTGTCTCATCCCAGAGAAGGGACATAAGGAGGAGTTCATCATTTCTGGTTGTTTTATGGGTGGTTTGGCGACAATTTGTCTCTCTAGTTCTTATTTACCACACAGCGTCTATTACATACATTCAGAACATACTACAATATACATATATTTCATGGGGGTGTTTTTATATTAAATACTCTCAGAAAACCTAAATATCAGCACAGCCAAATTAACCCTAATCCCAGGAGCCACTGGGATGCCACTACTGGCACTGGCAGAGGTGACAAGCACCTTGCTCCTTGGCTTGGCAGTTTCCAGCTGTCTGCTGAGTCTTCCACATCTCTGAGTCATCTTATAGAATATTAATGGCACACAAATTACTCTTTGAAATGATCTTTATAGGCTGTCCAAGCCAAAAGAAAGGGTGACTCCAACAATGTCACTATTTAGGATGAAATTGCCTGGGTTGGAAGGGGAGATGTCCCAGCTCTGGGGCTGCTCTCCTGCTGTTGCAATTAAATTCATGTGAAAAGGCAATTTTAAAAAATTAACCAACTGGAGTGGATTGCCAGAGTGTGACAGTGGGGGTGGAAATATTCCAATGGCAATATCCTCTGCAAAGCTGGCCAGCCACATTTGGGCAAATCACAACGAGCCCTACCAAAGCTCCTGGGAGTCTCTGCTGCTGAGAAGCAGCACCAGCTGAGAAGGTAACAGAGGAATGAAATCTGGGGTGAAAAATCCTGGAAAACTCCAAGTTACCGATCCCTGTGAGTCAGGTCAGCTCTCCCTTTCCACACAATTCCCTTTGGAGGTCAGCAGGAGGTGGGACACATCCATCCATACCCTGCCTGTGAACAGGCTGCACCAAGGTGTTGTTCATCCCTTTTTTCAGACGTGGAAGATCTTGGTCTCAGGAAAGAGTTAAATTAGGAGCTTGTTGCTCTTTTCAACATATCTGTAACTTTTAAACACAAAGGATAATACCTGCAATCACATAGCACAATAGATGTTTTCTGCTAGTTAGGATTTTGCACAATAAGTCTTCTTTGTTTGCGAAGGAAAAAATTGTTATCTGCTTTAGGAGAAAGAAAGGAAGAAGAAAAATAAATATATCCTCCATTTAGGCTTCTATTGAGAGAGATTATAATGAAAAAAACCTCATTATAAATTCAATCATTTAATTCAGCTCACTTTAACTATTATGAATTGACACTAACAAGTGAAGAACGTGGCTCCTTTTTCAGCCCTTTCTTCCTGTGCTTTTATACTTTTGTCAAGGTCGGAGCAATTAAGCTTTACTCTTTCCCCATGATCAGCTGGTCAGAAGCCCAGGGGAGGAACAGGCTGACCAGGCAGAATGTGATTCCAAAGGCAGGATGCTGAGGAGACAGAGAAGAGAAGAAACACTCAGGTGCAGTTTCTTCAGGTGAAATATGATGCTGGGAGATATTCAGCCCTTGCTCACCGCAAAGAAATGTGAGTGAAACCTGGTAAATTTTATGTTTATTGCTTAGTTTTAATGACCCAGATTTTGATCAGCCCAGCAATGACCTCCAGCACGCTGGAACATCCATGGTGCCTTCTCTGACACACTCAAGTTGGAGATTGTGACAATCTGCAGAATGAAGTGACAGAGTGGCTCGTGAGCACCATGGATTTCCCTCACCTGAGTGCAGTGGTCAGGTCCATGGAAACCTCAGGGTGATCTCTCTGGCCTTATTTTTGGGTGTTAAATGAGACAGTTTGGAGCATGCTGCCTGGCTGCTGATCCAGGAGGTCACAGCTGACACCATCAGAAATCTCCAGCAGCTCTCAATAATAATAATAAGATGACTGAATCAAGCCCTTGTACTGCAGGGACAGGCACTTGGACACCCAGTTCATGAATAAACTGAGTTTGGACTTTGAAATGTCTTTGCCTCCCCCACAAGTTGTCCTGTCATCTCCAAAGGCATCCAGCTCCTCTCACCACCTGAGTCAGACACTCCAGGCCCATCTGAGGTCACCAGAGAGAAGCTGGCTCTTCTAGATCACAGATTAAATACCCTGGGTCTGGATGAGAGAGATCTTCTTACAAATTTCTAATCCAGAAAATATAAATTTATGAGTGGTTGTCTCTAGTTGAATGAAAATGACATTTTGTCTCCTCCTTCCCAGTTATCATCAGTGATTCAGGCAAACCCTTCTGAGATTTCTGTTCCCAGTGGGAGGGTTCATGGGTGCTTTTTATTCCTTGGCTCAGGAGACCTGTCAGTCACAAGACAGGATTTCCAACCCATTCTGTTTCTACATGGAATAGAAACAGTGGCTCAGAGGTGACCAGAGAAAAGCCAGCACCAGGTCAGGATTTTGGGAAGAGGGATTTAATGGGATTGTTTAGAAAGCACTGAGCTCCCCACCATAAAATAGAGGTATGAGGGAAGCAGAACATTTCAGCCAGGGGCTAGAGCTCCCCTTCTGTCCCTTGATGGCCTTCAGCATCATACTGGTGAGCCTTGTCCTCTTCTCTTCTCTTCTCTTCTCTTCTCTTCTCTTCTCTTCTCTTCTCTTCTCTTCTCTTCTCTTCCTCTTCTCTTCTCTTCTCTTCTCTTCTCTTCTCTTCTCTTCTCTTCTCTTCTCTCTTCTCTTCTCTTCTCTTCTCTTCTCTTCTCTTCTCTTCTCTTCTCTTCTCTTCTCTTCTCTTCTCTTCTCTTCTCTTCTCTTCTCTTCTTCTCTTCTCTTCTCTTCTCTTCTCTTCTCTTCTCTTCTCTTCTCTCCCTTCCCATATGAACTGTCCTTCCTGGAAGGTGAGTGATTGTTTCCCACTGAGCTCTGCCTCCCTTCCTGTGGCACTCCCAGCTGGAACCTAAAAGTTTCATAAACTACAAATGACAAAAATACACTACAAAGGCACAGAAGTCTAACACATCATCTCTTACACACACTTCTCAAAGGATAACACAGGAGCCTTCCCCAAGTGATTCCACCCCCTCTCCTCATCCCTCTCCCTTCTTAATATCTCCATTTTTCATCAAAACATCCCGTTTGCCTAAAACCATGGATCTCACGTCTGGGTTAATCCTACAGCAGTGGATCTCATTTGTATGTAAAGAATATATCAAAAGAGGCACCAATGTTTTTAAAGAAGCTTACAGTGTTTTCATCCTAACAATTTTCCCTCCTGCTGTCAGGGAGCTGTTACTGTCACTCGTTTCAGGCAAGAAAAAGAAGTAGTGATAAAAGGAAGAGCACTTGTGAAGTGGCACCCTGCCAAAAAAGCAAAACTTGCATTTTCCCCATCCTCCAAAACTATATCAAACCCTGTGGTTTCTCACAAAGATCTACAAACTGAGAGTGTTGCAGAGATATAAATAATAACTCCAGGGAGAAAAGGAATAGAGGCCATGGACAAGGAAACCCCAGGGACAAAGCTGAGAAGGAAAAGGGCTCCTCAAAACAACCTGTGCTGCTCTGGGAGCCACTGCCCAGCAGGAACCACAGGCAAAGTGTGTCTGCAGCATTGTCCTTTTTCTCTCAAGTGACTTCTTCATTTCTGCCAAAAAAATTCTTCAGTGATTCATCTCTTGAAACATGAATGACCTCTGAAGGCAAAATATTTGAATTTTCTCTGACAGCAGCTGGTTAAAGTTTTGTTGTCTTCCTATGGGAGTGTTTGTCTCAACTGTCCCTTTGAGCAATTACAGTTATACTCAACATTTCTTTTCTGTATCAGAGAAAATAGAAATACATCCCTATCACCCTTAAAAAATCACCACATTGAATAATATCCTCTAATATTAATTAGAAATTGGTCTGTTGGCTGCAGAGAACAGCACAAAAACTTTTGGCTGGTGGTTCTTACAACTTGCATACAACCGCAAACATCCCTAAAATTCAATCTTTCAACTTCCTAATGCATTCACTTTTTCAACTCTTTTCTTTTTCAACTCCTTCTGTGTGTTTGGGAGCTGGGATGATTGACCCTCTCTGCAAACATCACTGCCAAGGCAGACACAGCCTGCTGAAGTTGTCAATTGGCTCCTGTTGTGTTCTCTGTCTGGGGATTTCACAGGCAAAACCTGCCAAAATGAGCAGTTTTGTGTCTCATCACAGCACCACAAGGGTTTTGCAAGAGGAAAAGTGGGCTTTCCATGCTTTCCCTGTATTTTGTGGGATAACTAACTTATGTTTGGGGCACTCAGCTCATCCTGGGGAAGTTTTTGGACTTGATTTCCGGACGATAATTAATTACAAAGGAATCCGTTGAAATTACAGGTTGTTAAATTTTAGCATCACTTTTAGGCATTTATAAGGGTCCATTCTGAGGCAATATTTGTCAAGCCCTCGCACACAGTCTCAACTGAACCCACAAAGTCCCGTGGGTGGCTGATAAAAAGGAAAGCTGATGATGTGGTTTGATTTTTGCAGGAGAGGGGCTGAATCTGACGATTTTCTCCCGTTTATTCCATGCCACAGGCGATGGCAAGGCAGAGGGGTTGTCTGTGATTTCTAGAATGAATGAATGTAAATCTTGATGAAGAGCTGACTGATTAGAGGCACTTCTCAGCTAATGACCGTCAATTAATGCTAATTTCCAATGAGCAGCAGAGGAAAGAATGGATTCCCGCTGGCTACACCTAGCTGTCTGCACAGAATAAATGACTTCCTTCTCTGCATGGCTGCATAAAGCAAAGAGGGAAGAGTCTCAGAGCATATTTCAGAGAAAAGGCTGAAGGATCTGGAGCATCCTGGCTGCTTTACACTGTGCATACCTGCTTTGGTTTTTAGATCCAACATTCCAGTCTGCTCACACTGCTGAAAAATCTGTTTGGTGATGCCTTCTCTGCATCCTGTAACACAGAGCTGACCATGGCCCAGGCATCTCCTGGGCTGGTGGACTTCAGATTTCCTCTTGAACAATTCTCTGACTTTTCTTAGTAAGTCTCACACTCCCATCAGGACAAGCACATGCAAATACCTCCCTGCCTTCCAGGGGAGGGCTCTGGCACAGAAGAGCAGCTCTCAGCTGGACAAAGGAACAGAGATTCAGCTGTTCCATGGCTCCTCTTCACCCCCTCCTTAGCACAGACAAAACTTCAAGCTAGGCAAGGGCAGGGCCCTTCAGAGAAGGGGACACAACTCTGTCGCAACTTGGCACTGGCACTGTTGGGATGCTCCAGGAGTGGTTCCAGAGGCTCCCAATAGCCCCTAAAACTGGGCACTGGCAGGAGATTCCAACCTGCAGCCTGCAATCCCCAGTGCTGGGCACAGGTTGATGCTGCAGAAGTTGCTGTGCTCAGTCCTGGGCAAAGCTTCCCTTTGGGATGGACAGGCCCTGCCTCTCACACTGCCTGGGCTGTAAAAGGGAGGAGAGGAGGGGATGAGAGCTTGGCAGGGGGATGGGAATGGGAAATGCTGGAATCTCCACCCCTGGGAATGCTCTGAAGGTGCACCTGGGGCCTTGCTTTGGTGGTGGGCTTGGCAGTGCTAGGTTAATGGGCTCCATCTTGTAGGACTTTTCCAACTCTGATAATTCTGTGATTCCGTATTTTTCCTAAAATGCTTCCCCTCTCAGCAGAAATGCTGTCACCAGCTCTGAGCAATTTCCTTGGGGGTTTGTGGGGGAGCCTCTGAGGGGATTGCTCCTCATGGGTTGTGTTGTGTTGAACATGTCAGCTGCCATCATCACCTCTCTGGGGCAGGGATCATGAACCCACCAAGTTTCACAGGCAGCCTTTTCCCCCACAAGCTGCCTGGCATATGCTGCTCGAAATGAGAAGGAGGAAACTGGATAGGGATCTTTCTGGGAGAACCTGAGGTGTGTGAAGGAGGCCAGATGGAATGAAATAACCCAGAAGAGCTGAGAAGTCACATGTTTGGGAGCTTCTTAATTTTTTTAGTGCCATGAAAATGAATTTTCCATGGCCCTTTGCTACAAAAATCCCCTTGTGGATCACACATCCCCCAGAAATAAGAATGGGGAAAAGCCTCCCATTTCTTGGTCACCACCAAGTACAGATAACCAGATAACTCCTCTAGAAAGACAAGCACAGCACTCTTCTCCCTGCATTTCCAGCCCACAAATTGCCATCATTTTCCTCCCTGTCAGCTTACAAACACATCCATTACCATGGGACACCACTTTTGCTGTGTTAGTACATGAACAAAGGAATTCCAGGACAAGGCAGAAGCAGAGTTGGCAATATTCTCCTTCCACGTTCCTGTAATCCCTGTGGGTCAAATAAAAAACAGGAGGAAAACAAGAAATGTGCAAAAGTGGTTAGCTGGGACCTGCAAATGCAGGAGCAGAGATGTGAGGGGTTTCACAGTGTCCAATGCAGAAAGGCTGGAGGGAGGAATATTCACTCAACAATAATTACCTGGGCAGTAAATACCTGTCAAATTCAAAAATAAATACCTGGCCTCCATCTGAGTTAACCCCTTCAGACCTCCTGAAAGCAGCAGAGGGCTGAGCAGTCTGGGGAGGGCACAGCTCAGACATGAGCCAAAGCAGCCCAGATAAATCATGATGTGAAAGATATTTTCTCTTTTACAGCAAAGTGCTCTACACTGATTAACTCAGCTGCCTGCTTTGTGAGCCTGGATCATTGTTTCCTATATATTGGCTTTATTTTACTGGAGCCTTGATTTTTCTCACTCTCTGGACACTCAGTTCCCCTGTGCAGTGTGACTAAACACTTCTGATATTCCTGAAAACCTCAGTTATTCTGTTTCACTCACTGCTGCACTGCTTGGAATCCCATTATTACAGCGAATCTCAAGTTTCAAAAGTGGTTTTTTTCAAAAGAGAAATTCAGAGCAAACTTTTCTCTTTTTTTTCTTAAATCCTTTTTAACAGATTTCATTATTTTAGAAAGAGTTTTACCTCAAGTGTTTCAACTTTGGCATGTTCAACCAGCATCTCTAAGGAGCAGCTGACACGAGCTGCAGTCTGACTGATCTCACAGTCCTGTTATCTTTGCTTTGGAGAAAAAAATCTCCATCTACTGATAAAAATATACTGAGAATTCTAAACCCTGACAAGTGTCTTTATTTCTGACTGATGTTTTTCCTCAAAAAAAGAGGTCAAAGCCTGTGAGTTATTGGAAGAAACAGCTTCCCAGCACAAATGTCCTCCCTTGGGTGAGGAAAATTCTCTTTTCTGCACCTCCCTTGGTGAGCAGAGTGGCCTCCTGAGTGAAAATATCCATCTGTGAGGACATTTGGATCACACAGAATTGGCCTGGTTTTGTCAAGTGCAAGTTCACCTGCTCTAAAGTGGAAGAAAATTCAAATTAGGTGCTGAAATGTAGATGTTTATTGCCTTTGCACTGCCTTGATACCCACAGAGGGAAGAGAGACAGGAGACAGAGCCTTTAGAGACCTGTGCTTCCCTGGGGCAAACGCTGGAAGATGCTGGGGCACAGCATCTCAGAAAGTCATGAAATATTTATGTTTAAACCACAGAGCCAAATCCACATTGTCTTTCTCAGCCAGCCTCACAGATACCAAGGAGACTCTCTGCAGACCAAGCAGAGGATTTATCTCCCCTCTTTTGGTGGTCTGGGTGTCCAACCTGAGGCAGATGTCCAGAGTCCCTCTACAGTCAGAGCAGAGAGATATTATTCTCTAGAGGAAAACTTCACCCCTTTTTCTTGGGGTGGGCTAAATCCCATCATTTATTGACAACAGAGGGACTGTAATGAGCAAAACTGCCTCAAATGTCTGAGATAGCTCAGATGAGATGTATCCTAACACATCTCATGTGAGATGAGATGCTCAGCATGGGTGGGGTTTTGGGGATCTGCCCCACAGCAAGGTACAGCAGAGCTGGGAGGGTTTTGAGACCTGATCCATGACAAGATGCAGCAGAGCTGGGGAATTTTGGGGATCTGGTCCACGACAAGATGCAGCAGATCTGGGAGGGTTTTGGGACCTGCTCCACGACAAGATGCAGCAGAGCTGGGGAATTTTGGGGATCTGCTCCATGACAAGATGCAGCAGAGCTGGAAGGGTTTTGGGATCTGCTCCACAGCAAGATGCAGCAGAGCTGGGAGGAGGAGCCAAGGCAGCAGGCAGGAGAAATACGGAGCTGAAACTTGGAAATCATCTCCAAGCACATGGCTGGGATTGTGCCACCTCTGTGGATTGCTGTTGGGTAAACAGCCCCGTTTGTTTCAGACACAGCACGTTTCCACTTTGCAAAAGCACGCTGAAACACGCTCTACTAAATAGACACAATCCAGCAGCCCTCTCAAAGGGAACCATCAGGAGCTCATTACCCAGCATTAGAAAGACTGTGACATAAATTCTGCTTCCTTCTGGAATGAACACTGGGATTTATTGACTGAGAAGGCTGGAGCTTCTTCACCCCTGCAGGTTTCCAAGCAGGTGTTAGACATCCCTGGATAATGTGAACACTTCATTTCATTGAAGAAAGATTTGAAGTTTGGCTCATTTGCTTAAAGTTTTCTTCATGCAGGCAAAAGAAATGCAGAGGCACTGCTTTCTAAGCAGGGTTGTGCCAAGTAACACAAAAGAGAGGGATGCTCCCAGCCAGGATGAGTCACTGATTTCTGTTTAGCTTTTCAGAAAGTGCTGGTCACTAACAACATGAAAAAAACTTGCACAAAATCATTCCAAGAGTGAATTAAAGCACTGTAGCCTAGATGTCCTGTCCTCCCTTATTCACCATCTAGGAAAGTGAATGGAAACTTGGGGTTTATTCCCAGCATTGTGTTAGTGCTTTATAACATGGGGTAAAATTGCTCTGGGCCTTGTTTTCCCCACTGGTGAAACTGGAGATCCGGGCCCTGACCTGCTATCTTGGGTTGAAAAATGTAACCAAATATATTCAAAAATCAGCTGGACATGGTCTTGGGCAGCCAGCTCTAGGTGGCCCTGCTTGACAGGAGGTTGGGCCAGGTGACCTCCAGAGGTCCCTCCCAGCCTCAGCCAGTCTGTGATTCTGTGTGAAATCCCCTTAAATACAGGAATTATCTGACTGCTGGGCTTCATTCAGTTTTCCTAGAGAACAATTTGATATCACCATGGACAGCCCAGGGCTCACACCCAAAGTAAATCTATACATGGCCTAAGAAAGGAATGAGAGAAGAGGTAGGGAAACAAGAATTGTTCTGAATTTCTGTTCTAACCCAGAGCAATCAGACAGACCCCAGTGCCAGTGATGCCCTCAGGTGCTCCCAAAGGCTTCTCTTCAGTGAGGGGGAAGAAATACCCCTAACTTGGCCTTAATTTTGTGTCATATCCTGATTTTCTGAGCATAATGCTGACACTGGCTGTGCCCTTATAATAAAATCTTGGAATCACTGAGGTTGGAAAGGACTCCTGAGATCATGGAGTCCAGCCATTCACCCAGCACTGCCAGGTGCACCACTAAGCCCTGTCCCCAGGCTGAAAAATCATCCACATGGTTTTTCAACACTTCCAGGGACAGTGATTCCACCACTTCTTTAGGCAGTCAGTTCTAATGCCTGACCACACGTTTAGTGCAGAAATTTTATTAAATATCCAAACTAAACCTCCCTGTGCACGACTTAAGGACATTTCCTCTCATCCTTCCTCTTGTTACCTGGGAGAAGAGACTGATCCTCACCTGGCTTCACCTTCCAGTCCCCCCTAAGCCTCCTTTTCTCCAGGCTGAGCCCCTTTTCCTGCTCCTTCAGCTGCTCCTGGTGCTCCAGCTCTCACATCTACTCTGCTCTTGCAGAAGGTTGATGTGGAGTGCCAGGAGTTTGTTCATTTTGCAGGCCAGTGCTTGCTCGAGGTTTTGCTTCAAGTAAGGGATTTGTCTTGCTCCAGAGAAAATGGGAGAGCACAAGAGATGAGTGAAGGTGTTTCTTATGCCATGCAGAGCTCCAGCTGCCTGACAGAATGTCACAGCTCACCCTGGCTGAGTGGAAAACAAGGAAATTATGCTTTTTTTTTTCATTCCCAGCCCTCTTTTCTCTCCTTTAAAGCCTCTTCTCCTTTGAAGTATTGTTTCAAATGCAAGAACCAGGACACCACTTATTTTCTCCACCTCCAAAGGAAGTTTAAACATCAAAAAATCTCTTCTCTCCTGAGCAGGCACCCAGCAAATCCCTGTGAGCTCACACTGCCAGCTCCTGAGCTCTGGGAACGTGGGCACCTCACCAGGGCAGGGTGTTAAACATTTACAAACAGCTGTAAGAGCCTCCCCTGCTGGGTTTCTCACAGAACCAGGAGCAGTTTGAAGCTTTGGGGATGCACCAGGACCAGGGATGCTGCTCTGGGTGTCTCAGGGTGGTGCCTGAATCACCAGGCTCAGAACAATTACTGATCCTAAATATCCTGGAGCTGAAGGGCTCATAGACATTTCTCCCCAAACCATTTGCCTTCCACGACCTCCTGGAAGGATTTCCACCCCATTTCTTCTTAAAACCTGCAAGTTTTGGTTTTAAGGCTTTGTGGCAGGCATCCAAAGGGTTTTCTGGCTGTGTTGACTAAAACTCACCCTACATAAGATCAGCTGGGCTTTGAAGGACAAAGATGGCTTTCCATATCATTTAAAAGAAATAAATCTGTCATCTACACTCTAAGCTTTTGAGGAGGTCATGAAAGCTGATGAAAGGCCTTGCTTGTTTTATTTTCTCCACCAGTTTGTTGGTCCTCTGTAAATAGATAAAATCACTTTGACAATGTGTTTCTGCCCTTTAAAAATGAATTTATTATCCTTATTCAGTGTTGTAGACTTTATACATAGAAATCCTGACAATCCTTTCTCAAGTGGAGGACAGTGAATGAATCTCGAGGAGAATGATAGAGGGGATCAGGGAGATCAAACCAAACAGGAGCTGAAAGAAGAAGCACTACCTGCCCTGAACCACAGAAAACTTGTCATTTTAGCACAGGCTGAGCACTTCAATTCAGGGTTACTCCTTTCCTGGGGCCAAAGAACTGAGCTGTGCTTCTCTCCCGGGGTGTATTTTTACTACAGGGAGGATGCACCTAAGAAGCAAAGCAAGGAGGAAGGAAAGGTTTTCTACACTGGAAGGCAAAGCAGGAGAAAGATCAGCAGAGCAGCCAAGGGAAGGCTCTCAGTCAGGCATGAGAATAGGATGCAGTGATTATCATATCTGGGTGATTTTGATTGGATTTATTGCTAATACAGCACATAAGTGTTGCCAGTGCAGTATCTAAAGGGCTACCCTGTCATCTACAAGGTTTAGATTATAGATTATTTTATTTAAAATAGATTATTACAGATTAAAGTTGGGTTATGGTTCCCTCCTGTTGAGTCACAAACATTTGTGACACTCCCTTACTGTCTAAACTTCTCAGAGAAGTCTAAGCCTCTCAGTCTCAGATCTGGTCAAAAATCTGTGTCTAAAGGGTTATACTATAAGCAGGTTTGGCCAGAAACACAAAGGTTTACACTCTCTGATCTTGCAGAACTCACAGATACAAAGCAACAAGGCACCTACAGAGCTGCTATAGGATTTTATCTCTTTTTTTTGACCAGATTTTAGTGCCTTTTATCACCTGTACAAAAGTGAGAGTTCCTTGCCTTGGAGCTGGACGTGCCCTGCAGGGATGCCAGGCTGGGATCCACCCAGGAGCAGCCTGGACACACCAATTTGCCCAGTTGGCCCAGTGTCCAGCAGCACTTTATCCCCTTTTTTGTCCCTGTTTGCCACGCTGAAATGAGCACACAGACTCTTGGAACTTTGGAGAAAGACAAGCAGTGGCAAAAGCCTTCATTTATTTATTTCATCCTATTATATACTCTTAGGAAGGTTACCGTGGATTGGAGGGTGGAGTTCCCACCTCTCTACCACATTGGTCAAACAGACTGTCAATGAACACCCTCCTCATCAAGAAGAATGCAAAAACAATGACAGTATTTGCAAAAACAATGGCAGTATTTACAAAAACAATCTCTTGTTTATGTGAACAGAGTGTGAGGAGTGAAAAGTTCTACTTTGATATGAATGCTCAGAAAACTAGGAAATCTCATGGTGACACTTTTTCAACAAAATCAGTCACAAACTCCTCAGCTCCCCCATCCCTGTAATGCATCATTTAAAGGAGCATCCAGACAGCTCCTTCTGCAACACACACTTGGTGTTCGTAGAATCATGGAAGGGATTGGGTTGGGACCTTAAAAATCATCTCATCCCACCCCTCTGCCATTGCAGGGACACCTTCCACCATCCCAGGGTGCTCCAAGCCCTGTCCAGCCTGGCCTTGGACACTTCCAGGGATGACACATCCTCCACAGCTTCTCTGGGCACCCTGTGCCAGGGCCTCCCCACCCTCACAGGGAAGAATTTCCTCCTAATACCCAATCTAAACCTGCTGGTTTTCAGTATAAAGCCAAAGTGTTCTTATTCTAGAATAAACCATATTTCCTGTCAGAGTGTGGAGAGGGAGATGAGGGGGTGTGTGTGGGCACACAGAGACTCAGGGCAGCCCTGGGGATTTGGTGACACATTTCTCAGCAGCTCTCCCACAGCTGCTCACTGCTCCCAGGGCTGTGTGCACCAGGGCACGCCGGGCTTGCCATGGAACATCAGAGGGCACAACACCTCCCTGGAGAGCAAATTCACACCTGTGCCTTGCCTTTAGTGCCCTCTGACACATCCCATGGAGGAGAGGGGCTGGGAAGAGGCAGAAGAAGAGGGGAGGCAGCAGCACTTTGGGGTTTGGTCCTCACATCAGGATTGGCAGGGCAGTATCTGCACATCCCTGCCTGAGGTAGAACCCAGCTCAGGAGGGCCAGGGCTGTGATCCACCCCAACCTAAGGAAGATGTTCCAGTTAGAGCAGATGATTCACACCCTTGAAATTCCTCCACTGGATATAAGCTTCTCTTACTACCAGGAAGCCTGGCTGTGCTGCAGGGATTTTTGAAAGTAAGGGAAACTGAGGCACCAGCACAGGACAGGCTCATGCTCAGACTCCACTTTCGTTCCCTGGACTTGGAAAACACCTGCCAGTCCTAGTGATACACGTTTGTTGCCTTTCTGTGGGATGTGGGGGCTGAAAGCAGATGACAGGCAGGACTCACTGCTTGAGTAGCCACAACTTCACTGCGGGTGGTTTCTGGCAGGGAGGACCTGGGGTTTGCTGTGAGGGAAGGCTGAAACCAGAGGAGGAGCTCTGGACAGCAGCTGCTGTGTTGGAAAGGCCCTGGGAAGGCTGCTCTGTTGACAGCAGGGCTGTGCTCTCTGCTCAGCCTTGTGCATGTCCTTTAGACATTTGTAGCTGCAGGTTCTCATGGTGTCTTATGATGTTCTGGGATAGAAAGTTGTGACCACAGCAAAGAGAGCAGGACCCAGGGGATGAAGGGTGACAGGGGCAGGGCTAAGTGTCCTGGTTCTTGCAGCATCCCAGTTCCCTGCTCACTACTTCAAACTCCTAGAGATGTTTGATCAGTCCCACAGTGATGCCAGCACGTCAGGCAGGGTGAGTAGGGCAAGGAGGGGGTTCTGATTTGGGGGCATCACAGCCACAATCCTTCCTTCTCCCTCCTGACAGAGCAGGGTGGAGTGACCAGGAGCTCTCCCCAAGAAAACAAAACCAGGTTCAAGAAGCCCATTGATTGTAGGAAGCAGATAAATCACTGTGATCTGTCCAGGCTTGAAATCAGCTCTGGGACCATTTGTGCTTACACCAGGTTTTTTATTTTGAGCTCTTACCAGAGGAAAATGATGGATATGGAAGCAGCCACAGACACTGCAGTTGTTTTCCTTGTGGCTGGAGGGGAAACTGTGGGCTTGGGCATCACAATGAAGCTGTAAGAGGTGCAGGCCAAACCAAAAAAAGCTTTCCTTGCTAATCAGATGCTCAAAAGCAATTAAAGAAAAGCAGGGGGTTGGAATGGCATAGAAAATTAGTTGTAATTTTGAACATTTTATTCTCCTGTATCACATTTGCCTTGCTGTGAGAGCTGTTTCCTAAATTAACAAAAACAATCCATGGTGTAGCAAGGCAGTGAGGGGCTCCCTCAGCCTCTGCTGGCGCCTCTCATGTTTGCAAATCTCAGGAACAATCCCAGCCTCACCTGAACAAATAACTGGGCTCCCTGCTGCCTTATCTGCCCACACCCAACTGCCCATCCCTCCTGCATTGTGTGTACCCACCTCTTGCTCTGAAACCTCCTGACTGTGATTAACTGGGGCATCTTCAATAAAACCTGCGGCAGTATTTCCTTCTAAAGCAGAGCGGAGATTTCTCTTACCCATCCTCCTTCCTTTTGCCAAATTCCATTTTTATTCCGCTGTATAATTAATCAGGCACTGGTGCATGTGACAGCCTGGCTTAAATTTAGTTCTCACTTCCCCTCTGTAGCCTTGTCAGACACAGCTGGCTGGTCAAACACGGGTTAGGGGTTGTCTCAAAAAGTGACACAGAAATCTCCAGCCTGGATCAGATCTTTTGTCCATCAATTCCAGCGTCTTGTCTCCAATGGCAACCAGCTGCAGGCACTCCAGAGGGAGAGAGGTGCACATGCTGGAGGGGAAGGATGCACCAACACCCAAAGGTGCTCCTGGGCTGGGGGGTGCTCTGCCATCAGAGGCTGGAAGGACACATCCCACATCCCTGCTGGGTAGCTGCTGATCCTTGTGCTCATTCTGAGTGCCCGTGGGACAGTCCAAGCCACTCAGAGCTTGCTCAAACCAGGTGAAAAAGAAAGGTGTCTGCAAAGCCTGGTGGCTGCTCAAGGGTTTGGACCTGTGGAAATGTCAGGGGGTAAAATGGGACAGATTATTTTCTGCAAAGTGCAGAACTCCAGGCACTGTAAGGCAGAACATGAGAACATTCCAGTCCTGTACTGATCTCTACACCAGGGAAGTGCAGCACAGAACTTGCAGGTGCACAGGACTGTGAGATTTACTGTTTACTGATTTTACTGATTTACCTTTCTCCATGTAGGGTTTATGTTGGAGAAGATAAAAGTTTAACAGGAA
This sequence comes from Prinia subflava, assembly GCF_021018805.1. Classification (NCBI taxonomy): domain Eukaryota; kingdom Metazoa; phylum Chordata; class Aves; order Passeriformes; family Cisticolidae; genus Prinia; species Prinia subflava. The sequence continues at coordinate 149,998,454 of NC_086247.1, read as the reverse complement.
AGTTTCACAGACATGTAGGTTTAGCAGAAGGCTCTTTGAATGTGGAAGAATAGAATAGAATAGAATAGAATAGAATAGAATAGAATAGAATAGAATAGAATAGAATAGAATAGAATAGAATAGAATAGAATAGAATAGAATAGAATAGAATAGAATAGAATAGAATAGAATAGAATAGAATAGAATAGAAATTAAAGCTAGATTTGATATAGAAGAATAAAGGATGTCTAAAGTTAGAATTGCTGAGCCAGTTGTTACTGGACAACAAAGAAAGCAAAGGTTAAGTCAAGTTAGAAAGAGGTTTTATGGCTGGAGCAAAGGTTACGTTGATCACAAACAAAGAAGATGTTTTTACCAAGCAGAAATAGGTCTTAGGAAAAGCAAAAGTTACCACAGGCAAACAAAAGGCATGTTTCTACCAAGTAGAAACAAAGTCTAAGAACTTTCCACTGCAAGAAAACAGAAAAACAACTTTAAGCTTAAACTGTAACATAATATGGTAATATTAGTAGTTATGATAGGCTGTAGGTAAATGTACAGGTATTTGTGTATGATGCTGATTGGTTTTTATGTATTAAGGTGCTCAGCAAAGAAAACTATTTAATGCATTGTAAGCAGAGCTAACTGGGCTTCAGGCTTGTCTAGAAGCTGGAGCTGGCAGCTTTAGGCTTGGCTCTGTCACCCACTACCCACTGAATGCTGTACCTTCAATAAATGCAATAAACAGCATTTTGAGAGCTGCCTGTTGTCCCTGCATCTCTCATTCAGGCTCTTACAGGTTTCTTTCCTAGTTTCACTCATTTCACCCTGCCACCAAACACCAGACACCTGCAAGCTGGCTACAGGCACCACTGCACCAACTTGTTTCTGCTCTTGATCCCTTCCCAACCCTGTGCAGATCTGTTCTTCCGGGTCATTATTTCCACAGATGGATAAGCTGCACCTATGTCTTGCCTTTTGCTGACCTGATATGAGGAATGGTCTCCCAAAGGAGGACAAGGCTTGGACATGCCCTGCCAGCACCTCTGCACTTCTGGAATGACTGCTCATATCAGGACATCAAATCGTGATGCAGTGGAGAGAGGATTTGGCAGGTGAAAGTCCTGGAGGATTAGGGTGTTTTATGGGGAAAGGAGCTTGGGGGTGAGATACTGGTCTGGGAAGACATTGGGAAGTAATTCTCATCTAAATAAGAGCAAACAAAGGAAAGTTTATAGTATATATTTGGGAAACAGAGAGAGGAATGGAGAGAGAAACAGAGAGAGGATGTGAGAAGAACACATTCACACATTTGTTTATACCTACCACCTAAATGCTCTAATAAAAAGACTTTATTAGAGCAAATGTGAAGCATTACCTCAAAAAACAAAATAAAACAAACAAACAAACAAACAAACAAAAAAAAAAAAAAAAAAAAAAGGAAAAAAAAAGGAAAAAGAAAAAAAAAGAAACCACAAAATCCCCACAATATAACAAAGCAAATTGTCCCAAGGATGAGGATTTTCTAAGTGGCAGAACCAGGCAGGGCTTTCACTGGCATCTAGTGGTGCATTGCAGAGGCAGCCGATGGAACAGCTTCACTTCCAAAGTGGATTTCCCTGGGAGAGTGGAGACTCTCCAGGCTGGGGCATCACCACTTCCAAACTGGGTTTACAGAGAGGCGTTTTTGGACCCAGCCTAACTCTGTCAGACCATCACAACTCTGTCTGTGAAATACTTTGTGCTTGGAATCTGTATTTCCCCACTGTCCTGGTTTGAAGGACAGGTATCTGCTAGGAAGGGGGCAGGACCTCCCTAGAGATGGAGAATTCAAATCTCCTCCCTCTAAATTATTTTAATTTAGAAAATTAAAGGGGCTTTCAGGCAGAGGTATGGGGATAGGAATAACAGTTCTTTACTAGTATGTATGACAAAACAACAAACAAACAACAACTACAGCATTAATGATAAACAGAACCAAGAACCTTGAGGGCTTTCTTTCACAAAAGCCCAGGGCAGTTTGATCTCGGTGCCCCTGCAGGACTCCGAGAGGCCGAGCTGGAAGGGAGGAAAGTCCTGGACCAGTGGATGAGATGAGGAGCTCTGTGCTGGCAGCTGGAGCAGCAGGGGTGTCCCGGCAGGGCTGGGCAGTGCAGGGCTACAGAGTAGCAGGAAAACCTCAAAGCTCTGAAGAAACAGGGCTGGAGAAAACGAGCTCAGGATTCCCAGGTACACGAGCAGATGACGGTAGATTTCTTAGGACCAGATTTCTTAGGACGAGGCAGAGTGATGGCTGTGAACTCTTCCTGCAATGAGGGGCAGCTTGACCATCCTCCTCGATGCTGAGAGCAAGAGTGAGCCCCTGCCCCCCCCAGCTCTGTCTTTTTACCTTTCCCAAAGCTTGTTATCTCTCCCCTCTGAGGGACACTCCCAGGGACTCAAAAACAATCCGTGTAGCCTTGTGCTGCCATGTCCTTCAACTACTCCCTTTGTTCTGGCTAAGTACTGTCATTAAGGTTTCTTACAAACTTTTGGGAAAAAATTTTGTAAGTGAAACAGAGGCAAATCTAACCCCCAACAAGCACATGAACAAAACCTTGGGATCATACCAAAATTCTCTTGTGTGGACAGTGAGTATCTAAGCAGGAGGACCAGGCAGAGATTGCTTTGGTTACATCATTGTGTTTCTGAAAAAGATGAAGGGAATGTCTCCCCTCTAGGCAAGGGTTTAAACCAAGTCTCCTCCCTCATGTGTCTCTGATCCACACTTGAGCTGATCCTCTGATCCTCCTGCTGATCTGGTGGACCCTTCTCAGCTGAGGGATAGAGATTTGGGAGAAACTACTGCCAGCCAGATGAGGGTTTTAAGTTTGAACCCCCCCAAACCAGGCTCCCAGAGAGGTTTAATCCATGTCCCTAAAAGTGAATTATTAAATTACTATTATCCTATAGCTAGCCAGAGCCAGTGAATCTGGTTTGTGCCCCAACAACCCCAATCCCAATCCGTGGGTGTAAATGAGGTGGCTTTTCTTAGCATTGAGTTTCACATCCCTGATGAGGAGGTGGCTTTGCCACCACGAGTCCCAGAGGCATCAGTGACTTCAGCTTGAATAACCTGAGCTGGCTCTCTGCACCTGCTTCCCTACCTGTTACTGTGATGCTCTTGGTGGGATATGGACTCTACTGGGCATTCAAATTTATGGATTGAGGGAATTGAAACCAAGCAGCAGGAATAGGTGGAAAACTCTTCAGACTCTGTGGACTAGAGAATTGGAAATTATTTCCCTGTAGGGATGTGTTTCCCTGGTGTAAAGGGAAATGGGTAGCTACTCAAAAACACAGACAATTTAGCAGCTGTTATCACTCACTGCTGTTGGTTTGTTTGAATGTTCCCCGGTCAGGTGAATCTTTGTGTCTTGAAAGTCCCTGGTGAAGTGGAGATGTGGACAGAATCCACAATTCCCCAATATTCTTTCCAGCACTTCTGTGTGGACACCTGGTCAAGCAAAATCACACACTGGGGCTCCTCATGTTGTTGCTTGCACACCACTGTGCTGGGTTTGACTTTGTATGATGGCTCAAGCATGACACTTCTGAATGCAGCTTCCAGACCCTAAAAGCAGAATAATTTTGGTGTTTGGACTCCCTCAGCCTTTGATATGGTCAGGTCAGGCCCAGGGCACGATTTCAAACAGAAAAACAAGCTGTGACAGCCTTGGAAGGAGCCTCAGTCCCCTCACCTGTGAACTGTGGAGCATCCCCAAGGACAACACGGAGGTACCTGCTGGGGTTTTATAATGCAAAGCAGCCCGGTTTAGCTGCCTAAAAATAGCAATTAAAAAAGACAACTATTGCAAACAAAAAGCAGCCTGCTGCAGCACAGGCACTGCATTTCCTTAAAATTTCACAAAGTTTCACAGTTTTGCATCCCCCCACTTTATTCTCTCCCAGTAGATCTGTTTGATTTTGAGGATTCCCTTCAGCATTTCCATCCTTTTAAGTGGCCTTTTTTCCCTACATTAGTTTCACTGGTGGTAAATTCACTGGCCCTAAGCAGGCAGAGTGATAACAGACCGTGATAACATTAACGTACACTGAGCCATCATGTGAAAAGCAGGGAATTCATCCATTCACTGGGAAGCAGGCCGTGGTGGAGGGCTGCTGCTTCCTCTGAAAGCTTTGTAGCCTTTTCTGTTTTGTGCAAGATGTTCTTGCTCCAGTAATCTTCGCACAGCTCTGCCCTATTTCTGCAAGCTGCACACACAGCGAGGCTGGCTCAGCCCAGTCCCCCCCTCCTCGCCCCTGGCTCAGGGATTTTCTTTCAGGAATGAAATGACAGCGAGGAATAACTCACCCAGCACCCCCTTTCTCACTGATTTCTTTTGCCCACGTTATGTCTTGCTGATAATCCCTCTGCACACAAACAAAGTGGAGCTGGGAAGGTGGGGAGGCAGCCACGGATCGCACAGCAAAACTCCTGCCCTGATGAGGTGACAGCTTCTCCAGCCAGGGGACTGGGACTGATGAGTACCAGACCATGTTCCTGGAGCAGGGACACAAGGAGAACAGGCTTTGCCTCAGCATCTTCCAAATGAGACCCCAGAGGGCAACTAGAGAGCGAGCACGGCCTGGCTGGACACAGCTCTGGGAGAGAGAAGCAGCTCCGTGTTTATGGGATGTGGCTGGGGCTTTCTAGAGAAGTTTGACAGCCGTGGGGAGAATGGAGGTAAATCCTGTCTTGGGTTATGTAACCAAAAAAAAAAGTGTATTCTATTTCACCTGTAGAAAGCAGTTGGGGGATGGTTTGTTTGGTTTGGTTTGGTTTTTTTCTTTATCTCTTGTAACTCCAGGGATGAGAGGGGCAGACGCCTTCTGATAACAGGCCAGCTGTTAAAACCAGGTGGGGCAGTGTTTCTTATCTCTGTCACCACTGTCAGCCCTGGGGGATATCTTCTGTTAATGGGCCATTGAGGCTCACCAGTGACTGACATATTCCATCACCCATTGGGAGATGCTCCACCCAGGGGGAGGAGCCAACCATTCCTACCCAGATAAAAATGGGGACACAGGGACCCCAGGGATCCTCTTTTCCACTGGATCCCAGAGGAAGACTGGACTCATCTCACCATCACTGAACCTGTCTACAGGATTGTCTCTACTCCAACAGAACCACATCTGTCACTCCAGGAGGATTTATTTGGGCTTCTTCCAACACCCTGACCAACAGGGTGTCAGGTCGTATTTCTGACTTCATCAGGGTTTTCTAGGACTTTTGTTTGTTTGCTTGCTTGTTTTTTGGGTTTTTTTTCATATTACTGCATTTATATTTTTAATATTCCTAGTAAAGAACTGTTATTCCTATTCCCATATTTTTGCTCGAAAGCTCCTAATTGCAAACTTGTAATAATTTGGAGGGAGGGGGTTTTACATTCTCCATTCCAAGGGAAACTCCAGTTTTCCCTGACAGATATCTGTCTTTCCAAACCAATTCATAACAAAGCTTCTCACGTGCAAATCTTCCCAGAGTTGAGTGAGAAAATTAGGAAAGTTTGGAATAAATGCATTTTTCCCTTCCTCAGTGGCTGCAGGTCCAAAGGGTGAGATTTTGGGGGTGTCTTGTGCAGGGATAGGAGTTGGACTCAATGATCTTTGTGGGTCCCTTCCAATCCAGGGTATTTTGTGATTCTGTGATTCTATATCTCACCTGAACTCCTGATGTAAGCACCAGAGCTGGCCAGCCCTTATTCAAAACCAAAGGAAAGAAACAAAGAGATGGGGAAAGTGATTTTTCTGCTCCATTAAAATTATGACTCTGGGATCAGACTCCAGGACTCCTTCTGGCTGTGTCTCCACAATCAGCAGAGGGGAGCCAGGCTTGGAGTGAGACATCCCCATGGGTCCATGGTGCTTTTAGCCTACAGAATCCAATCTATCTGAGAAGAACAGCCAGGAGTTTTTAGTTATTAGACACAGTTGGTGCACGGGGTCAGCACTGCAGCTGCCTCTGGTGCAAAACCTCCCCTCTGGCAGTGTTGGCTGTGCTGATGGAGCTCTGCCTGCAGCCTGTCTGAGGGAGGTTGCTGCTGCAGGCAGGAGGGTGGAAAGGCTGGTATAACCCACAGAATTTCCCAGTTATATTTTTTATGGTTTTGTTTTCATTAACTGGTAGGCAGAAGGTAGCTGGGCAGGACATGGAGTAACTAGCAGGAGTGAAATACTAATATATGACCCAGTATTGTTTGCTGTTCACAGAACAAAATAAATTGCATTTTGTACTTATCCTTCATTTTAACATCACATCCCAGCTTTTGCTGCATAGGATCCTCCAGCTCCAAGACTCCCTCTTCCCCCTAGATTTTTTCTGTATATGCTCTGATTTGAAGGTAATTTGCCTCTATTTTTTCCAATAAAAAGCTGTACTAGAGAGAGATGTGCATCACTGCTGTCAGATTCAAGTTATCCTGAATGGGATTAAGGTGGGAGAAGTGAGAGCTCAGGATGGAAGCATCTGCTTGGGGCCAGGAATCATCATGGTCATCTTGATGCAGCTGAGGAGGGGTTGTGTGAGGCTAAGGGTTTGCTACAGGAATCACTGAGAAGGAACTTTGCAAGTCTCCCTATAAACATCTGCAAAAACACACTCAGGGTCCTCACTCATGTTGGTGTAAATCCTTCTGGAAAAATCTGTCACAAACAGAGGTACCTGGGATACTCCTTTGGGGACATCCGAGCCAGTACTTGGTGACCCAGTGGGATGTTTCAAGGCCAGGTTGGATGAGTTTTGTGGCAACCTGGTCTAGTGGGAGGTGTCCCTGGACATGGCAGGGGATTGGAACTGGATGAGCTTTCAGGTCCCTTCCAACACAAACCCTTCCATGACTCTGTGATTGTTTCCTTAACTATTTTCCAAGCAACTCTTCACTGAGCAGGCGAATTTCTGGATTCTCCAGCCTCCATCAATCCCCATTTCCATCTGCTGGTCGAGAGAGCAGCTCTACTCCTTCTCCCCCACAGAGGACATTCGTTATTCAGAACAAAAATATAACATTGCTGTGTCTATTTAATCAAGGCAAAATTCATAGGCAGCATCTGTGCAGAAGATAAAATGTTTTGGGACAGTTTAGTCCTTTTCTTATCTGAGTGATTAGGGTTATGTAAAGTCTTTTGTCTCGAACACAGAGATGGAGTTTCATAAGCAATGGACCAAACCAGTGCCAAGTATCCAACCACCTCCCCTCGATCACACAGGATTAGTACAATTAATCTGTGGGCATTAGTGACCAGCAGGGTTTTGCTTGGAGGATATAATATATATTTATTATTTCATATCTGATTTCCCCCAAGAGCAGAAAATTCAGCTGTGGGCTTTGCTTTTCATCGTTGTATTTTTTGCAAGTGGTTCTGTGGGATTTGGAAAATTACTGAGGGGCTCCTGCTCAGAGGAGAATAAAGCTCAGGGATATTGAATTAAGATGGAAAGTGATTCTCCCCCTTTACTTCACTCTCGTGAGACCCCACCTGTAGAGCTGTGCCCTGCTTTGGGGTCCCCAGCATAGGAAGGACATGGATCTGCTGGAGCCAGTCCAGAGGAGGCCATAAAGATGCTCCAAGGGCTGGAGCCCCTTTGCTCTGGGGCCAGGCTGGGAGAGCTGGAGGTGCTCACCTGGAGAAGAGAAGGCTCCAAGGAGAGCTCACAGCCCCTTCCAGGGCTTGAAGGGGTTCCAGAAGAGCTGGGGAGGGACTGGAGACAAGGAGGTGCAATGATCAGACAAGGGCCAGACCGGCCAATGGTCACCAGAAAATGCAAAATAGATGAAGAACAGCCCAACCACAAAGTGATCTTTCATCCTTCCTTCCTTTCAAAGCTGTCACTTACTGATTGTATTAATTATTCACCGCTTCCTGTACTAGAAGAGAAAATTAACTTCTCTATTTTACTCCTCTTCAAACATTTCCTAAAAGTGGGAATGATCCTGAACTGTCTAAATCCACAGCTGATCCAAGTGATGCAAAGGAAGATACTGAGAGGTAGAGTGTATCCAGGGAAGAGAATGAAGCTGGGGAAGGCTCTGGAGCACCAGGAGCAGCTGAGGGAGCTGGGAAAGGGGCTCAGCCTGGAGAAAAGGAGGCTCAGGGGGAACTTCTGGCTCTGCACAACTCCTGACAGGAGGGGACAGCCAGGTGGGGTGGGTCAATATCTTGTCCCAGGTAACAAGAGATAGGATAAAAGGAAACAGCCTCAAGCTGAGACAGGCGAGGTTTAGATTGGATCTTAGAAACAATTTCCCCACCAAAGGTTTAGTGGTGGGCTTGGCAGTGCTGGGTTAACAGTTGGACCTGACCATCTCAGTGCTTTCTTCCAGCATAAAGGATCCTCTAATATCTTAGAAAAGGCCAGTGTGAATAGTGCCAGCACTGTTAATTTTTCTGAGCTGTATGAGATGAGTGGGCAATGTTCTCCTGTCCCCGTGCACGGAGATGGCTGCAGATTACAGAGGTGTTATATGATCAGCCCGGATGGGAACATGGAAATGAGGGTGGCAGAGCCATGTGGAGTGAGACTGGGGCTCCTCAGCCCCTGCTTATAAATACTAAACTCTGCCTGTGTGGCACAGAGGGTGAATTGCAGGTCACAGCAAAGATAGGAATCAAAAAGGTTTAAGCTGAGCTTCCAAAGTGCATCTGTCAGAGCTGCCTTTGTTAGGACAAGCCTGTCACCTTTCTATTTTTTATCAGGGTGATTTTTGCAACATACCCAATACACCAACGAGGTGAAGTTCACGTTGTTAACTTCAGACTCCTTCCCACAGCATCCCATTCCAGCAGCAGAGCAAAACCAGAGGTTTCATGACACCTGTGATTGCAAAGCCCGCTTGAGACTGAGCCAAGCTGTGTCCCAGACTCTGCCAATCACAGAGGCTGCACTACAACCATCTTCTCTTCGGATGGTTGGACTGGGCTTGGAGCTCCCTGGTCTAGTGGGAAGAGTGGCTGAGGGTCAGAACAAGGTGGTTCTAATCTCCCTTCCAACTTGAACCATTCCATGATTCATTCCAGGCAGGGTTCTGTGCACTCCCCTGAGGATGAACTTCCACGAGCTACATTTCTAAGCCTCTCACAGGCTTGTTGTCCCACCTGCTGTAAAATCCAAGCTGCAACAGCATTTTCAGCCATTGAATCAACAGAGAGTATTAGAGCCAGGCAGTGCTGGAGGTTCAGGGCTGCATCACAACAGAAACACCCAGAAGAGTTAAAAATAAGCAATTTCAGTGCCTAAACACTGTCTGTGCTCGCTATTTTCTGCCTGACAGCCCCCTCTTCTGGGAAGCAGGGGCTGTGCTGGCTGAACGGTGCTCCCTGCTCAGCTCCCGTCGGTGCTGAACAGCAGCAGGACAAGGGCAGAGCCTCCCAGGGTGAGCTAAGGCAGAGTGGCATCAGGCAGCCTCTTCTGGGCTATTTTCTGCAGCTGCCTTTGGAGGAGGCTGGAGATTTCTGCATGACCAAGTGCTGGTCAGTCACGGTACCCAGTTATGGAGTACCCACAAGGGGATGGGAGCAGCTCCCAGCACTGGCACTGGAGAAGTTTAGCTAAAACTGAAGGAAATGACTCAGAAACCTTCCCTAATTGCTGTTGGCCTGCCAGGCTCAAGAAGGCATCAGCTGCCAGCACAGAGAAAGCTTCAAGTCACATGAAACCCATTGATGGTTTCAAGCATCCTCTTCTGCATCTTTTTTAATTTTTTTTTTTAAGCCTTTTCTTGCTGAGTGTCAGACCTGCTGATGCCAGGGGCTAACACAGCTAATGCTCCCCAAAGAGCATCTGTGCACCTGCCTCTGACAGAGCCAAATCCTGATTTGGGATGCAGAAAGGTCAGGATCAGTCCTCAGAGTCTGTTACCAGACACTGACAGGTGAGCAGGCAGGTAAATTACAGAGGTAAAAACATCCTGGGCTGCATCAAAGGCAGGGCAAGGAGGGGGATTGTTCCCCTCTGCTCTGCCCTTGTGAGACCCCACCTGCAGGGCTGTGTCCAGCTCTGGGGCTCACAACAGGGGAAGGGCCTGGAGCAGCCAGAGTGAGTCCAGAGGAGACCACAAAGATGCTCCAAGGGCTGGAGCCCCTTCACAGTGGAGAAAAGCTGAAAGAGCTGGGGGTGTTCACCTGAAGAAAAGGCTCTGGGGAGACCTGAGAGCCCCTTCCAGGGCCTGAAGGGGCTCCAGGAGAGCTGGAGAGGGACTTGGGACAGGAACCTGGAGTGACAGGACAAGGGGGAATGGCTGAGAGTGCAGGCTTAGATGAGGTGTTAGGAGAAAATTCTTCCCTGTGAGGGTGGGGAGGCCCTGGCAGAGGGTGCCCAGAGAAGCTGTGGCTGTCCCTGGATCCCTGGAAGTGTCCAAGGACAGGCTGGACAGGGGTGGGAGCAGCCTGGGATAGAGGAAGGTGTCCCTGCCATAGCAGAACACTGGAACTGCATGATTTTCAATTTCCCTTCACACCCCAACCATCCCAGGATTCGTGTATTCTAACTCATCTTTAAATGAGTGTTTAAACGCAAGCAAAAACTTGGAGAACACTTCCCAACCCTCCAAAGGGAAGGTTTGTACCCAGGGATTTCTCAGTGGGATGAGAGTCTGCAAGACAAGGTGTGAGGCCTCTCCTACCTGGCCCAGGCCAGGAGGGTTTTAAGGCTCCCCCAAACCAAGGCCCTCCAGCAGCACAGGGCTTTGAATTCCTCCAGGGAACTGAAAGGGTACCTGGCTCTGCTCCCACCTGCTCAGGGCAGTCTCTGTTTTCAGCCCTTGCTGCCAGAAGGCATTGAATGAAAAAACCCTGCCAGCTCTTTGCTGCTCGCTCCCTCAGCCAAGGAAACCAACCGTGACCAGCAGGAGCAAGAACTGAGACGGGATTTTGCACCCCTGCTCTGCTCTCCTGTGTGCAAATGCTCCCAGTTCTGCAGAAATGCAGGTATGAAACACCTGCAGCCAAAAAAAGAGCACTGAACCCATCTCTTGAGGTGGCTGCTTGAAGCACAGTGGAGAAAGGAGGACTGGCATTGTGATCACCCCTTCACAAACACAGCCCGTGCACCTGGGACATCTTCCACCAGAGTCCAGGATGATCCAAACCCAGGTGAAATCCTGTGCATGAACCTGGAACACCCACAGCTCTAAGCAGGAGGGCAAAAATGAGAGAAAAAAGGGGCATTTCTGAAGAAAGCACAAGGCTGCAGGAACACAGAGAAGCAGGCATATACAATGGTGGTTTTATTCGTAACACCTTCAGGGCGGGCTGCAATTATTTCAGTTTTTAAAGTTAAATCCAGTCAGCAATTGAGGACAAGAAAAAAAACCCCAAATAGTCCCTGTGTGCACAAACAATGCAGCTTTGAATAGTACACAGTAAGTTTATTCCATATTAACATGAACAGTAAAAAGTGGACATGTTGACAGGGTTTTACTTCAGGTCCTTTTCTTTATTCCTCTATTGTGTCCTTTTTGCCAGTCTCTTGTCCCTCAAATTGTGGATACTTTGCCTCAACATCAGCCCAGGTGAGATAACCGTTGGCCAGGTCTCGGATGATGGCAGGAAGTTCAGAGATCTGCAGGAAAAGCCACAAAGACATAAACACAAAGTCACCAAAATCAAGCTGGATATTGGGCAATTTTTACGTCAGCTATGGAACAGGTACAAAATATCTCTTGGAATATAATTTCTGAGGAGAAAAACGTTAATTAGAATGCCTTAGATCAATCTGTTCTCTGTTATTAGGGTGATTCAGGAGGGAAATGGTCAACCAAAATGAGGTAATGTTGTGCTACAGTTTGGGAGGGGAACAAAAATACACACATCCAAAAGATGCTCTAAGCCAGGATTCAGCTAGGCCTTACCTACTGTAAGACCAGCACAGAAGAGCTGCAGGTTGCCTTTTCTTTGCTCCTCACAGCACACTGTCATGGTGCAAAGGACCAGCCAGGAAGCTGAAAATTTGCAGAAATTGAAGGAGAGCAAAGTCTCATCTCTGCTGGTCGGCAGTGAGAGGTCACTCAGGTGACAGAGAGACAGAAGGGTGCCCTGAGGAACTGGCACTGCCTGTTACAGCCAGCCAAACCCCAGCCAGCTCAGCAGCTCCAGGCACTGCAGGTGCTTCTGCAGAGCTACAACTCAGCCTCACAGGTGAGCAGCATCTCCTCCTGTGCCTGGGGTGACGGCCAGGGAGAAAAGAGCATCAGGGACAAAAGAAAAACCTGAACCTCCCCAAGACTGCAGATCCACAGTTCTGAGCAGCAGAAGCAGAGCCCACCACAGGGAGGTTTTTGCTATTCCAGTCTGCACTACAGCCACACTGGCAGTGTGCTCAGGGCACACACAGCTTTGGGGCAGTGGTTCACCAGCTCCTCTGGTGCTGCACAGGCAACACCAGCTGCAAGGCAAGCCCCAGTGTTCTGCCTTCTGGTGCCTGTGGATTACAGGGAGCCCAGCCTTTGAAAGCCAGACAAAACCCAGTCAATGCTTTAACTCAGCAGCCTTCACTTGGAAAGGGCCACTCTGAAGGGCAGTGCAGTCAGCACAAGGCATGGCTTTCAGGTAAGATCAACACCTCTGCATCCAAGCAAAACAAAAGCTTCTGCTCACTTCACCAGCTGGGCCAGCATCTTCTGTCTGACTGGTACCTGTTCCTGGGGATTTCTCACATCAGCTGAATTGCTGCAGAGCTGCAGGCAGCTCCCACAAGGATTAGTGACAGATCAGTGTTGCATTGCATCTCCACAACCAAGTGGATGTTTCCATACACAGAAAAAAGTTTCAGTTTTACCCCAAGACTTTTAAGGGAGAAGAGCCAGAAACTTCTGTGCTTCCCTCCTCGTGGATGGCCTGGTGCCAGCACAAAGGCACCTGTTGGATCTTTGAGATGTACCTGGAGACCTGTAGCTGTTTCTATTAGGCAGCTTGCCAAAAGACCCTCCTAAATCGTTATGTACTTAACAAAGAGCACAGAGTCCTCGGGGCATTTTCGGTGTGTCTTAGCAGGTGCTAGGATATTCCCTGCACTGCACACAGCTTTTTGTCCTTCTGTTTTATGTTATTTTCTTCCTTAATTAAAACCCTTTTGCTTTTTCAAAACACACCTGATCCTGCTGTCTCGCTAATTATTCATACGCCATTTCTGGGAGGTGGCTGGACATCAGAAACATGGGGAGGTGAGTTTAGTTTACCATTGAAAAGGGCCACCGTTCGTGTCCACCACCCTCAGCCCTGCACATTGGGCTTCTGCCTGCCGAAACGCCGTAAGGATCAAGATTTCTCCCATGTGCAAGACGCCACATTTTGGAACTCTGGCTGCTTTTGGAGTGCCAAATATCTCCCACAATCTGACATCAGGAACATGGGGAGGTGTTGAGCAGCACACTCTGGCTGCTCAGAGTGTGTTGAACTCCCATGGGGGTTAATACCCGCTGGCCCCACGTGGAATTGAACAGATGGGAGCCAGCAGGGGCCGCTGTCCCCAGCCCCGGCGCGAGGCGCGCTCACCTCGGCGCGGATCTGGCGCATGGAGTCGCGGTCGCGCAGCGTGGCCGTGTGCGGGCTGCGGTTCACCGTGTCGAAGTCGATGGTGATGCCGAAGGCCACGCCGATCTCGTCGGTGCGCGCGTAGCGCCGGCCGATGGAGCCCGCCGCGTCGTCCACCTTGTGCGAGACGCCGGCCCTGGTCAGCGCCTCGGCTGCGGGGACAGAGCGCGGTTCTTACGCAGCCCAGCGCGGCACCGCCTGCCCGGGCTGCAGGCAGCGCCTCAGAGCCCCGGGCTGACTCTGACAGAAATCCCAATGCTCCTTCTTTGCAGGATTGCTGGAACTGAGAATCCCAGGCTTCCTGTGCTGACAGGCACTGACCCTCGAGCAAGCACTGCATTTGATCTGACCCATAGAACAGGCTTCCAAAATTGAGTGACAGCACTGGGATTGTGGGTGTGCAGTTTGAATAGAAATGTGTGATATCACAGGGTGGAAAACTTAGAGTTTAAGATTTTAGTATATAGCACTATATATAAAGCAATATGGATGATTTAGGGTGTAAGCTAAATTCTTCTTTCATCTTCTTCATGGGACTGGGTGATAGCTTGTAATTAGGTGAAAAGGTCCACACTGTGGACCATACATGGCTAGTTATTAGGTTAAAAGTAAAAATAATATAGGTGTCTCATTATTGATAATGAGTGCTTAAAATACCTTAGAAAGAGAGACAGCACCATTTTCTACCTTGTTGGCTGGAACTCACAACTTGTGAGACTGTGCTATAGATAAGAATTTATAAACAACTGATTCCAAGCACAAGCACTGCTTGTCCCAAGCATTTAATCCCAGCTCTAACAGAAGAAGATAAAAAAACCAACATTTTATAGGACCACAGGGTCAAACCCACCCTGTTCTCTCATCTCTTCACACTGCACCACAACTCTCACCTCCAAGTGCAAAGTCACCAAGTTTTCCCCCTGTCATCGGTGCCAGGACTCTGCTTTGACTCCAAACCACAGCCTCAGTGTGCAGGGAACATCCAGGCCAGGGAGACCAAGACCCAGGGAGAAATGGTGCTGACCCCTGTTCCCACCCTTCATCTGTTCACTTTTGTGGTCCCTATCTTTCACCATGATGCAACCACCAGTGGGCAGGCTGACAGAATGGTTGCAGGCTCAGCAGCTCTGGGACAGGCTCAATAAAAGCAAATAAAACTTCAGTAACAAAACAAAAACCCCCACTGCTCCAGCTTCTCCTAAGCAGTAGGAAAGATGTATTTTTGACATAGAAGGGGAAAAAGCAATGTCTTTTATACTTGAAACCAACACAGGGAAGGTCACAGTGGTGGGTTTTTTGGGTATAGCTGAAGAGTTTGATGGATACCCAAAGCTTATGGATACTCAGCTGGTTGAGGCTGACCACTGTCCCTGTGCACTTTGGAGAGCCACATGACCCCAGTGCTATTTTGAGAGATCTCTCTGCCCAGTGCACAGCCCCATCAGACCCAAAGTGCTTAACACACTTACATAATTCCTTGACAAAAGGCATGAATTCCTGATTCTGGCTCAGAGGAAGAACGGAGCACTTGAACGGTGCTACAATAGCTGGGAAGCTGAAGTACTGTGGAAAAAAGGAAAAGCACAAGTAAATACAAGTTTAATGGTTAGATCAGACTCTTAGGAGGTGAGGATAAGCTCTGACTGAGGCTGGAGGCAGGGGAGTGTTGTGGGGGGTCTCTGGCCTACTCTAACACATCAGCAGTGACATCTCACACCACTGGAGCAGGACTGGCTTTCTTCAGCCTCCATTCCCCCTTATCTCCTGACAGCTAAATGTTACCTCACACCAGAATAGGTTTATTAGAGCCCTCTCATCTGAATTACAGAAAAATTAAGGGTGGAGGTATCTTTCCAAGAGATTTAGTCTTATGTGTAGTCTAAACCAACCTTCCTGTTTGAGACTCCACACACATGACGCACATGCAGCAAAAAAGTTTTTAGAACCCTTCACAGACACCCTCAGAAAACAAAATGTGCCAGAAGTGAGGGAAAAATAAAATCTTTCCTGGCAATCAGCAAGGTATAAAAGGGACAGAAGCAATGCATGTGAGAGGTACCACAATATAAAGCAGCCCAGGCTACACAGAAGGTAAATGGGTACTAGAAGGAAGGTAAATCCAGTATTTTATTCTTCAGGAGTAGTTTGGGATTCTAAGTCAACTGTGTCCTAACCCTGGGCTCCTGAGCCTTTTCCCCCCAGTCATAAATGCCCCACATCCTGTGGCACCAGAGACACAAAGTAGCACTTTAATTGTATTTCTTTTTTATGAACACAGTCCAGGAGCCAGGAACAACGAGAAGGAAGCAGCACCAAGTTTCCAGCCAGCTTCTCATGGGCCACCAGCAATGGCACAGAGCACCACATCTGGGCACTGGATGGAGGAAGGTCTGTATGTAACAAACACTTCTCTCAGGCCCCTGCTACAGCAAAGCTTTAGGCCAAGGTTTTAAGAGTGTCCAGAACCAGAGAAGGCTGAATTTCACAGGGGACTGAGCAAACAGATAGTCCATTGTCCATCCTGCTGCACAAAAGTGTGATTCCAGGAAAAGCAGCAGAAAGAAAGGAAATTAAACACTGAAGATACACATTTCCCTGAGCAATGGAACGCTGCCAAGTGTGGATCCAGAAGGAGGAACTTCTCACCCCTTTGCCAGTAATCCAGAGAGAGCCTTGTGCACACATGGCTCTCATGTAAAAATTACATGTACTCTGGCAAGAACAGCAATTCCACACCCCACCTGGGCTTTCCCATCTCTCCTGGGAATGATGCAGTGTTGTTTTAGCCCTCTCCCTGCCTGTCAGGGGAAGGCAGTGCCTGCAGCTGGCCCGGCCTCAGGGGCACTCACCGTTCTCTGCTCGTCTCCTTCCCGGATGCGGAATGTGTGCTCAAACACTGTGTACATGATCCTGCCAATGCCAAACGAGGGCTCAATCACATTGGGGATGATTTCTTCCACTGGAACACAAAAGAACACACATCCCCATTAAAAATGCTTTTAGACACAAGAAATAAGATGTGGTTGCTGATGCTTCCTGCTCAGAAGTTCTGGTTACGTGTAGATGAGTGCATGGAAATAAAAGATTAAACACTTCTGCTCTAAATACAAATACCTGAAATAGAAATTCAGACTTAGCTCATGTACAGGATGTATTTAGGCTGTAGAAAGCAACTCAGGGCCCTTTCTCTGGCTTCTTTGAGGAACTAAATCCAAGCAGTTTGCAAAGTTTCCTTCTAGCCCCATTTCCTGTATCAGGACAAAAGCTCTGTGGAGTCACTGACTTTCCAAAAGCCTTCCCACTCTTAAGTTTCAAGGAAATTACATTTGGCATTTTTCCTATGCTGTGTTACAATATTAACAAGGTTACCAATAAAGTTCATACTCAAAGTGTATCCTGATGATGACCAAACAAAAAAGAATCAAATTTACCATGTAATGTTTTCTGAAATCTCTTCACAGTAACCATGTCCTTTGTTAATAGAAAAGTTTTCCCTTCAGTTTCAACAGTGAATTCCCTGCAAAGGAAAAAGAAGTCATTTAAAAGCTACAGCAATAAACAATTTAAGTTTTATTTCCTTCACTGCATCACTTGGTTGACTCTGAGAGTGGGATGATAGAAGCCAGGAAAAACCCCAGAGATGAAAGAAACATGTAGCATACACACTAAAAATATTTGCATTAACAATAAAATTACTACATGTACATTAAAAGCAACCATTTTCATCCCAGAAGAGAAGGAGAATCATGGTGAACTTAGCTGTGGTTAACAGCCTGAAGCAAAGGCAATTGGGAGATTCTCAGGATGAAGCCTATACACACACCAAAGAGAAAAAGGGAGGAACACAAACCAGGCACTATCAGTAAACCAGGGATGTTGCTTGTAACTCATCTATTGAACCATTTCAGGGAGATTCTGGATAGAATAAGTTTCTTCTCTGCAATAATTTCTCTGCCCATTTTGAGTGGTACTGTTTTTTTCTACACTTTCACATTCACAGAGATGTGGAAAAAAAATTTTAGCTCAGGGGAAGAAAGAAAGATGTAAATGTTAACATTCTGTAATGTATTCATTGATCCCACACCTTGTACCATTTCAAGCAGGAAATTAAATTTATTTTTTGTTACTACACCATTAGCTTTCTCCTAACACAGACAGCTGTTGGCCTGCTTCAGCCAAATCTGCCAACTGTACAGACTTCTCATATTTTCAGTTCCTGCACGTGTTGATAGGAAGGCAGGTCAAAGAAAATCATACTAATTCCTGCCACAGGAAATCAAAGGTCCTTAAGCAGCTCACTAAACACTGAAGGATACTCAGGCAAGTTTTGCCTCTCATTTATCTATTTTGTTCCTTTGGTCACAGAATTTTCATAATTTTTAAATTTTAAGTCAGTCCTGGTCCACTCTCAACCCTGAGTGGGGAAGCTGGTAAACATTTCACATTTCACTGAACTGTTTCTCTTCTGGGATGATCCTACTAAAGCCAGCAGCTCATTCCCACACACACAAACAAATATTTATGTGCATACACCCAGAGATCTGTAAATGGGTGACCAGCAATGCCTGGTGAGAGGGGCAGCACTCAAACCTCTCAGATGACCTCCACAGCCTGCTCTCACAAGAGAACTGGTTTCAGGTGGCTCAGAGAAATGCAGCAGCCCTTTGGAGCCCACACCAGGGTACCACACACACAGAGCCAGCTCACCCTTTCTCGTTGAGCAGCTGCTCCATCTCGCTGATGTAGCACTCGTCACACATGGAAAGGTATTCCATCACCACCTTGGCATCCTTCTTGTAAGCTTTGCCAATGGCTCCCTTATTTGCCTCAAACTGAACAATGTTGACTGTTCTGTACAAGGCAGTTAAGGAGCTTGTGAGGACAGAAAGCAGGGCCTGGTTCCTTCATTATGTCACAGTTAATTGCTACACAACACAAAGGCTTCTTCTCCACTACTGGATGAAGGAACTTCCCTCCAAGAGAGGAAAGGAGTAACAAATGCTCAATTCTTTCCAGGTCACTTCCCAAAGTCATGCTGGCCTGTAGTTGTAGGTTTCCCTGTTAAATATACAGATGTAACTTGAAACAGAGCTGTGCTGATCTCCAAGGCATCTCCCTGTCCAATCCCTTCCACTTGAGGAGAAGCTGGTTTATTCTGAAAGGATATAGGTTCTTTGAGATGCTTCTCAGCTATGAGAGGAACTTTGGTGGCGCGGGCATGGCAGGAAAGGTCATAGCAGGAACGATCAGCACAGCCAACGATCTCAATCCAACCCTGAAAAAACAAAACTGGAAGCTTTCACCAACTCACTTTTTTGCCCACTTAACCATCAAATATGTTTATTCACCCTTAAGCCCTTCCTGCTCCCATGACTGTTTTTTCTACATAATTAGCTCTGTCACAATAAGCAGCCCTCCCTCACCAGTTCCTCCCTCATTTGAGTGATTCCATTTGTTTCCAGAGGAAACGATCAGTCATCCACCCAGTGCCTGTGTTCAGGGCCAGCTTTTCCACATGGCTTGGCAGGGCACAGCCCTGTGCCAACAGCTCGGGCTGGGGCCAGAGCACACACTCCTATCACTCACATGCCACAGGCACACAAGGCATCATGTCCCCAGGGACATGGGACACACAGCAGGGAATCAACCACACTGCAATGGCCAAAAACCTGGCTTAGGAGCTGCTACGACACAGATCACATGCAAGGGAAGCTCTTAATTCAATATTTCAGCGTGTATGGCAAGGAGGAATCTCAGAACACCGTTCACACTGGATTGGTGAAGCAGCAAATACAATCTCCCTCTGGATTTCCTAACAGACAGTCCCATGTAAGACAAGGCTCAGCAGCTGCTTCCCACTCACTGTCACATCAGTATGGGATGTACAGGCAGCCAGATGTTGTGTGGTTTTCCAAGCTGGAGTCATATAGCAGGGTGTCAGATAAGGTGTGTGAACAGAAAAAATCCCTGTGCTTGACAATTGTGGTGTTCCAGGGTATCCTGGAGGGTTTTTACAGAAATTAAGCTATTAGGGTGTTACAGCTATTTCCCAGAAAATACAGAATACAGGCTCATGTGGTTGTTCAACCTGGAGAAGAGAAGGCTTTTCCAGTGCCTAAAGGTGCTCCAAGAGCTGGAGAGGGACTTTGGACAAGGACATGGAGTGACAGCGCAAGGGGGAATTGCTTTGAACCAAAAGATGGCAGGTTTAAATTAGACATTAATAAGAAACCCTTCCCTGTGAGAGTGGTGAGGCCCTGACATAGCCCAGAGAAGCTGTGGCTGGCCCTGGATCTCTGGCAGTGTCCAAGGCCAGGTTGGATGGGGCTTGGAGCAGCCTGGGATAGTGAAAGGTGTTCCTGCCCATGGCAGGGGGGTTGGATCTTTAAAATCCTTTAACCCACACCACTGTATGGAGTAAATTTGCAGAATGGATTTTAAGCTACTCAGACCACTTCCCTTCTTACAACTGAGTGCTGCAAGCTGATACAAACATTTTTGGTCAGAGTTAAGTGACAAACCAAAGTATTGTCTGGCTCCCAAGGTGTTCCTTTACATCCCTGGGATTGCTGTGCTCACTCCTGGGTTAGGCTGTTGGGCTGTCTGTGAGCATTGTCCTGATTATCATGACAAGGCTTGCAAAGTTGAATAATCTTATTTACATGGTGTGGCCCACATGTGCCCAGTTTTGAGCTGGCTGGAAGGAGACTGTGAACTTGTGGAAGTCAGCTATGGACATTCACAGGAAGTCATTCCTTCAGTCACTTCTCCAGGTCTTTTTTATATTAAGACAAATCACTCATGAAAACTGCAGGAGGTTTGGTTTTGTTCTAATCATAAGTTTGGCAGAATTTTACTGGCTGCTATTCCTCTAACAAAACATTACTAGTGATAAGTCTAAATCCAACCAACAATACATGAGGGAAAAAAAGGCATTCAGCAAGGCTTGAATGAAAAAGCTCTTAATGACTCAGCAGGAAGATGATAACAAATCCTTGAGGAATTTTTCTTCTAGCACCAGCTGTCTGAACTGCCATGAGTGAACTCATTTCTCACAGCATGGAAGAGGGAAAGGAAGAGCAAGCATTCAAGCAGGAAGCAATCTGCCCTGGAATAGCATCTCCAGCAAAACAAATCCTTCCCCACTGCTGCTACAGAGGTTACAGTCTTTGGAAAGCACCAGGACTCAGTTTCCTTTGACTCCAGATGAAATTTGACCAGTGAAGTGTCCCCAGGCTACTTCAGGCTCCAGCCTGGACCTACCAAAGCAGCATGAACAGTTCATAAACTTTGTGCAGGGAGCTGACCTGCCCCTTGGTCCTGGATTCAGAATATTTCAACTGCAGTGCGTGTGTTCAGGCCAACATGGAGCCGGACAGACACATCAGACCCACAGCCCTAACTTTAAAAAGCCAGAAATAGACCACATCTGACAGGGGCTCCCCTTGCTGTTTCCACTTTGCCCACTTACATAGGAGGTTTTGGACTCTGCATCCCAGCAGTCACAGGCATAATGAGCCATCTCATTCTCCATGTGCTGTCGGAAGCGCAGCTTCTCGGGGGACACGCCGACCTTTGTGAGGAAGAGGTAGATTCTGCCGATGAAGTAACCGAGGACCGAGTTATTGATCACACCCTGCAGGGAGAGAAAGCAGGGACATCCACATGAATTCCTAAAGAAGCAAAGTAATGAATTGTTCAACTTCTGCAGGCAGAAAAAGCAGGAACATCCACATGAATTCCTAAGGAAGCAAAGTCATGATTTGTTCAACTTCTGCAGGCAGCCTGACATGTTACAGATACAACTTGTGGTTAAGTTCTGTCTCCCCTGAAGCTTTTACTTCTCTTCAAATGCACCTCGTGCCACTGGTGCCATCTCCATCTGACCAAAACAGTGAGTTACTGTCACTCCAGGACTCATCACCCACTGGCTCTGAGGATCACCTACTTGTAAATACCCCACTGTATGCAGCAGTGCAGTCACTGGCACTACAACAGCTGTACCCTACAGTTCACAGCTGCAGTACAATAGAGGGATGGTGGGGTGGTTTTTTTTTTTTTTTTGGCTCTTGTTTTGGGGATTTTTTGCTTTGTTTATGTTTTTAAAGACAGTGTTTTGGTGATTTTTAGGTTTTTTTTTCATTTGAGGGTTGGAGGAAATGGGGTGGAGGAGGTTGATAAATCAACCCATCCATAGTTAGATGAATCAGGTAGTGATTCATCTAATTATGCAAGCCATGTACTCATGGGGGTCAGCAGCTGAATATGAGACTCCCAGACACTGCTTGTGTTAATATTCCTTACTGTCCCTCTTCACTAGCTAAGTGTGAAGTTTAGCTTCCAACCCCAATCCCAGCACCACCTGCACTCTTCTGATAGCAAGGGCCAGGCCTAGATCTCAGTCTCACTGATGCACTGAAGAGAATCTACTCATAAATCTGGGAGCAAACCCCAGCTGGCACCACCACAACATAAACTGTGTGCAAACCTGGTGCGGGGAGCTGATCCATGCCCTCAGTCCTGGATTCAGAATATTTCAACTGCACTATGTGTGCTCAGACCAACAAGGGACTGGGCAGCCACATCACTGAGAGCCCTAATTTTAAAAAGCCAGTTTGTAACTTAGCCTTGAGAGCAATGTAGCAAGGAACAAGCTGTGTGTGGCTGCAGGAGAGGAGGGTTACCTGCTGGACAGCGTCTCCCAGGCGCATGACGTGCGCAGACTGCCCGCTGACCTGCGCCTTGGCCGAGTACAGGAGGATGTTGAGATCTGCCACGTTCTGAAACTTGGGGTGGTTTTTCTCACTGGGGTCCACAAAGTGCTCGATTTCTGCCATGGTGAATTCCCTAGTGAAAACAAACACACATGAAATATTTTATGCATTAGACCCTAATGAACCATTGTGCTTCAGCCTCTCACAGCAAGCCAGTAATTTAAAATCATATCCAGACCCAGCCAAGACAATGGGCAGACTGGAACATGAACCAGTCGCATCACTGGGTTTAGTTTCATCTTCTAATTCCTAACAAAACTTTCTACAAATCCATCTAGAGCTCTCCAGGCCGTGGTTAACACCACTGTGAATCAGAGCAGAGATCACCACCTTTGGAAGTATTTCCAGAAGTTCTCTAGAGTTTTTCCACACTGCTGTAATGCCCATATTAGAAGCAGTTGCTCCTTACAGGGCCTGCTGATTAAATCAGTGGCTTTAACTCATGTCAGAGGTGCCAAAAATAACCAGGTGAGGTGGTAATTTCCTGAAGATAATGATACTGCTGCACACAGCAGCGGCATGAACTCTGTTTTAAGAACTTGTCTTTAATATATCTTTGCTCAGAGATTGATTCTGAGCCTTCTTGCTTGAAATCACTTTCCACTGAATTAGCTCATTATCAAGAACCTTTAAAAAAGCTCTAGGTAATCATTAACTGTAAATCACAGCCATCAGGGTGTAATTTGCTGTGATTGCATAATAACAGTCTCCAATAAATGTGCCACAAGCATATCATTTATATCTGACTGAAAATGATTTCAAAGAGAGAACTTCTCATTTCCAGATGAGCAAAACAGAACAGGAGGACTGAGGAAATTCCTCTGTGCCAAGGATGCCACACTTTCTCAGTGATATTTATGGCACCACAAAATAATCAACTACCAAGTTTACAACATGTACTTATGTGCATGGGAGCTCTTGTTCCAAACTGTATAGAAGAGACTTCCAATTAGGATAGATCAGTTTAAACACAGAGATTATCCCTAGTGAAAGGCAATAATCACTTTTATCCAAGGATAGAACTGAAAGTAATTTGCAATAACCCTGAGCTTTCCAGCTTGACTGATCTTGTGACACAAACACTGGTCCTGAGTCAGGTTATCTCCCAACTTCCTCTCTGGAGCAAGTTGTAGAACTGCAGAATCTGCAGGACTGAGACAAGGAAATATTGCTGCAAGGTCAATCACATTTTGATTTCAGTTTCAAAGCAAACTGCACAAACATAATTAAACAAGCAAAGTCCTGTAGAGAACAGAGCTACCTTTGACATGATCCTTTTAAGACTATGATGGAAGCCAAATTCTGTCGTGAAACTGAGTTTTCTATTTCAGAGATTCTACTTCTCATAATCCAATCTTAGAATTCTGTACTTAAAACCTAAACTTGTGAGTTCATCTGTAAAGCCTGAGGCTCACCAGGCACACAATCAGGATTCCTCTGGGGGAAAGCACTAAAGTGAAACAGTCCTGCACAAAGCCTGGCACAAAAGGAAGATGCTCCCTGCTCCCAGGCACCCTCCTGCTCAAAGAGGCAGCTGGCAGTACCTCACTCTGATAAGGCCGGAGCGGGGTGAGATTTCATTCCTGAAGGAATTCCCAATCTGGGCAGCAGCAAAAGGCAATTTGCCTTGGTTAAACTCCAGCAGTCGTTTGAAGTTGAGGAATATTCCCTGGGCAGTTTCTGGCCTCAGATAGCTGCAAGAGATGGGGAAGAGGCAAAATCAGGAAGATTTAAGGGTGGGGAAAGCAGGGAGACAGCCACAGTTGATACAAAACTTACAGGTAAAAGTTTTTTCTCTTGAGACTTTTAATTCCAGATGAAAACCCCAAACAATTAAGCAATAGACTGAATGGGAAAAACTTCACCTCCTTCCTCAAACAGGTATCCTGAAGTAGGTTTTCTACAGGCATGAAGTCACTGGCAACTAAGGACCAGCATTAACTGGCTTTATGGAAACTACTCCAACCAGCAAGGGCACAGTTGGGATCTGTATTTTGGGTGCTTGAAGTATTTTCATGATTCTCCAACAACCCCTTTTTTCTCCTCCCTTTCCCCAAGACTCCAAGGAATGCTAACCTGCTACAGGAGGCTGGGACTGAGAGGCAGGGGAAGGCAACTCCAGAAATTTCATTTTTATTCTGAATGATCTCTAAAGCAAGGAGAGTGTGAGCAGAATGAAATTAGCACCTACCCAGGCATGTTTCCTCCAGGCCCAATGGAGGTCTTGAACATCAGATTGAAAGAAACAGGAGGGGACAGGTCATTCCCAGTGACAGGGGACTTCACATTGTAGTTCACAAAGAGATCTGCAAGCTCTTGCTGGCCATAATTGTCCAACTGATATCAAAACACAAGAGAATTATTTTAATTACTAGACAAGATAACAGGAATGAATGTCCTCTTTATCTTTTACTGAGCGTGATCCACAGCTCTGAATCACCTGCCCAAAATACTCCCTTCTAACCCAAATTTTCAAGCAAACTAAAGTTTGAACCAGTGATAGAAGAATACACTTTGCACATTTGCAAACCCATTTTAGTAACAGGTCCAGGATTTAGTCATATCACAGGAAGTCTGAGCTTAAGAGTGGGTGTAAAGCAGAAGAAAAGTCATTGGGACTGCACCACCACCCACCAGAAGAGATTCTTTCTAACAGATTCAGCTAAAACATGGAAAGGTTGGTGTTGGGAGCAAAGAAAATACAGCAGTGAGAGAGAAGAAAGCTAAAATTTCTGCAGGGCTTTGTTTGCATTCATTTCTCTTTCGTCTGCTGCTTGGAACACAATATTGAAGCAATGCATTAGATGCCCTCTCAGAACTGTTCTGCATTTCTAGTTGTCATGATCTTTCACGTATCAGGAAAAAATATCCAAAGCCAGGATATAAAAATACTTTTTTAACAGAGAGTTTCCCTAAAGGATGGTCAAAGTTTAGTGTTGTAGTGTGGAAAACCCAATGACAGCTGCTCAGTGATGCAAAACACTGACAAAAAATGTTTCTCTTTCTGGAAGGAAAACATTCATTGAATGCATGGCTTTGGAAGCATTTATCCTAGAAGTCATGAGAACAAACATTAAACACAAAGAAAAACAAAAAAAATAAAGACAAATGTTTGTACAGTTGCTCAGGAATGTCAGTCTGAGCACCAACTATTCTCATGGTAAACACAGGAAAAAATCTTT
Source organism: Prinia subflava (assembly GCF_021018805.1). Classification (NCBI taxonomy): domain Eukaryota; kingdom Metazoa; phylum Chordata; class Aves; order Passeriformes; family Cisticolidae; genus Prinia; species Prinia subflava. The sequence continues at coordinate 149,972,950 of NC_086247.1, read as the reverse complement.
GTGGGGTGCCAGAGACAGAGGAACAAATCTCCAGTGCTTCAAAGCCGAGACAATTTCAGAACAAAGCAAATCAGTGCTGAGCTGACTCAAAAAAAAAACCCTGACAAAACTTGTGGTCCATCTCTGTTCCTTTGTATGACAATCCCACAGAAGGGACTGACAAATGTAAAAGCTTTTTGCCAGGGGATGAAGTGAAACAGAGCAGACCAACTTCAAGACTGAGCTTCAGCCCTATTAACTCAACACTCAAGAGTTTCATTAATATAATAGCAGCAACTCTCCAAAACACTGAGGGAGATGTGATTCACCAGCAAGCTCAGAGTACTTATTAACAATTAAATTCTCAGTATTTGAGAGGATCTCTGGGGTAAAGGCTTCAGAGCATCTTGAGGAACAGAAAAGGGCCACTGCCTCTGGACTCTATGACACACTCCTCTCTCTGAAGCAGCCACCTCCCATGCAGCACCCACCTGTGTTAGAACATTTTCCATTTCTGCCTTTTTCTCTGCTGTGCACTTCTTGTCAGACATCAGTTTCTGCAGGTGAGCTGTAAGAAAAGTTGGTCATGAGTTTATACTGCAACTCCATCACTGACCCTAGTATAAAACAGCTCAGGAGGATCCCCCAGCATGAGTTAAGTGATGTCCACTACTTGTCCTGACAGTGTCCACCAGGGTAAGTCCAGTCATGTCCTCAAGGCAGTGGTGGCCTACAGTTCACTCTACTGGTGTGCCACAGGGAAAACAACACATTCTTATCTAGTTCCTTTCTAATATTATTTCTCTAAACCCAAGCAATGGTTTTGTAGTCCTTCTCTCTTTCTATTACACAGGCTAGAAATGAAATGTCTGATCCCAAGCAGCAAGGCTGATTTTATTCACAGAGGCAGGCACAGAGCTGGTACAGTGGGCTGGACTGCATTCCACGTTACAGCACATCCTCCCTGACACACAGAGGCACACGGTGATGTCAACACTTCCCAATCCTGTTTGAAAAAGCAATCTGACTTTTCAGTCAGTAACAGCTCAGTTTGGCAGTAACAGCAGGTGGCTGCTCACAGGGAGGGGCTGCAGAACACAGGGACATGCTTGTTGATGAGGCTGCTCAGCAAAGGAGGCAGAGGCTGGATGGGCTTCTTTTGAAGTTGGTTTTTTCTTGACAAAGAAAAAATTCTTAATGAACATCACGAAAACTGCTTTAATGCCAATACAGATCGTTCTGTGTACTTGAATTTAAAGGAAAAGGTTCAAAAAACAGAGAGCACAACTCACTTAAGCAGAGTGGAACAATCCTTCCATTCACAGTGGAGCTGTATATGAGAAAGTTTTCAAATAGGCATTTTATTTCTGAGCTTCCTTCATGTGACTTTCTTGGTTTATTTTCCCAAACAAATATTAATAACCAGGAAGAAATATGAGGACTTTGCAAATCAAAGAAATGCCTGAGGTCTGTTTCTAAGGTACACATGAAAGTCATCCACTGCCATGTAACTGACCTCCCATAGGCAAAAACATACTCTGACCCCTCAGAGCATTAATGAATTGTTTCTCAGTACTTAAAAAAGCAACTGAAATTCAAGAAAACTAAGACCAGAATGCAGTGGAGTACAGGAGTCTTGTTATTTAGGGAATCCTTAGCTTAGACAACACAGTAATCTTTCATAACCTGATGGCACTGGATTTTATAAAAAGGGACACAACTGTGTTTTCACCACAGATCCTGAACCTCATTTAAGACACTAACAGAACCTATGGGATTTTTGGTATAGTATGATTAATTAGCTGCAAACACAAGTATGAAAGGCTGGCTACACCAGCAGGCTTTACTCAAGAAAGATTCTCTTTTCCAGTGCTTGTACCACTGCAAAAAATCCCCAGGCCCACCTAGCTTGGAACAAAATCAAACCTTTTAAGAGATGATCGGCACGAAAACATTCCCCGTTTTTCACATCTTTCACCATGAAGTCAGCAAACTTGTCTACATGGCCAGAAGTCCTAGAAGAGATGACACAAAAGAAGGATTGTGACAGCTGCCACCAGACAGCCCCAGGTCTGTGTGATCCCACGGGACAGACCTTTATCAAAGTGAAATCCTTCAAAAACTGCAGGCTCGCTTCTGCTTCAGATTAGAGTCACGTTAAGCAGCATCATCCCTCAGAAAATATGATCTGTGGGAAGTATCAATACATCTAAATCCTAAAATGTGCCACAAAGATGACACTTAATGCCTCCAGGAACTGCATCATGGTCAAAACCAGACATAGCTGAAGTAGAGGAGAGTGATCAGTAATTCAGGTGAAAATATTTCCAGTATTTTATATCTCAGCTGCATGAAAGCTTCTGCCCTTTTTCTTGTCCTCTTAATATTTCAGAAAAAGGAATTAATGACAACATCTTACCCAATGGGACTGCTAAGAGGCTTTGAGCTCTCAAACACGAGTGCCACTGCTTCCCCTGACTTCTGGAACAACAGCTTCTCACACTGACCTGTGCCCTGGGACCTAATTATGCTTGAAATTGGGTGACCCACACTCAAGATCCCTGTGGGTAATTTGACAGAACACTGTAAAAAGCACCTATGACCAGAAATTACTGCAGGTAAAAAACTACAAAGACCCATATTTACTTTAGAACCGGCTCAGGCGTGAGCATGGTGCAGTCAATCTCCAGGATTTGCTCTTCCTGAATGAAGTGATGTCTCCATGCTTGGATGATGTTGTTCTTCAAAGCACACCCAACAGGCCCAAAGTCATACAGACCACTGACTCCTGCCAAGAG